>NW_023270389.1:59030952-59602470 GCF_011800145.1 Mirounga leonina | reverse complement strand
AAAAAAAAAAAAGATAAGCTGCTATATAACCATTCAAGATGAGAAGTTCAAAGAATTTTTAAAAATGTGGAGAAAATCTATGGTGAAATATGAAATGAAATTATCTGCATATATAATTATATGTAATATGATACCAAGTTTGTTTTAAAAAAAAATAGCTGCCTGGAGAAACAATTATGAGGGAATATGCCAAATGTTGATTTGTAGTAATTCTGGGGTGTTTGATATCATAAGTAATTTTAATTTTCTACAAGGAGTATGTGTAACACATATTCTTGATAAAATAGTCTTAGACCCTCTTAATTGACCCATAATGCCCCAGACGAAGGAAGGCACACTTCTACCACGCTCTGACATGGTCAGAACACACCTGGGAGAGTGGTATCCCACCCCGGGCACTGTGCTCTCAGGGGTAATATTAGAAATGCTGGCCATCTTTTGAGCAGGGTGAGTGGGATGATGGGGGTTGGGTAGGAAGGTGTGATAAGATATGCGAGAGTGAGAGGATCTGAGAAATTAAGCTTAAGGCACAAAAGCTGGAGGCTGTTAATATGTTTTCAAGTATTTGAGCAGCTGTGCTGGAAAACAGAGTAGAATTATCCTACTTCACTTAAGATAAAAGGAGGCAGATTTTGTCTAAAGGAAGAATGTTTTCATCCTTCTAATTGTTCAGTGGAGGGCGTCAGAGGGCAGGGAGATCTCGTGTTAATTGTCCAGGGTTGCAGCATAAGGGTCACTTTCTCTTGGGTCAGTGCTTGGACCTCCTCCATGCCTACGATGGATTCAGTGTTTCTCCCTAGGAGAGGATGCAATTGGAAAGTTACTGGTTAAAGGACTTGAGACAGAAATTTGAAAGCATCATGTTTCAGTCAACTTAAGGAATAGAGATGGTACAACATGCTTTTTATCAATTCAGATTTTAAATTCCGTACAGTATAGGTTAGATGTGATAGTAAACTCACTAGGAATAGAGGAGGAAGAGGGAGGAAGAAGGGCTGAAGGTTTAAATTCTGTGTTCTATTATTGACAGTGAAGGTTGCTCCTTGATTGCACATTTTTTTCCATGACCAAAGTCTATTATTTTGTGTGTGGAATTAATAGCTGATTCCTTTTTAGCCTATGATGTGGTATTGAGTAGGACCAGGGTGTGATTTTCACACATGTGAGAGCAATCATCTAAATTGTCTCGATTCCACTCAGCCTCAGAGACAGAGACGTGACGTCTCTCTGGAGTAACTCCAGAAAGGAGGCTGGATGCATTCCCACAGAGAACTCGACTAAATTTTTTTTTTTAGTATGTTTCATAATCAACATAGCTTTTCATACATTTTCCATTTCTAAAATAGATAACGTGCTTTTGGAATTTGGTGTACATTGACTGCTCCTTTTTCTTATTGGATCAAAAATTGAATCAATTTTGCAGGCTGTTGTTACTGTGAGAAGTGGCGTTAAATTTTCAAAGAATTTCTGTCCTTGGCTTCATTAACTCGAATATTGAGAATGTTGGCATTTTTTGTGTGAATCTGGCCCAAGAAGCTGCATCCTATTTTATGTTTGAGAGAGCATTATCCTGATAAAAATAATATAACTTTTGTTGTAATTATTTCATGTTCATATCATGTTTGGTTATCTTGAGGGAAAAGTTCCTCTAAAGAGGTGTCCATTCCACTGTAGTAATTTCTGATAAGACTATTCTTTACTAATTTAAAGAAGTGGTTGCAACTTGGATACACTCCCTATAGCAGACAATATTTTCTTCAGGAGAAAATACATTTCATATTTTTCTTATTTCTGAGAAAACCAGGTCTAGAAACCTCTTAAAATGTTCAGGTAGTTATATTATCTTATTTCTTCATATGATGCCCTACATTTTATCTCTCCACTTTAAAATACCTAAAAATGGGCCAGAAAAGACCCACCTGATTGTGTGATTATCCTCAGCAACCTTCATTAATGCCTGATATTTCACCACACTAACAAGGGTAATTGCACAAAATAGTACTTCTCATCTAGATGACCTAAAATTGGTCTTTCCCCTCATCAAATTTCAAGTTCCTGAAAAGTGGCACTTTAAAGCAACAAAAAACTCCCAGCCATCCCTGAGACTGAATGGTTGTCTCTGTGCTTTAGAAACAGGAAAAGGTGACATTGATATGAATGATTTTTGGGGGGGGGGGTCTTAGTTGGTTCTTTAGTTTCCTCTGATTATGAAGGAAGAGAATGAGGTCCTGCACTCTTGGGTCCCTGCAGCTTTCTCCCCAGAGCATCAGCAACATTGGGAGAACCAATACCTCTGTTTTCCCAATGATGGGAAGGAAGATGGGCGGTAGGTAATAGTGCCCAGAGAACATTCACCAGGGCTGGTCACTGTTCTGAGCACTTGATATAAATTAATTAGCTCAGCCAGTGCTCACAACAACCCCAGGCAGTACTGCTATGTCCTCCTCTTAACAGATGAGGAATCCCAGCCAAAGGACCCTGGAGTTGCACAGGGTCCCACAAGTGGTAAGTGGGGAGCTAGTACTGAACACTAGGTGGTCCTCACGACCCCTTTGCACCTCTGGATAAAGCTGGTATGGGCATGGAATGTGAGTGCTTACACATTTTCTTTGTAATCTTCACATAACTCTTATACAGGAGCAAAAATCATTTTTCCTCTACTCATCTGAGTCGTCAGCTGAGACCTCCATAATAAAAGACAGAGTGAGGGTGCCTGGGTGGCTCAGTCGGTTGAACAACTGCCTTCAGCTCAGGTCGTGATCCTGGAGTCCCAGAATCGAGTCCCGCATCTGGCTCCCTGCTCAGTGGGGAGTCTGCTTCTCCCTCTGACCCTACCCCTCTCGTGCTCTCTCTCTCACTCTCTCTCTCTCAAATAAACAAATAGAATCTTAAAAAAAAAAAAAAAGAAAAACCTAAGTTTGTAACATATATATCTCATGTAGACGTGAAAGATACCCAGAAAAATGGGTAACTTCCTGAGGTAGCCTGAAATACAGATTTAAATACCATTTTGATAGGGAAAAGGAAGGGGATGTAGGCCTCTTAGGGGAGAGTAAATGATTTTTAGGGGAGTTGCCTCCCTCAGAAGAATAGATGAGAGGTATGATAGTTTGTGACTGCGTTTATCTGGGTGTGGTGAGGACCTCTAGTGTACTCTCCTGTGATAAGAATCAGTGTTCTAGGTTGATGAAACTCCCGTGTTGGGGATTTAAGACATCAAGATTCTTTTGGAGGACCTGTCCTTAGGCAGATAAGGGGAGTTCAGAGAAAGCTGTTTTTTAAGTGACCACAGCTCAACATAATCAATATGCCAAAGTGAGATATTTTGGTGTGCTATATTCTACTACCCTTCACTCTGTTAGTTTGACGTAATTTTAGCCCTGTTTCCCAGATGAGGAAATTGAAGAGAGGTTGAGGTTTGTCCTGTTTTCCCCTAGGGCATGTTCTCCTTTAGAAGGACCTGGAAATGAGCTCTTTCCCATAACAAGCCAGGCCCTGAGGTTAACAGGACAGTTCAAGAAGGGAAAACAATTAAGATAAGCTAGGGCTTCTTTATCCATTAGTCTGTTGAAGGGCGTCTCAGCTTCCTCCACAGTTGGCTATTGTGGACATGGCTGCTGTGAACACTGGGGTGCGTGTGGCCCTTCTTTTCACTACATCTGTATCTTTGGGGTAAATACCTAGTAGTGCAATCTCTGGGTTGTAGGATAGCTCTATTTTTAACGTCTTGAGGAACCTCCATACTGTTTTCCAGTGGCTGCACCAGCTTGCATTCCCACCAACGGTGTAAGAGGGTTCCCCTTTCTCACATAGGGGAAGGGAGGGAAATCTGAAGGGGAAGAAATCAGAGAGGAACATGAACCATGAGAGACTATGGCCCCCAGGAAACAAACTGAGGATTTCAGAGGGGAGGGAGGTGGGAGGATGGGGTAACACGGTGATGGGTACCAAGGAGGGCACGTGTTGTGATGAGCACAGGGTGTTATACGCAACTAATGAATCATTGAACACTACATCAAAAACTGATGATGTACTGTACAGTGACTAACTGAACATAATTAAAAAAAAAAAAAAGATAAGCTAGGGCTTACAATAAACCAAAGAAAAGGAAAGGTGTAACTTATTCAATGAAACAAATTTTATTAAAGGCAAAATAGAATAAATCTTTTTAAGAGGTATGCATATTTGGAAATCTCATACCACAGAGTAGAATTATACTGGAAAAATGCTAAGTGAAGGAAAAGAGAGAAAATGAGGAGTGTGGTCACTGGATACCGGAGAGCACCCCCACCCTCTTGCACAGGTTGGGGGGGACAGGCCATAACACAGATCCAAAATGGGATGAAGATGTCATCCAGGCTGGGGATCTCACCTTCCACACTACGACATTTTGATTTCAGTCTGTTGCAATGTGTAGTGAGGCTAGTTCCCTCCACCCACACTCCACTACTCACGCATTGTCCTTCATTTTAGGTTTTTCCTATTTTTCCATAGAATTTTGGAACCATTCGTGTAGCCAGCATCAGAAGAAAAAACTTTTTTTTTTTTTTTTGGCATTTTCATTGGATTTGTTAAGTTTATAAAAAACTTGGGAGAATTGACTTTTTTATGAAGCTGAGTCATCCCATCCACTCCATTTGTTCATGTCTACTTCTGTGTCTTTCACAAGCACCTTAAATTTTCCTTGTGCAGTTTTTACACATTTCTTGTTAAGTTTCTTTCTTTTTCAATTATTGTTATAAATGGCATTTTCTTTTGTATCTTAAAAAAACAACTATGTATATAATTAAGAAGTGGACATTAACTGGTGTCTTATGTAGGTGTGATTTTCAAACATTTAGGGCTCATGATTACTTTTCATTCCTCAAAATTATTGTGTGCCCTAAAGAGTTTTTGTTTATATGAGTTTTATCTGTTGGTATTTACTATATTAAAAATTAAAACATTTTAAAAATATTTCTCTGTTGATTAATTTTAAATGACAATAAGAAACCAATTACATAACAAATTAATTAGCATTTTTAATGAAATGTGGCATATTTTATATACTAAAGGAAGATTAGTTGAGAAGAGTGGCACTATTTTACCCTTTTGCAAATCATTTAATCTTTAGCTCAGTAGAAGACAGCTGCATCTTCATGTCTGCTTTCCCATAAATCTGTGGTTTTATCACACGCCAGTAACCTCTGGGAAACTACTATACACTCTTGAGAGAATGACAGTGAAAAAGACAAATAACAGTATTTTCTGAAAATACTTTTGATCTTGTAGAACCCTTGAGAGTATTCTTTTGCTTTAAGTAGGAATGCTTGAAGAATTTTTTTTTCCTCAGGCTTTTTACATGTTTTCTCTTCACATGTGTTAATAATACGTGAATTCTGTTAATGAAGTTCCTAATGTTGATTGATCCCTGAAATCCGAGAATAATCCCCACTTGGTTATTAATGTGATACTGGATTTTGTTTGTGCTTATTTCTTTAGGATTCTGACATGGACTTTCAAAAGTGAGATTGGCTCGTCTTAGATTTCTTTTTGATTTCTGTAACAAAATCTCTACTGTAGAGAAGGGCAATAGTATTAATTTTGACATGCTTTTCCATGATTTAGAAAAGCATGATAAGGGATTTTGTTAGTTCTCCTTCATGTGATGAGAGGTGGGGTAGAGCAACATATGATGGTGAGCTAAATCCAAATGATGGATTACATAAAGCTTGACAGAGAAAAACAAGAAGAATAACACACAGCTGAAGGTCAAAATAAAATATAGAAGGTCAAAACCACTGACTTAGGGAATGGCAATATAAACACCCACATCCAAACAAAAAAGAAAATAAACTGGGTAGGGTGTAAATAAAGTGTGGGCAATGCATTACATCACTGTCTTTGCTTTTGTGCTTCTCACTTCTGTCCTCTCTGTCCCCACTCCTCCTACGATACAAATCTCTACACACCACAGCTCCTCTCCATTTATATTCTCCCTGTCTCAGATGCTGAGGGCTTGTGGGGAGCTAATACAGACACGTAGTTTGATGTAGTACATACTGAGAACAACAGCAGCTGAAAACACTTGGCTCGAATACCAACTTGCTGCCTAGGTGTGTGATTTCACTAAACACCTTCGAGTCTTGGGCTCCTCATTTGTTAAAGGTGGGCAAGAATACCTGCCTCAACGTCCATTGAGAATGAACTGAGATAAAGCATGCAAGTTGGTTATGTGTTGCTTATGCAAGTTGCTTATTGTTCAACAATCAGTAGTTAAAGTTCTTTTAGCAATCATGGTCTTGAAGGGAGACAAGAGCACAAGGGGTAAGTTTGTGAAGAAAAGTTGGCAGATCACTTTGACCTGGTGGAATCACCAAAGACTTTTGGGAATCAAAAGAGCCGGTTTGAAGTTTGAAGCTTGAGTAAATATACTGCTGCATAACAAATTACCCCCACTCAGCAGCGTAAAACAACGCTCATTTGTTATTTTACACAGCTTCTGAGGTTCAGGAATCTGGGAGTTGCTTTCCTGGTGGTTTTGACGCAAGGTCTCCCATGAGGTTGGAGTCAGGCTGTTGACCAGCACTGCAGGCATCTGAAGGAGCTGAAGAATGCACTTCACTCACATGGTGGTTGGGAGCAGGCTCCAGTTCCTGACCACAAAGACTTGAGACAAAACTTCCCCGTGGCACCCCAAGATATAAAGAGGGCCCCAAGTTGGAAACTGTACTCCTTTGTAGCCAGATTTCAGAAGTATCATATCATCACCTCTGCCACAGTGCCTTAGTCACACAGACCAATGGTGGTACAGCGTGAGGAGTGTACAGGGGTGTGAATACCAGGAGGAAGAGGTTGCTCGGGACCATCACTGCCATCTTGGAGGATGACTACCACAGTGGAATCAGCTCAATGAAAAGAAGTTGGAAATTGGGTGGAAAAGAGGAAACTAGGTCAGACCCTAGCATGAATGAAATCCCTGTCATTGTCATGGGTGATCCACACCAAGTGCTGATGGGACCATCTCCAGTAACCTCTAAGCAAGAGGAGGAGACACAGGGTTCCAGGTCAGTGGGGAAGGGCTGACCATACACACATTTCATAGTTGTGCCAGGTGATTTTCTTGCCAGATCCCCAGAGAATGAACATGAAGGTGTAATTCCTAAACTAAAGAATGCATCTTACTACCCATTTTAAACTTTAAGCAAGTTAAATTTTTTCAACTTTAATTTTTACATTTTTAAAAGAGAGCTGATAATCTCTCTTACAATAGTGAGCAAAACTTTAAAGAGAAATATGAAAGCACCTTATACAAGTGACTTTTATTACTGGGAATGAGATGGCATGCATGCATGCAGTAGTACCCGTCCTCCATAAGAGGACAGAGTCCTCACTCCTACAGTTAGCTTGTTCCTCACTATACTCAACCCAGTACCAGGCACACAGTGGACACTCAGTGGATGTAGTTATGAGGGAATTAATAATACCTGCTCTCCCTCTTTCCTGTATACACCACTGATGGAGGACACAGCCTTTGCTGTCACGGGGCTCTGATATTCGAACCAACCAGGGCATCAGTGACCAGGTCTGAAGCAACAGAACTTTGTCAGCTATCACAAAGCTCATCGATTGCTGGCACTGTCTGTGAGCTCCAGATACTTAGCTGTACAAGCTGTGCTTCTGTTCAGATGTATAGTATTCAGCTGAAACGCGTGTAAAATACATGCCACGTGGATTCCTCTCTACAAAATGTAAGGGAACAATAATACTTGTAGACTTCTGTCAATAACAATCAGAACATTGATCAGTACCTTTACGCAAAAGCTCTTTACATTCATGATGTCACTAATTCTTTATAGAGATTTTTAGGGTAGGTGATTATTGTCCTTAATTTACAAACAAGACTCTGAGGAGTTGTTTTGTTAACTATCATAGGGCTTAGATTCAAGTCCTTACTTAGGACTAAAAGCCTGGCAGTTGCTCCAAAACCTCATGCAATCTCTATTTAAATCGTATTCAATCTTTCTTTGTAAATTCATGATACGTATCAGGCTATTTTATTACATCAGGGCCACCTTTGTGCACATCAACTAGATTTTTTTTATTATTTTATAGTAGTAAAATGCAGTAAAGTGATGAACTTTTCATTTGTTAGGTGGTCTACTGTGCCTTGCAAGTGCTCTCCTGTTTAGCCCATCCCCCGCCCACCTCCCCTCTGGTGACCATCAGTTTGTTCTCTATAGTTAAGAGTCTGTTTCTTGCTTTGCCTCCCTCTCCCTCTCTTTTCTTTCCTTTGCTCATTTGCTTTGTTTCTTAAATTCCACATATGAGTGAAATCATATGGTATTTGTCTTTCTCTGACTTATTTTGCTTAGCCTCATACGCTCTAGCTCCTTCCATGTAGGTCACAAATGGCCAGATTTCATTCTTTTTTATTGTGCCTTGCATATTTGCTAGATCTCTGAGGCAGGCAAATGGCACTCTATGTCTGTTGTCACAACATCTCTGAGGAGGAACTAAATATTATCAGCCATATTAGGCTGCTGGAAACAGCCACAATGTGCAATGTGCTGTATAAGTGGGACAGATATCAAACCTAGACACCCCCAGGGCTAATTCTGAGCTTGAACCAGCAGGTGGAGTAGTCTATAGATTGTGTACATGTCAAGCCGGTAGCTTTTACTTTTGTACTGTGTGTATAATTTACGTACATAATTTCACGTGTTCATTTGGAGCTTTGTAGCAGAATGTTAATATATTTCCTGATATTGTTGTCAAGTCTCAGTGATATTCCTGTTGTAACTTTTGGCATTGTTAGTTTTGAGGTGTCCGTGAGAAATTACGCTGAAGTCCATAGAAATGATGCAGTTCTCTGTCCTTAGTGCTCAAATAGGCCTGTGCTCATGGTGCCCCCTCCTTTACCAGTAGTCCACGATCCAGCTATGGATGCTTTTAACTGTTTTAGAAAATCCAAGCTGTGTTAATCCAAATTTAAATCTCCTTTTGTGTTATGGAAAAAAAAAAAAAAAAAAAACAGCGTTTCTGTCTATTATTCTGATCTGTTCCTTTGGATTAAAAAATATTTTGACAATGTAACTATCATGAACCTCTGTGAGTGAAACTGTTCTTTTTTGCTCCCTGGTTGCATCTTTTATCCTTTGTCTGTTCTTTCTATCCCTGAATAGATTTGGAGATACAGTGTCCTATTGTTATGTAATATCTGATGCTATTTATGTGAGCCCTGGGTAGAGTGAGCATAAAAACTGTTTCCCCCCTTATTAAGTTGGTATTTCTATAGCTTATGGGTTGACAGCTTTTCAAAATGTAGTGCTCAGATTTCTGTCCCGTTCCTTCTGAAATGATGAGGATATGGATGTGGTTGGGGTGATGCTGGGAGCAAGGCCCTGAGGGCCAACAGCCAAAATCTCAGGGAGGTGAGGAGAGGAGAGTATTGATCCCAAATACTGATGGTACCTTGCATCTGCTGGGGGTTTGGGCAAGTGCTGGGAAGAAAAGAAAAGCCTCTCGCTCTGCTGTGTTACTGAAAAGCCAGCCTCTTGGACCATTTCTGCGATAGCAGGATGGTAAAGTCCTATTTGTCAGCAGAAAGGATCAATAGCAAATCTTTTTAATGTAGACAGAGAAACGGAGTAAAAATAGGTGGAGAATCTGGGAAAGAGTCTGTGGAGTCCTTTGAACTTTCTTGCAATTTTTTCTATAGGTTTGAATTCAAATGAAATTTAAAAATTAAAAACATGCATACACATACACACACACACAAGTGCACACAGCCTATAAAAGGAGGGCTGAGCAAACAAAACTGGACTCAGCCTGCCAATACTGATAGGACGAACATGAATTCTGATCCCATAGGGAGCAGTGATTATTTGGGCTCTGTTTTGCTGTTCATTTGATTTTCCTCAGATACAGTTTCCCCAAATTGTATTGGAAAAAAGAAACTAAAGAAAGGCTGTGTTCTCTTAATCTGACACCAGGTGTCTGCTTCAAATGAACTTTTCTTTCCTGAGAAAAATAAATTAAAATTGAAAACAATCTAAATTAATGAAAAACAAAGTAAATTCTCTCTCAAACCCAGAAAGCTCTAGAAAATTTCTCCTCAGCTCTGCTATTTCCCCTCAACAATTTTATGTACCTTCTCACAATTAAAAACTGGATTTTTTTTTGAAACAAATTATATTTCATTGTCACAAATTCCAACATAAAGACATTTGTCAGTACATATTTTCAAATGTTAGAAGTTAACCCTTTGAGGGGCGCCTAGGTGGCTCAGTCGTTAAGCCTCTGTCTTCGGCTCAGGTCATGATCCCAGGGCCCTGGTATCGAGTCCCACGTTGGGCTCCCAGCTCAGCCGGAAGCCTGCTTCTCCCTCTCTCACTCACCCTGCTTGTGTTCCCTCTCTCTCTCTGTCTCTTTCTCTGTCAAATAAATAAATAAAATCCTTAAAAAAAAAAGAAGTAAGCCCTTTGAGAAGTGAAAAGTTAAACAGCTATTGAGGAAATGAAACTCAAATGTATTAATCTGGTGCCTGACTTGATGTAACTGAAGGATTTTGAACTTAAACAACTGTACTCTTGCCTCCACACCACCGTATAATTAGTCCCTAAAAGGTATTTACTCATTTATTTATTAAATATGATATCTGATATTAAATTGCTAAAGTTTGTTCGTTTTATTTTTTTTGCTTCCATTCAATAAAGTTCAACTTGTTTTTAATTAGTAACTTCCTCAAATCCTAACAATCTGAAAGACCCAGTTCCTTGCTATGTGATTGTTTTCTGTATGTCAAACTTTACTTCCAGTAATAATAGCAGCTCACATGTGCTTTAGGTATCAGGAAGATGCTAGCCCTTTGCACACATTATTTCATACAACATAGAGTTTGGTATCATTACTCTTACCTTTGCTGTGTAGGAGGAGATACCCAGGCTTACAGGGGTTCCTTATCTTCCAAGAATATACAGCCCATGATCTTAACTATTTTGTAGTCATGTTGTTTTCTTTTCATGTAGTAGTAACTTTTTAAAACTTAGCATAACTCTTTAAAGACATGACTTATTAAAAGGTTTTTTACATTCTAAAGAATGTGCCATAGATGGGGTTATTTTAGGGAAAGAGTGATGCCCATTGCAACAGCTAAGATTGAATGACTCCTGTCATAGAAGTTGTCAGAAGAAATCATGAATTGGGTGCTAGCTTTGACCAGATAAGATTGATGCCTTCTTCTAATGTGCAAGTCTTCGATATTATGTTTCAGTAAAAATTAGGTTCAGAGTGGCTGACCTGTGTAGGTTATAAAATGTTTACAAAGCTCAAATGGTTGGAAAATGACAAAGTAGTCAGTCCACCATGTAAGAACTTTTATTATTATCTGTATTATTTTTATTGCTTTACATCTTGAATGCAGATTTTTTTCATATAGGGTTTTTTTAAGATTTTATTTATTTATTTGAGAGAGAGAGCGCACGAGCGAGGGGTGGGAGAGAGAGGCAGAGGGAGAAGCAGACTCCCCACTGAGCAGGGAGCCCAATATGGGGTTCGATCCCAGGACCCCGAGATCATGACCTGAGCTGAAGGCAGATGCTTAACCGACTGAGCCACCCAGGTGCCCCATTCAAAGAGGGTTTTAATCTTTAATTTCATGATATAGAGCAAGGGAGAACAGTGGTAACAGAATGAGTCCTTTGAAATTAAGCTCTTTTATTCTATGTCTAAAACTCATTTTGTTTTAACTTTTTCTTGTGGTAAGAATACTTAACATGAGATCGGATCTCTAGAGCTTATTCATTTTCCTTAACTCAAATGTTATGCTTGATAATTAGTGAATCCCTATTTCCCCTTCTCCCCAGCCCCTGGAAACTACCATTCCACCTTTTGATTCTGAATTTGACTATTTTAGATACCTCATAAAAGTGCAATCGTATAGTATTTGTCTTTCTATGACTGACTTATTTATGAATTTATTTGTATTTATCTTTTTTTGAATAATAGCTGACACACAATGTTACATTAATTTCAGGTGTACAACTTAGTAATTTAACTAGTTATACATTATGCTATGTTCATCACAAGAATAGCTACCATTTGTCCTATTACATCACTACTACAATATCATTGACTATATTCCTTATGTTCTGCTTTTTATTCCATGACTTAATCATTCCATAACTGCAGGCTTGTATCTCCCTCTCCTCTTCACCCATTTTGCCCAACCCCCCACCCTCTTCTTCTCTGGCAACTATCAGTTTATTCTCTGTATTTATAGTTCTGATTCTGCTTTTTTATTTGTTTATTCATTTTTTTAGATTCCACTTATGAGTGGAATCATATGGTATTTCTCTTTATCAGTCTGACTTATTTCACTTAGCATGATACCCTCGAGGTCCATCCATGTTACAAATGTCAAGATTTCATCCTTTTTATGACTACATAATATTCCATTCTGTATATATACCACATTTTCCTTATCCATTTGTCTATTGATGGACACTTAAGTTGTTTCCATGTCTTGGCTATTGTAAATAATGCTGCAATAAACATAGGTGCATGTATCCCTTTCAATTAGTGTTGTTTTATTCTTTGCATAAATACCCAGTAGTGTAATTGCTGGATCATAGGGTAGTTCTATTTTTAACTTTTTGAGGAAACTCCATACTGTTTTCCACAGTGGCTGCACAAGTTCGCATTCCCACCAACAGTACACAAGGGTTCTTTTCTCTCCACATCCTCACCAATACTTGTTGCTTGTCTTCTTGATTTTAGCCATTCTAACAGGCATGAGGTGATATTTCATATGTAGTTTTGATTTGCATTTCCCAGAAGATTAGTGATGTTAAGCAACTTTTCATGTGTCTCTTGGCCATCTGCATGTCTTCCTTGGAAAAATGTCTATTCAAGTCCTCTGCCCATTTTTTAATAAGATTTTTTGGGGGGGTATTGACTTGTATGCATTCTTTATATATATTGCATATTAACCCCTTATGGGATATATCATTTGCAAACATCTTCTCCCTCCCTTTCAATAGAGTCCTTTTTGGTTTTTGATGGTTTCCTTTGCTGTGCAAAAGCTTTTTGTTTTGATGTAGTCCCAATAATTTGTTTTTGTTTCCCTTGCCTGAGGAGACGTATCTAGAAAAATGTTGATATAGCTGATGACAGAGAAATTACTCCCTGTGTTCTCTTCTAGGAATTTTATGATTTCGGGTCTCATGTTTAGGTCTTTAATCTATTTTTAGTTTATTTTTGTTTATGGTGTTAGAAAGTAGTCCAGTTTCATTGTTTTGCATGTAGCTGTCCAGTTTTCCCAGCACCATTTACTGAAAAGACTATCTTTTCCCCATTGTATATTCTTGCCTCCTTTGTCATAGATTAATTGACCTTATAAATGTGGGTTTATTTCTGGCATCTCTATGCTTTTTTATTGATCCATGTGTCTATTTTTGTGCCAAGACCACACTCTTCTGATTACTACAGATTTGTGGTATATCTTGAAATCTGGACCTGTGATACCTCCAGCTTTGTTCTTTGTCAGGATTGCTTTGACTATTCAAGGTCTTCTGAGGTTCCATACAAATTTTAGTATTATTTGTTCTAGGTTTTTTAAAATGCTGTTGATATCTTGATAGGGATTGCATTGAATCTGTAAATTACTTTTGGTAATACAGATGTTTTGACAATATTAATTCTTACAATCCATGAGCATGGAATATCTTTCCATTTGTTTTTGTCATCAGTTTCTTTCATCAGTGTTTTATAGTTTTCAGAGTACAGGTCTTTCACTTCTTTGGTTAAGTTTATTCCTAGGTATTTTAATCTTTTTTCTGCAATTGTAAGTGGTGGTGTTTTTTAAAATTCTCTTCCTGTAACTTCATTGTTAATGTATAGAAATGCTACCAATTTCTAATTTTGTATCCTGCCACTTTACTAAATTTGTTTATTACTTCTAGTAGTTTTTTGGTGGAATCTTTAGGGTTGTCTCTCTATAGTATCATGTCATCTGGAAATAGTGACAGTTTAACTTCTTTACCAATATGGATGCCTCTTACCTCATTTTCTGTCTGATTGCTGTGGCTAGGACTTCTAGTACTATGTTGAATAAAAGTGGCAAGGGTAGACATCCTTGTCTTGTTTCTGTCCTTAGGTGAAAAGCTCTCAGTTTTTGCCCCTTGATAATGATATTAGCTGTGGGTTTTTCATTTATGGCCTTTATTATGTTGAGGTATGTTCCCTCTAACCCCATTTGGTTGACAATTTTTATCATGAATAGATGTTGAACCTTGTCAAATGCTTTTTCTGCATCTATTGAAATTATTGTGTGATTTTTATCCTGTGTTTTGTTGATGTGGTGTGTGACATTGATTACTTTGTGAATATTGAACCATCCTGGCATCCCAGGAATAAATCCCACCTGATCGTGATAAATTATTTTTTTTAATGTATAGTTGTATGTGGTTGCTAATATTTTGTTGAGGGTTTTAGCAGCTATGTTCATCAGGGTTATTGGCTTATAGATATTTTTTTGTGATGTCTCTGTGTGGTTTGGTATCAGGGTAATCCTGGCCTCATAGAATGTATTTGGAAGTTTTCCTTCCTCTTCTATCTTTTGGAATAGTTTGAGGAGAATCAGTATTAATTCTTCTTTAAATGTCTGGTAGAATTTACCTGTGAATCCATCCAGTCCAAAAGTCCTGGACTTTTATTCTTTGGTAGTTTTTGATTACCGATTCAATTTCATTACTTGTATAAATGGTCTATTAAGATTTTCTATTTCTTCCTGGTTCAGTATTGGAAGATTGTATATTTCTAAGAATTTATCCATTTCCTCTAGGCTGTTTGGCTGATTTAACTTAGCATAATGACCTCAAGTTTCATCCATGTTGTCACATATTGCAGGATTTTCTTTCTTTTCTTTTTTTTAAGGCTGAATAGTATTCTACTCTGTGTATTTACCCAGTTTATTTCTCTTTCCTTTGTCAGGGGACGTTTAGGTTTTTTCCACATCTTGATTCTTGTGAGTTACATTGCAGTTAAAATGAGAGTACTAATATCTCTTTGAGATTCTGATTTCAGTTGTTTTAGATAAATACCCAGAAGTGGGATTACTGGATCTTTTGATTTTTAATTTTTAGAGAAATATCGATACTGTTTTCCATAATGGCAGCACCATTTGCATTCCCATCAACAGTGCACAAGGGTTCCAATCTCTAACCACAAACTATCTGAAAAGGCCATTAGGAAAATAATTCCATTTACAACAGGACACACAAAAAGAACAAAATACTTAGGAAAAAACTTAAATAAGGAGGTGAAAGACTTGTATTAGAAAACTACAAAATAACTGATGAAAAAAGTTAAACAAGACACAAACAAATGGAAAGACATCCTATGTTCATGGATTGAATGACTTTATATTGTTAAAAACCCACATGCTTTTGAAAACCAAAAACTGATTCATGAGATGTACTATTGTGTCCTATAGTTCAGTTGTTTTATCTTAACTCTCCTGTGCCTTAAACATCCAGGTGGGGAAAATGCAGAGAAGCACAGCTTTTATTCTCTTTGAATGTTTGTAGGTCAAAATGGAGATAGTTTGAAACAAAATTATAAATGCATTGGCAGAGGAGGTTGTTCATATTGCCTTCTCTAAAACTGAATCTTTGTAAGTTCCCAGTGTCCTCCTGCTTTTTAAGTACTCAACTCCTGTAAAATCTGGAAGCAATTATATTATTAGCCATATATACTTATCAAGTGATGACTACTTACCTTTCAAGAGAAAAAACATTTGAGCTAAATTTTCTTGTACCAGAAATGTTTCTTTTAAGTCTAACTGAAAAATTAGACCATATGTTTCCTGTTCAACTAATGTATGGTAATAATGATAGTTGATGACCAGTTGGTCTGGAAGTTAAGTTATAGGTACCAATATTCTCAAGCACACATGCACAATATACCCAAACACAGTAAATAAAACTCATTTTGTATTTTTAACATGAGTGATATCCAGAAATAACTATGATGTATTATCTATGGTTTCTCGCATTTATTTATTTATTTATTCATTAAATATTCATTAAGCACCTACTAGGTAACAGAAAAATTCAGTCTCTGGTGATGATATTAAACAAGACAGACAAAGTCCCTATATTTGAGGAGCTTACTTTTTGGTAGAGAAAAAATAACAAGCAAATATACAAGAACATCCCAGGTAGAGGCTAGTGCTAGAAATAAAAATAAAAACAGGGTGGTAAGATTGGGAGGGTTTGGAGGCCAAGTAGTCCAGTAAGGCCTCTCTCAGACCAGAATGGAATACTGGGGAAAGAAGTAGCAGCCAGGCCAAAAGGAAGAAACTAATACATGTGAGGAGTAGGACGAAGGTTGGGGTGAAGTGAGCAGAGGCAAAGAGGTACCACGCGGGATTGGAAAGGCAGGCAGAAGCCATTTATGTAGCACTTTGTACAACATGGCAAACGGTTTGCCTTGTATCTGAAACCTCTGCAATGAGGAGTGTGCAGAGGTTTGAAGAGGAGCATGATGACATGGCTATAGTTTTAAAAGGTCAGTCTGACAGCTGTGCAGAGAACAACTTGGGGGTAGAGTAGAGAAAGAAAGAAAGGATTCATGAAGACAAATCAGAAGGCTTCTGAGATAGTCCAGGTGGGAGATAACGGCAGCTTAGACCAGGCTGGTGGCACAAGGGGGAACAGATAAATTCAGGATGTGTTTGGAGGTAACATGCACAAGATTTGCTATTGAATGAAATGAGGGAAGTAAGGGAAAGTGAGTTGTCACTGATGACTCCCAGGTCATGGCATGAACATCCTGGTGGATGGTGATGACCTTTGCTTCAAAGACGATGAGTAATGGTGAGGGAGAGGCCAGAGGAGCTCGTGGCTGGTCAGTGCCCTTTCTGAGCAACTGAACTAAAACTAGTGTTGTGTCTGGAAGGCTTTCCCCACAGGCAGCTGGTATAGAGCAGGGCGCATGATTGTTCACTTGCAGGATTTGGGGCAGACATTCCGATAGGATACTGCCCAGTCTCTCAATGCACTTAGGTTTTCCTTCTGCCCCTGAGAGCACAGAATGAATCACAATCTCCCCCTCCCTGTGTCGTCCCCTATCTCAGAACTCCAGACAAATGTTTCATGTCATCTACTTTGATCCACTCAATTAACTTGTATAATATTTATGTCCTATAAGTTTTCCAGAAGGTATCATGAGATCTAGTTTACATTTTCTTTGTCACCATTCTTATATTTCCTTCCCCACATATCCAAAAACCTAATTCTATCCAAAATTTAGCCAAGAATAAACTCCGAAAGTTTTAGTCAAAGAAATGGTTAAAACACCCACACTCTAACTTGAGTACTTTGATAGGTTCATTTGCTAAAATGTTAGACACTGTGTTTTTTCAAGAAGTATTTGTCTGGTTTCCTGGCCCCTGTCAGAACCCAAGTAACAGATTAGAGGATCATGGGGTGGAGCTGGGGGCAAGGACACTGAGAGCAGCAAAACTGACAACTGACAGGCAGAAGGCAGAGGCATTCAAAAAGTGAAATAAAATTTTTTAAAAAGCTCAAAAAAACACTAAGAGTTAGGACCATCTACCCTCACAGGCATTGCTGTCTTAAGGATGCCACAGTAAGTGTCATTCTCAATAATGACCTTGAATCAACAAGAGAAGATTGCATTGCTTTGGATATAATTGTGTAAGAATGTAGGGATGTGTGGGAATTATTTTAGGAGATCTTTTTTTCTAATGGTGAAAATAAAATTGAGTTTTGGCACTTAGTGATAAATATGTAATCTGGAAAATAACTTTATGTGAAATTCTCTTTTCTGACACCACTAGATAAATAAAATGCTTATCTTTTCCTACTTTTGGAAATCAAGTTTAATGCAACAGAGTGTGTCTTTAAAATTCATCTTCTTTATAGAGGTCTTGCTGACCTGAGGTGTGTGTTACAGATAGCCTTTCTCTGTGTGTCTGGCCTGGAGAACGAAGTAAGCCTCTTTTCCATTGGGGAATAAATGACTTAAGAGCCTCCCATATCCTTTGTAATTCAAGGCTATTGAATTCAAGGCCACTTCCAATATCCACTGATTTTCATGATCTTGTTATTTTCTACTTGTCCCACTGTTATTTAACAATTATTATAAGCCTTTTGAACTTACTGTGAGTTATTTATATTATTAGGAATTTTATTTGGTCCTCTTCACTGGTTACAGCATGCCATTAAATCACCAGTACTAACAATACTAATATCTACAAAACTGCTTTCACCAGTTCAGTTAACTCATCCATTTTCCTACTTTTTAGCTCTTAACTTTCATGCTGGGGCAATTTCCATTGCCATCAGAGAGCTAGTTTGGGTTCATGCCTACATTCAACAAACACCTTAAAGAGTTAAAGTCAAAAGTTTTAAGGAACTTAATGATATAAGCTTATGGACAAGGAATCCCAAAATTTTGTTGCTACTCACCCTCCCATGAATGAGATCCCAGAGGGACAGTAACATAATGCCTACCCAAATGCCACTTCACTGAAGGTTATTAAAGTGCCCTAAATGCCAAACCAGGACTCCCCAGTGTACAGCAAGTTGGAGTGTGTGTTTTCAATCTCAGAGGGGTCTTTTTTATCCCCCAATTGAAAACCTTTGCATGTCCTCAAATTGCAACTAGCATTTTGTAAAGAAAAAAAAGTAATAGAAAGGGAGGGAGATCAACCACTGCGTGAATGGCAGGCCCAAGTGTAACAGAAAAGTGTTCATGCATACCTGCCTCAGACTCTTGTCCCTTCCTGAAGGAGCTCATATTTTATTCAAGATAAGTGTGACAACTCAACCTCTACCCGTTGTTTTGGTTTTGTTTTTTTTATTCCAAAACAGTTCTAGTTGGGAATATTTTAAGTATTTAAAGGCTGAACATGAAACATGAGTAATGCCAGTGATCACAAAGGAGCCATAGCAAATTAATTAAAGTCCTCTTGGTAGCCTGTTGAGAACTGTGACAGTCTGGCTATTCTTGCACCTGTGTGGCAGCTGCAGTTCCATAAAAAGGGACTATCACAGAAGGATGAACAGACAGTTCTTAGATGTTAAGTGGAAGTGGTCAGATTTCAACCAGAACAGATTAGGAGAGTCTGGTAGGATGCACTAGAGAAGAATTTAGAGAAGTGTAGTAGAGGTGCTGAGTAATGCGATGGTGCTCCACCAGGTTCTCCATAACTGACCATCAGATATTAGTTTTGCACATTCAGTGATATGCTCTTACTGCCAGTAGTGATGCAAAAGGTCGAAGACACAAAAGGATGGGCCAGGTTATTGTAAAAGCGTTAATATTGAAATGTTCTGAGTCATGAATCTTGACAGTGACTGCATAAAGAGCTATATGCTGGTTGGAGAATTCAGTAAAAATACTAAAATTGTATGTAAATGCAATCCAGGAGCCATCCTTGATTTCTCTCTTTGTTTACATTTGTTTCTTTCAAAGCCTTCCTCATCTCAGTAAATGGCACCACCTCACCCAGTTGCCAATAACTAGAAGTCATCGTTGACTCTTTTTCCCTCACTGTGCTCTTTGACCCAATCCATCAGCAAATTTTATAGATTCTAGCTTCAAAATGGATTTCTCACCAGAGTGGTACCTTTGTTGCAATCAATCAACCTGCACTGACACATTATTGTCACCTGGGGGCCATAATTTCCATGAGGCTTCACTCTTGGTGTTGAACATTCTATGGCTTTAAACAAATGTATAATGACATGTATCCACCATTATAGTATCATACTGAATAGTTTCACTACCCTAAAAATTTTCTGTGCTCTGCCCAAATCATCCATCCCTCTCTCTAACCCCTGGAAACGACTGATCTTTTTATTGTCTCCATAATTTTGCCTATTCCAAAATGTCATAGTTGGAATCATATGGTGTAGCCTTTTCAGACTGACTTCTTTCACTTCATAATATGCATTTAAGGTCCCTCTGTGTCTTTTCATGGTTTAATTGCTTATTTCTTTTTAGCCCTAAACACTATTATTCCATTGTATTCCATACCACAGTTTATTTATCCATTCACCTACTACAGGATGTCAATTATGAATAAATAAATAAATAATTGGCAATTATGAATAAAGCTGCAATCAACATCCATGTGCAGGTTTTTGTGAGGACATAATTTTTCAATTCTTTTGGATAAATACTAGGGAGTACAATTGTTGGATCAGTTGGAAAAAGAGGTTTAGTTTTCTAAGAAACGGCCAAACAACTCTTCCAAAGTGGCTTGTTTTGTGCTGGTCTCAACCTGTCAATAACCAGTGTTGTGGTGGATCAACCCTGTGGTTCTTATTGTTACTGCAAGTTGCCCTTCCACAACAGCTATCAGGAAACTTTGAAAAAATAAAGGTTTATTACTTACAGTACCTGTTAATTACATAGCACATTGGGGGCCACATAATGAGGTTGAGGGGAGGGGGGGACATGGGCCTGGGGTACTGCTTTTACTAGGGTCCAGTGGGGGCTTAGGGCTTCATAGGCTCACTCTTTATTGATGAATTTAAAACACAATAGCAGGAATTTAAAGCAATGGAAGAGAAAGAGCAAAACTAAAACAAAAACAAGTAGCCGAGATGATCAGATGTTGAGATCAACCATGATCTCTAAAACAAAGGAACTTTGGTGTGGGAGGCAGCCTGCCTTTTTATCTAGTGGTGTGGTTGAAGATGTGTTTCTTTGAGATAGCAGTCTTTGAAATGGGTGCCTCTTTGAAATGGTTGCTCAATCATCAAAGCCTGAATCATGCATTTGCATTACAAAAAAAAAAAAAACTGTCAGGGCCTCCACTACAGGGCTGTACCATTTTGCATTCCCACCAGCAAGGAATGAGAGTTCTTGCTGCTTCACCTGCCCTGCAGCATCTGATGTCGTCAGGACTCTGGATCCTGGCTATTCTAGTAAGTGTGTAGTGGTATTTCAACTTTATTTTAATTTGAAGTTCTCTAATGACACATGATGTATAACATCTTTTCATACACTCGTTTGCCATCTGTATATCTTCTTCAGTGAGGTGTCTGTTCAGACCTTTTACCCAGTTTTTAATTGGGTTGTTCATTTTCTCATTGTTGAGTTGTAAGAGTTCTTTGTATGTTTGTCTTCATCAGATATACCATTTGCAAATGTTGTTTCCCAGTCTGGCTTATCTTTCATAGAGCAGAAGTTTTTAATTTTAATGAAGTCCAACTTACCAATGATTTCTCTCAAGGACTGTATGCTTTTGTTGTTGTATATAAAAAGTCATCACCAAACTCGGGGTCACCTAGACTTTCTCCTATGCTTATCTTCTAGGGGGGGGTTATAGTTCAGCATTTCACATTTAGGTCTGTGATCTGTCTTGAGTTAATTTTTGTGAGAGGTGAGTTTTTAAAAATATAAATCACTTCCCTTATGACCTCCACTTACCTTTAGACTTAAACCAAAGTCCTTACCATGAGCTGCAATTTCTACCTGACCTGACCACTATCCACAGCTCCAAGCCATCATACATTTCCCTCCCCTCTGCTGCCAGAGCCTTCCTTCTGTCTGTGGACTCTCAGAATTCGTTCACAGCCTACACTGAAGCCGGATCACATAATCCAGACACTGTGTCCAGCAAATAAGATGGAGTAGTAATCAAATGAATAAATATTATAGAGGAGGTTGAATAGAAGGAATTCCAGAGTAGTCACCTTAAACAACTTCCTTCACATATAGCATTTAGTAAGCCCAGCTGACCCAAGAACAGAAATAAAATCTTCAATTAGATGTTTAAAAAAATATATCCTGAGATAGAACACTCTGAAATCTGTAATCACTTTATATAAGAGTAAGGAATCATGATTGAGGTACAATACATGACAAATTGAACTTTTAAAACTTGTACTGTGTTACAAAATGACAAATATTTCCAATAATTTAATCACATTTGAACCAATAATTATTCAAAATATTTCAACAGTCAATATTCAAAACCTTAATTTTCCCAGAATCATATCTTTTTCCTAATTTCCAGGAATATGGATGTCTCTTATTATCAGTTCTGTTTGCCAGCTCATTCTTAAATCTCCATCCATTTGTCATTTAGGACATTGTTTTGCCCAGTTTCACTTCAGCTGCTGGGACTGAATTAAAGAGAGTAGTTCTCCATTATTGTCTCTTCATGCTGCTCTTCACTGAAGAGTCCTCAAGTTTCCCTAGTTATCCTGAGCACAGTGTGCCTTCTGCTACAACTAATAATGGCATTTTGCCACGATGGGAACTGAATGGTATTCAGATTCTTTTAAGTAAAATCAGTGATGAAACCACAATAGCTCTGCTTTGCAACTCATTAAGACACTTACTTGAACACTATGACAGTAATATTGCTCAATAATATGATCCTTTTACTACTTCAGGAATGGATTCCAAGGCATTAAATTCTACTTTTTAATAAATAGTGTTACAGTAATGTCATAACACAGCTTAATTCTGTTGAATAAATGCACCTTTGAGTCGCTAGAAGTAAGTTATGATTCTTTTCTAGGCCAATGTAAATATTACTTCATTATTAGTCCTTAAATTGAACAATACTATGAACTTAATATTATATCTGGCCAGTAGTACATATTTGGACATTTGTGTTGAGTGCTTACTTGGTAACGGTAATGTTATTTATATCTTATTGGGAAGCTGTGTTTAGTAGTGCAGAAAACCAATTTAGGCATAACATTTCACATGGACCTGGTGCCAGCTAGTGGTATATATATATATGGCGTATATATACACCTTAAAAGGATAACTGCCTTTTCATTTATTTTTTTTATTTTTATTATTTTTTTTTATGACTGCCTTTTTAAAATAACCAAAGACCACATGGTCTTATTGGGATCAAATTTGCTCAAATACTAAAAATATATATATTTATCTGCCATGTTGGTGAGAAACAAGAGGATGTGCATAATAATGGATGTATGAAATGTTCATTGCATAATGCCCAGGCCAACTTCTCTCCAGTCCTGTGCTCCCACATTGTGCTGATTGACATTTTATTATGCTTATTATATTAGAAGATTATAATTCATCCTTGTATTTTACCATTTGTCACAAGATCTGGCAATTAGATGCAGAAATAAATAGTTCTGAATAAATAATAAATCATCTCTTTTTCTCCAGCTCCTGGAAGGACATGCCTTCCCTTTTTCCTCTATATCATATCCTCATTATTCCTACCTCTTAACATGTAGAAGAAGATCTCTATGATCTGTCTTGCCATGCTTGGCTCTTGATGAATCAGTAAGAGCTTAAAGAATTTCAGTGCTTCGCCTTCCTAATGGACTGAGGCTTACATGTGGAAGGTTGCAAGGAAATGGAAATCTAATAGGAAATGAAGACACTTTAATATTGCTTTAATATTTTCAAAACATTATTTTGTTACATCTAGATCAATGGTTGTGAATCCTGGCTGCATATCAAAATCACTAGGGGTCTTTTAAAAAATACTCATGCGCCAATGAGCCACAGAAAAATTAAATCAGAATATCAGATATTGATCAGTCTGATGCTGGGGTAGCTAAAGTGAGTTGCTCAGTGTCAGTTAGTAAATCCAGGTGGGTGCTCTTCCTGCTGTACTGCCAAGCAGACCATGGTGCTGAACCAGCTATTTCCATATAGATATGCAAACCAAATTTGTGATTTATTTAACATTTTAGTGCAGTGTGTGTGTGTGTGTTTATGTGTTTGTGGTATATATATTTCACATGCAACATATGTAGGGGAAAAAATCAAGAAAAAAGGCTTTGTTTGCTTCTTTATCCCTTACACTGTTATGGTGGAGTTTTGCCCCAGTGGCCATGCTGTCAGGACAGGGTGGTTTAAGAAAATGCCCCATGTCCTCATTATACAGAGAGTGAACCCCCTTGCCTGCCAGTGAGTGTAGAGAACAGCCTATTTCTGGAATCACACTAGTGCTGCCTTTTTGCCCCTACCCCTCCCACAACATCCCAACTGCACAAAAGTCTTTTTCCACATTCACGGTTTCTCTGGAGTTGCTTTCAGGTATATCTGATGTTTTAATGATCTTGCAATCTGTGGGAAAAAAAAAACAGAGAAACTGAGCGGAGTTGTACAACATAATACTTCTGACTAGTACCAGAGATCCCTATATCTGGTACCAAAACTTGAAAGTTGGTGAAACACAATCCATATAAACACTTCCTTCCAATTACTTCTAAAGACTAAGTGATATCTTTGCAGATATCAGGTCTCCTGTATTCTGGAATCTCCTTTCTTCTCTTTTTCCTGATTCATCATCTCTCCTACCACCTCTCTCCTCCCTCTCCCTCCTCCGCATCTCTTTCTCCTCCCCTTCTCCTCACCCCACCCTCTCTCTCTTTTCTTCCTCCTTCCCTCTCCTCCTCCAAATACAAAGGAAGCTTTACAGCTCTCTATTTCTGTGCAACAGGACAATAAATCTGGCAAAATGATACTCTTGAGGTTGTCAGAGAACCAGTAGCAGGCTACCCACACTCCCATTCTGTGTATGGAAAGCAAATATTCCCAGTACCCCGATTTCATGAATCACTGTAAAAAAAAATTCATTCTGGGATTTGAGCTAGGTCAACAGATTGTAATTTTCCAACTTGGGAAGTAAATAGCTTTAATAACAATGTCACCTCACATAGAGAGGCACTTTGAGCAGGGCTGTGTGCACGTACCAGCTGGGCTATGATCCACTTGATCTTTGGACACCCTTGCTCTGAATCTGTTGGCTTAGCAACTACCAATGTCAATAACACCCACTTTCACAGGCAAGGCCCATGCATTTCTTTTCCCTATTTTTCTGGAAGTTACTTGAGAATGTTATCTGAAGTCCTTATGCAAGGAGTGAGAGTATAATATATTTTTTTACTGGCTCTGCTGAGAGGGTGGCTGTGGCCATTTAGAAAGAGTTGCCAGGGACCTGGAAGGCAAGTCATTAATGCATGGATCAAAAACTTCACCCTCAAAGATTCCTTTGTCTCTCTGTTTTCCATTTTCAGCCTGGTTGTGTAAATACCACTGAAGTGGACATTAAGAAGTCATCCAGAATGAGAAACCCACACAAAACACGGAAGGTAATATCCATGTTTGCTGTGCTGATCTTGGTATGAGTTGCACTGTTTGGAGGACATCAGTCAAAAACCTTTTGCCCACTTCCTGGAGTATCTTCTAGCAACTTCCTTGCTTTTCCTTGTTCTTGGCTAGAAGAAAATCTGGCAGCTCAAACCCTGGTCTTCTGTCAGTCCATCTGTCCTGAGGACATGGTTCTCCAGCACACACAGGTCCCAGGGCATGCAGGGGGCTGTGATGGGGGGCAAGGATGCTGAGGGCACCTCCTCTCTCCATCGAAAGGAAGGATCATCAGCAGAGAAAGGCTTCTCTTTCAGAGCCCATGGGATGAGGAAACACAGATGGAGATTATCTGAGAAAAAGTGATATTGATGAGAGAAGGGCATTTTTAGAGAAAATTATGAAGGGAAAAGGGGCGTCATAAAGACATATAACTACAGAGTTTGTATGAGGATCCCCTTTTAACACCAGAATTTTGTGACACAACCATAAGATAGTGGTTGTATGTTTGTTTGGTGTCTGTTATGTGAGAGAACACATAACAAACAAAAAGCTATCCAGAATTCAGTGACATTTTAAATAATCTCTTGAAAATACACAGCAATAGTACCTCCATATTTTTGAAAGTAGCACATACACACAGAAAGCATTTTTATTCATTCCATGAAAAACACTTGATGCACATAAGAATTTCTGAGCTGAGGACACAGACCAAGGTTGGCACCACTGGATTAAAGCATTCCACAAAGCTCAAGACCTTCCTTTTCATGGCTTTTTCCTTATGTAGAATTAGGGTTTTCCAATAGGCACTAATCATTTTTTTTTTTGTAGTCTTATTTCTTGTTGTCTTTTTCTTCCATCCTTAGAAATATAAACATCATGAGGCCCCAGTATGATCCAAGTACCTTTTCTTTCTTTTAAGGCAGTTTACCTTGATGTCAGGATAAAGAAGTCATAGGAAAAGTGCCACAAAACCCACTCAGGTGCAGTGCTCCAGAGCTTTTGCCCCTAGGAGCTCTCTGAGAGAAAGAGGCAAAGCCAGACCAAACCAGGCTTGTTGGCCCTGCTCTCCTGTGACTGGCCTCACGCAGTTCCTTCCCTCCTCTACGCACAGCACAGCCTCAGGGCACTGGGGACTGGTTTTGTGCTGTGGAACAGCATTCAGAGCTGCAATCATCTCTCCAAAAAGCACATTCAGCCACCCATCACTACTTCTGAATTTTGAAGAATTACTTTTCATAATACCTTACTTTGTGTCAAGCTTTCCCAACAGACACCAACTGAGATATGCTCTGACTCAGAAGAGAAAGCATATGGATGGACAGATAGGACTTAAAGATAAGAAAGCCATCATTTACACTGTGTTCTTAATGCTACATGGTATTGATGTCTTACCAGCGCTACACATGGCATTGTGCTTTTTGAAAACTTGAAAAGCATTAATTGGTAATGCTGTGCTTCACATACTATCAGCCCTCACTTAATGATGGGAAAATACCAGGCCTAGCAAGGTGAAATGCTATAGAGCTGGAATCACTGAGCTCTAACTGTCTCAGTTGTGGTCTAATTTCCTGTGAATCGATAATGGTAGAACTGCAGGGCCTAACTGCAGAGCTCCATAGCCTGAAATTACCAGAGAAAAACAAAAATTCTGAAGAATGCTACAGCAAGTAGCATGTATGCCTTTGTCTTCAACAATTGGAGAATGCTGATTTTTTTTTCACTTTTTGATATATATATATATATATACACATCATATATATATATATATATATATAGCGTCTCAGAGTCAGAAGTGTTGAATTTGCTAGAATCTTCACAAATCATGTTATTTTACATAGAAAGTTATAGGACTCTAAGTCACATACTGATTTGTCTTATAGAATTATGACCACTGCTACATTAGCTCATATTTGGTTAGTAACTGGAATGACCCATTCAGTCAGATTTAACAAGTCTCTACTTTGTGCCAGGTATGTACTGCTTTTAATTTTTTTTTTAAAGATTTTATTTATTTATGTGAGACAGAGAGAATGAGATACAGAGAGCATGAGAGGGAGGAGGGTCAGAGGGAGAAGCAGACTCCCTGCCGAGCAGGGAGCCCGATGCGGGACTCGATCCCGGGACTCCAGGATCATGACCTGAGCCGAAGGCAGTCGCTTAACCAACTGAGCCACCCAGGCGCCCTGTACTGCTTTTTAGATATTCGATGGTAAATGGGGCAGGCATGACCTTGTTCCCACAGCTCATGGTCTAATGAGAGTGCACACAGTGAAGAAGCAGACAAATGTCTATACATCTATAACCATGTAATTGTGTTAAGTGGTATGTATTAGTCTGCTCAAGCAACCATAACAAAATGCCACAACCTGGGTGGCTTACATAATGGAAATTCATTTACGCACAGTTCTGGAGACTAGAAGTCCCAAATCAAGTTGGGTTTTTGGTGAGAGCTCTCTTCCTGGCTTGTAGACAGCTGCCTTCTTGCTGTGTCCTCACATGGCAGAGATAGAGCTCGGGTGTCTGTCCCTCTTGTAAGGACACCAGTTCCATGGGATTAGGATCCTACCCGATGACTTCCTTTAACCTTGATTACCTCCTCATAGACACCATCTCCATATATAGTCACATTGGAGATTAGGATTCCAACATGAATTTCAGAGGGATGCAACTCAGTCCATAACATGTTATCAAGGGAATTTGAATGATTTGGGATTCTAAATCACCACACCATTTTATTACAAAAAATACATGGCGAACAACAAACTGTCCCACCACCCTCTGAAGTTTTCACAGTTCTGTCCTTGTGGAGGGGGTAATTCTGTGGGATTGCAAGCCTTAGACAGAAATGGCAGAGGCCAGCCTATCACCTTAGAAACTGTCTTTGCCTTCCACAGCTAATCCGACTATGTCCTTTGCTCATTGTCTTAATGGTGTGACCACCCTCTGTTTTAAACTTCTGCTGGTAAGAAAGTGGAACCCCTGGATTGTAATTCATTTTTGCAAACAGATGCTACCCTTAGCAAAGAGAACTGCTGTTCATTTCTTTGGCAGTCAGCTGTAATAATATTTCACATGATGATATATCATAACAAGAATAAGGGACCCAGTAAATCCTTAAAGCAGTAATCCATTACATGTACCTAAAGAATATCAAGGATTGGAGTGTTTATCAAACATATGAAGAGAAGGCTTAGAAGAACATCTGATTGGAGATATTTTTAAGTATTTAGGATCAGTCAGTTTCTAAATCTATCTTTACTAAAATACAAAGAAGTAGGTGGAATGTATTTCCTTACATTTCTATGAAGGAATCGTAATGTAGCATAGCCAGAAAGAAACCAGCCTAATCTAGGCAAATTTTAAGGGCCACTGTGTACCTGATTTTCTTCAGCCTGTTTCTAAAACTTTAATTATAATAGGTCAGGCTGTGTATCAGTCAGGGTTCCCCAAAGGGTGAAGGAGAGAAAGACGGAGACACAGCGAGGGAGAGCGAGAGAGAAAGATTTATTTTAAGAAATTGTCTCATGCAGCTGTAGAGGTTTGCCAAGCCCCAAACCTGACGAGGTAGGCCAGTGGCTAGAGTCCCAGGGAAGAAATGCCATCTGCTGACAGAATTCCCATTTGCTTGGAGGAAATCTTTGTGTTCTGTCCAGGCTTTCAGCTGATTGAATGAGGCCCACCCACATTATGGAGGGCCATTGGCTTTATTCAAAGTCTGCTGATTTACATTTTAATCTCATTCAAAAACATCCTCAAAGAAATATCCAGAATAATGTTTGATCAAATATCTGAGCACTGTGGCCCAGCCAGCTTGACACATAAAATTAACCATCACAGGATGAATCCTTCTATATAACAATAGCTAGAGGGGCCCTAGGACAACACAAAACCTGAGGAAAATGAAAAAAGCATTTGTATGTACATGACTAACCCCACATGTTGAACTGCTTCCTATAACTTCAGGACCCATATTTCAAAACAAAAGTAAGATGTTTCTTGTCTCGTTACTTTTCTTTTTTCTGTCATCTTCATTTAGGCATTAAGACACTTCATATTTTAGGTAATAGCTAATGTGCACATTCTAGAGGAACAGTTAGGAAATTCATGATTAAATGTCTAGTTTTCCTGCTTTTAATGCAGTGGCTGTTTATACATAAAACTGTTTATACAGAAAAAATTGGCATTTCCTCACTTGTATATGCATAATGTGGAATTTTAACAGAAGAAACTACTCATACCTTAGGGTAACACAAAAGGCTTTTAAGTAAGAAGTACAGTCAAGTGGCAGGCAACAAACATTCTGCTCAAAATAGCAAAAAGCAGGGAATATTCTAAACCCTTGGGAGTTGGTGGGGCAGAGTTAGCCCCCAGGGGTTGACGGACCCAGGGACTCATCAGGGTTCTCGCTCACTCTCCTGTGCCTCTTTTCTCTGCCCTCTTTGTGCACTGGTTTCCTCCACACACCAGCAGATGTGGTCCCAATCCATTGTCTGGTCGAGCTGAACAATCCAGAAGAAAGAGAAAGATCCCCTCCCTCCACCATCAGTTGGAAAAACCCCAGAGATTTCACTCCACATAGAAAGGCATAAAAGCTTCCTGTACTCTTTACTTTCTGTTTTAAAGCACCCCCCCTCCCCACCGCCTGCCAAAGATAAAAGTAGGAGAGCATTTTCTTAGACTTCTTCTAAGGTGTGAAGGGAAATCACATATGAACGGGTTTATGTAGAAAGTCAGATCTGTTTCATTTTATGAATAACTTACCCAGTATTCATTTGGATGGTACCCTATGTGAAAAAATCTTGTTCAGGCACCCTGGATTTAAATAAATGGGTATATTCATCAAGTCAAAGCATCTTGATTGGTAACTAGCTTTGCTAACAACTCAAAATGGATCCCAATTGGTTAATTTTATTTCCCCCCATTGAGACAATTTCATGTCCCTTCCTCTCCAGCCCTACCTGTTGCTAGCTCTACTCCACTCACTCTGGCCAATATTTTAATATAGTTCCTTTTTCTAAAAAAAAATGAAAACCTTTTACATTTCAAATGATCCTCAGAACTTGTCTGCCAAAATAGGATCAATTTCCTACCTCCTTTGTCCCTAAAATAAGCCCTGTACATAAAACTTCATTATTCATGGCCATTTTCACTGTAGCCAAGAATCAAAGTTAAAAGCAATCACTGGTCCCCAGAAAATGAAAGCCATTCTGACTGATGAAAGAGAGAACTGATGTTTACCTGCATGAAACGGAAACTCCATAGTAACCTCAGAGCCCAGAGCTGGTAGCAAGGCTGCTGGAGGGCTGCTTTAAACACCACCTCCCAGGGATTTGGTTCTTAATGGAACTTCCTGAGCCTATGTGCTATGCATGCATACGGAAACAATCATAGAAATGCGGAGGCAGAAGATAGTTTATAGATCAGTGTACTTCCATGACACCATAAAATGCAGTATTTTTCTAGCAGTCTTTTTAATTATTTTTTTTTAAGATTTTTTTATTTATTTGCGAGAGAGAGAATGAGAGACAGAGAGCATGAGAGGGAGGAGGGTCAGAGGGAGAAACAGACTCCCTGCTGAGCAGGGACCCTGATGTGGGACTCGATCCCGGGACTCCAGGATCATGACCTGAGCCGAAGGCAGTCGCTTAACCAACTGAGCCACCCAGGCACCCCTCTTTTTAATTATTTTTAATCTTAACCAAAAAACTGTTAAAACAGTCAGCTTTCATCAAAAACTAATGATGTAATGTATGGTGATTAACATAACATAAAAAAAAAAAACAGCTTTCTTACCTTATAAGCATTATTTACTTGAGTATAGATTCTTATTAAGGACTTTAAGTAATTAAACTAAGGTAAACAAGAATGCAGTGTTCAAGCCTTAGAGTCTTTTTATTTTCTTTATCATAAATTAATGTAGTACAACTGAAAAATTGTAGACATTGAAAAATGTCTACATTTATTGTCTATGATTATTGAATAATTGGTGATTTTTCACTTGCCTAATTTTTAAAAATCAACCTCACCAGTTACTTCAGAGTTCAAAGTTCAGATATGACTGTTAGTAGTTCACATAGGCCTTTTCTGTTTCTTTGGTGCAAATTAAGTCTCCTTGTACTTCAGGCCCTATGCTCCTGTTATTATCTTCTTTCATAACACTTATCACAGTTTTAATCATGTGTTTATTTGTGTGATTATTTGTGTAACATGCTTCCCTCCACTAAGTTGTGAGTTCCAGTGGAAGAGAAAACGTATCTATCTTTGTTTACTTCTATATCCCTAATGCTCAGCATTATATCCAGCATATAGTAGGTGTTCAGTAGATGTTGAATGATTAAATGAAAGAAAGAACAGAGAAAATTTAAGCCATTCGGTTCTGTCCTATTAATAATTAATTCACAGCATATGTGCTGCTCGTTAGGTTGAAATTGTTGCCTGGTGATAGAACCTGAGTTCCCAGAAGTTGAGGTGAGGTCAAGAGAGGGCAGATTGAAAGACTTAACAAAGATAGTCTAAAATGGATGATTCAGGTAAGTTAAAGCCAAGTCAAAATCTACTGAAGAAAGCCTAAGAGCAAAGTAATGGGAAATTACAAGGGAAAATCCAAGTCCATCCAGAGGGTCCAGGTATAAAACCAACAGGTGAACATTAAGAAAAGATAGAGTCTGAGTGAAAACGGGTTCAGAATAAAACACATTTGAATTTAGAGATACTGGTGAGGTTAGTGATGAGCCTGAAAATTGGCTCAGTTAAGCATCTGGATCCTACCCTCTTCTGATTTTAAGAGTTTCTTCCAAAACTATCTGGTAACTTTAATTTTGTGGGCTCATGAAGTTTTATTATGTCCTTACCTTTCATCCTCATGTCCAAAGAAACAGTGCTCCATATCTCATATTAAATCCTTTATTTTAAAATAATAATTCTTTGATATTAAAGAAAAAGTTATTTGGCTTCTCCCTTGGGTTGACATGTGAGATGTCTCACCCTCAGTTGAAGATTTTTTTGTCTTTTTAAGGTCTCCAGATCTTCATTTGTACTTACTAAGCAATAGGTCTTTTCTTTTTTAAGATTTTATTTATTTGAGAGAGAGAGAGGGAGAAAGAAGGAGAGAATGAGCAGAGGGAGGGGCAGAGGGAGAAGCAGACTTGCTGCTGAGCCGGGAGTCTAACTCGGGGCTCGGAGCTCAATTCCAGGACCTGGGATTATGACCTGAGCTGAAGGCAGACACTTACCAGACTGAGCCAACCAGCCCCCCAATAATAGGTCTTTCTCAAAAAAGAATATTCCTAAGTAGTAGGTTTGACCTTTTGACAAAATACAAAAGAAGCACTGGGGCATCAAGAATTCCCAAGTGAAAACTTTGGGATCACTGATGTTTGCAAAAGGCACCCAATGGCCACTGAATGGCAAGGCCAGTACAGTGAGGTAAACAACCAAATGCTGAGATGGGAAAGTTGGAGCACTCTGGGGTGTCTTTGATCACACTAGCCGAGACTAAATCAATAATAGAATTGTTAACCTCGTCTCTCTCCTCAGTATTCCATTCTGTAAAACTCAAATTATTTTCATTTTCTTTTGGCTTATTAAATTTTTATTCTATTCTATATCCACCCCTGTTTTATTCTGAAATCAACACTTATTAAATGTTATATAGTGTTGTTGTTCCCCAACTTAGTACTCTCAGTCCACCCCCAGATTTTATTATCAGACTTACCATGTTCTTTCCATATAATCAATTATTCTGTCAAAGTTAATAATCTAACCACATATTTTTTCAAAGAGCTGTGCTTTTATTTTATATTCATATGATATTTATGATAGCAGTGCCTCCGAATTTTAATAAGAAGCTTCATCAAATATGCAGCAAAACTTTGAGTTACCTTGCTGAATATATAACACAAAATTACCTTTTAGAAAGTCTGTGACTATAAATGGTATTTTGTCCTAATATATTTCTCTTTTACTTTAATATAGTCTGTCTATGGTTTACAAAATGACATTAGAAGTCACAGTCCTACCCACACACCCACACCAGAAACGAAACCTCCAACAGAAGATGAGTTACAACAACAGGTGGGTCAGTCTATAACATGACCTGCTGACGGTTTACAGAATAGTAGCTATGAAGACTACATGTGAATGTTAATGGGAGGGTTTTTTAGAAGGTTATTTGTATGGTTGACTGTTTAATAGAGAAGAGTTGCAGTTAAAAGGTAGTGAAATCATTTAATTTTAAGATATGTAGTCACCTGGAAATATATCACTATATGCAGATGGTTTCCAAATCTCTTCACTCTTTAATTCCCCAAATCCTGTATCCTCTAACCAATTTTTAAAAAGGATGTACACTGCTGTTTAGGTGCCTCCATTTCAAGAGTTATTCCGTACTCTGGAGCTCTTCTTGAAGAAGGAGAAGACAAGAAGCTGGTGACGTTGAGTCACGTGTTTTATGTATCCAGTCTTGTGACATGATCTTCACAGAGTGCTTTTTCTTATTCTCCTGGTACTGCTCTCCATAAGCCTCTCGAAGTTCTCACTCATTAACACTGGTGTACAGTTATGGTATACGTCATGTCTTGTTTCACTAATTGATCAATAGTTTTGCCTCCAAGCAATAGTTCAAAGCAAACACCGGTGTCTCTTATATCAAATAATAGTGAAATCTCTTGATTAGCTTGGTCATGGGGCTCCCTAAAAAGGGAAAAACCCTTTTTATTCTTTTCCCCTAATATGTTATTGTGATATGGTTTATCAATAGTGTAATAATACTTTTTCTAGTATATTTATAATCACAGTGAATGGAAAGTAATTTAGAGAGTTTTAAAGTTTTCCATATATTATTAGGTCCATGTGTTTGTCCTGAAATGTTGATAAAATTATTCCCAAAACACGTATCATTGATGCTTTCTTGGGCTAGTACTAGGAAGTAGGATTTACTTTGAAATTATAGTACAAATAACACATACATTTATTTTCTGAATTTAATATTGGGGGGTGATTCTGATTTGGTTATTGACTATGAATAAATGTTTACAATCTCTAGAACATTTTAAAAATAAAGTTACATTTTGTTAAAGTATGCAGAATGTTCAAATTCATTGCTGTTCTAAAGTGATATTGGCTATGTTTATATTCAAACACTTTAATTTTCAGAGCCATCTCATTTGATTTTTCAGACTTTTGAAATTTTACTTAGAACATATTCTTATTTAGAATTGCCCAGTCTATCAGAATTTAGAGTTGAAAATTATGAGAATGTCACTACTTATTTAACTACTTCTTTAACTCTTTTCAGATTAAATATTGGCAAATACAGTTAGATAGACATCGGTTAAAAATGTCAAAAGTTGCTGATAGGTAAGTATTTCAAGATGCCCCTATAAATAAAAAAAATTCATGTGACAGTCAAATGCACTAAAAATGGAATCCTGTAAGAAATGTTATTTTGTTTTTGCATTTTGCACATAGAAAACTTCCAAAGAACTCTTCTGTTATAGTTTAAATGACAGAATGATCATTACTATCTTCAATCTGTAGAGATCCAATCCTGTGCAACCAGAATCAGATATAGAAGACAATTCCAAGGAGTTGAATTTTTCACTCCTGCTGAGAGAAATGAAGCTTTCAATTTATCAAGTTACTTTTTGGCAACTTAGGGCCTCTCTGTAAATTCATCTTAACATTCACACTTTTCAGTTACTGCATGACTTCAGAATTTGAATTAAATACAGATTTTAGATATTTTCATTTCTTCATTTAAATCTGTTATTAATGGCACGTGTGTTCTTTACTTTGGAGCATTGTCAAATCCTACCTCTCCAACTTCTTTCCTCTCCTCTCCATCTTTTTCTTTTCTTTCTTTTTTTGAATACAGATTTTTTTAAGAAATGTTAATGCTTTGCCCTTTACCTAACTCCTGTAAATACTTTTGACAAAAATTCCCTTTTAACCCGTTCTCCAAGTTGGCTAAAATCAATTCAGCTGTGGGTGGACTGGTTGACTAAAGACTGACTTTTAGCACTGCTTTTTACACACTGACGCCTTCCATTTTGCTTCATTTGAATGGAAGGGTGTTGCCTCACTAGGATTGGGCATGGGTAGACATGGACTCCTTAGCCACTTTACCTTCCAGGATGCACAAGTTGATGCGTGTAAGTTACTGAAACATAAAAACTGCCATTAGATTTTCTCTATAAGCAAGCAATTCCTTGGCCAGACCTTTTTATATTGTATTCCTTACTTTGGGCTGGGTATAACCTCAGCAAGAAAAACTAAGGAAAATGAAAATGTTTTTTCTCTCTAGTCTGTTAAGTTACACGGAACAATATTTAGAATATGACCCGTTTCTTGTGCCACCTGACCCTTCTAACCCATGGCTGTCTGATGATACTACTTTCTGGGAACTCGAAGCAAGGTATATGACATTTTCTCTTCAAGTATTTCACTTATTTCAGGGTTTAGTTGAAATAGGAAGAATTCTATAGCTGATAATTGTAAGGTCAGTTTTACTCTGTGTCTCTATTAGCTCATGATACAAAGTTCTCATTCAAGGTAATGGTTTTTGAACCTTAGATACTTGCATTTGTGTTCAGATCTGCATTTCCGGAGGACTGGCACAAAATTAGAGGGACAAGAGTTTCAGAATAGACTATTCAGAGTTGAGATCTTCAGTTCTTGAAATTTAGTGCATTGCTTTAGCTTCTTTGAAAATCCACAGGGCCGCATTCATTTTGCTGTATTCAAGCAAAATGAATGCTAAATCCATACTTATTTAAGCCCAATACAAGTATGCCTTTATAAATTCAATTTTAAAACAAAATGAACTTCCCTTAAACACTCTAAGAGAATCTGACAAGAGAACTGACTTCTTAAGAAAACCAAAGCACAATTTAAGACTTCCTGGTTTCCTTCCTGAGAAGGGAAGACTTAGATCACTGATCTTGACAGTCATGAAAAGAGCAGCGCCTCTTACTTTACAGAGTGAGGATTTTGTACTTAGTGGCACTTCACTAAACTGTGTTTATGGACCTTTTCTTTCCTTTACCCCCATCCAGTGTTCTTAAATGTTTGACAAGTGCAAATTCTTCATCCATAAGTTCTAGATTTTATAGATGAGGAATTTGGGCCCCAGAATGTTGTGACTCAGCTAGGATTAGGTCACACATTTCATCAACAGCAGACTCATAACCAGAATTGAGGCCTTTTGGTTCCCAATGCATTTTCCCCCAGTACAACATACCACCTCAAGACTGCATTGTATAGTGGCTAAGAAATGAGCTTTGAGGTCAAAATGTCTAGAATATTGCCCCTTATTATCTCTCAGACATTGGCAAGTTATAACTCTCTTTGTGCCTTGATTTCTTCATCTATATAGTGAGAACATAACAGTACCTGTCTCATAAAGTTGCAGGAAAATATCTAAAAGAGAGAATCCATCTAGAGCACTAAGCACCTAATGCTCAATAAACATTAGACACCACTGTTAATGCCTAACATATGCCTCAATATAATTTCATGCAAAACCATCAGTCACAGATATTTTTTTCTGAAAGATATGTTAAAGATGGGAACTTCCCCAGTATATATGATTCTGAAGGGAAATGTAATCACAGAAGATAGAATTGGTAATGAAAGGAATATATTTGGCTTTGTTTTATCTCCTAAAGCAAAGAACCAAGCCAGCAGAGGGTAAAACGATGGGGTTTTGGCATGGATGAAGCACTGAAAGACCCAGTTGGGAGAGAACAGTTCCTTAAATTTCTAGAGTCAGAATTCAGCTCAGAAAATTTAAGGTAAGACACACTGTTTGTATCTTATTCTATGTCAGAGAGACTTACTGTAATATGTCTGGTTGTTTTGCACTAAATAGATCAGTTACTCTCCAACCAACATGATGATGATAGGAACCCATTGATTTTCTGCCTCTTGATGGAGGGAAAAAAGCTAAAAAAAAGGCAAAGCCTGTCCAGGATTATCAATCCCTTATAATGTTATTTTTACACTATCTCTTGATCTTTTAAGTATATAAATTTGATGCATTTGAAATGGACTCCGTAAAGAAGTGTAATACTTGGACTAATGTTTGGCAAATGAGGAATGGCCAATAATATTTATGCAGTTAAATTATTATTTATCAATATTAGTCTTCTTTGCATATTGCTTCCTAAGTAAGGTCTAGGAAAAGAGATTTGGGTGCCTATGAAAAATAACTTGAAACAAAACTATGGGGCAGCTCATTCACTTTGCACATTTAAATGCAGCCTCAGGGCAGTTGAGATCCATACCACACTGAGCTGTTAGTAGAAAAGGGGTGTGCATTCCACCCATCTGTTGTGAACATCATCCTTACATATTTTTGAAATTTTTCTAACTTAAGAGGCACCTGGAAATTGAATTTTTAAATGTGAGACACTGCAATAGATTTTAGTGACTCTGTTTAAGATCATTGAAGTGAGTGATAACTTTCCACTACATAAAAATGTTTTTCCATGAACTCTTTCATTCATTATTCTTTTGAAACATGATACCCTAATTTACTTTCCCATGACTTATGCAGTCCTGTGAAATTCATTTACAGAAAGGTCTCAGCATTCATTTATTTTCATTGGAACACTACATACAGCTCCAGGCATTGTCACATTCTTTTCAGATGATTTAACAGATACCAATACCAAACCATTCAGAAATAATGTAGAACTTTGACAGATGTCCTATGGTTTAAGCAAGATAACCACAGATGGAACCTGGAGGAATGTTATTATATATGTGTGCTTGTCATGAATTGTTGGGATGTAGCTTCCTATTCTTTCAAGTTTATGGAAACCCTTTTTGACAGGGTTATTACAAGATCTACAGTTGCTAAGGATTCTTTTTTACATTGAGGCCACATCATCAATTATTGAGTATAAGAATGCATTAAAAAATAGAGCAGAGATAAAGAATATTTTTTAGCCTTTTAGAGGATGGGGAGGTAGAATTTCCTCTAATTCTCTAAGTTTTTAAATAAGTGCTGACATCCTTGGTATCATGATGAAGAAATAAACAAGTAATAAGCCTCACCAGGGTCACCTAACCAAATAAAAATGATTCTAGTGGTGGATACAGAGAAGAAAAGAGATCACAGCACAAAATGGTGGTTATTTAGATCGGAGAAGTATAGACAGATAGTTAACCCAGAGCTGAAGGTCAGCCAGGCATCACAGGGGAAATGGCTTTAGGCTATGACCTGGATGTCAAGAGATAACCAGGCCAAAATTCCACCTCCCCATCCACTAAAAGGAAGAGGAAAGAAGCTTTGGGAAAAGGAAAGAGTATGTGCAAACTCTGTTTCAAGGATGAATTGAATGACTGCTGATTCCTTGGTTCAAACCTTAACCATTTCTTAACCTCAATAATTCTATGCCATGCTAGTTTTCGAGCTAAGTCATTTCGTATAAAAAATATGACATATTTTATATGTACATTATATTATAGTTATATCCACTACTGCTGTAAGTATGCCATGCTATATTTTGTGTTTACTATTTCTGATTATCACACACCTAATCATCACAACAAAAATGAAGTGCAAACATTCTTGCCCCATTTTCAGATAAGCAAAATATGTCTGGGGGAAGGTAATCATCTTGTCCAAGTCAGATTGGCTAGTAATTGGCATTCACGGCTTTCTATAAACCAATACAGGCTACATTCCATTGCTCCCCAAATCTGAGCCCCATTTCTTCCACTTAGGTATCTGGTGTAATAGATTAAGGGAAACAGAACAGTCCAGTTTGCTGGTAGGGCTAATTGAGCTTAAATAAGTCTCAGTGCATCTTATCAAGCAGCTGCCTGTAAGCACCTGCTCTTTACACACTGAGACACTCATGTGAGCATTTTCTTCAAGTATTAACACAGAAAAAAGTCAAGAAATACTGCTTATTGATGACTACTTCTTTTTCAAATATAACCTCTGCTATTCACTGGTGTGTTTTTGCTCATTCCTTTTTCAGGTAAAGCACGTAGCATAGCATAAGTACTAAGTAAACATAGTAACATGAGTTTTGTTGTTGAGTGTCTAAAAATATGTCAGGCACTCAAAAGTGCCTTTTACATTATTTATCTTATTTAATCTAATGGAAACCTATGGAGATAGACAGTATCATCCCATTTTACTGATGAAGAACTTAAGACTCAAAGGCATTAAAACACTTATTCGTATTCCACCTACTGTATATTAAGGGGGGGGTGGGATTTTACCAGAATCCTTTCCATTCTACTAACTTATTATAGCACCTACAGTAAGGTCAAGAACAAGAAAGGCAATGATGCTCTTAGGGAGACATTTGAGGGAGTGGTCAAATGCCATCTGAGTGGTCAGATGAAGCATGTCATCTTCTGCAAATTATCCAGGGGCAACCCTAGCTATGAAACTCACCCAACTTATGACACTCATAGTGGGCAACCTTAAATAAGTTACTTAATCTCCATATCCTCAGTTGCCTTTTCTTGAAAATGGAGAAAATAATAGCACATACTCTAGAGTTGTAGGGACTACATGAGTTAATAGAGCTAAACCATTTAGAACAGTGCCTGCACTTATATATTAGAGTAGATGTTGTTATTAATACCTCCTCAACCCTTTATTAATTTGTCTGTACTTTCAAGTTCATTAAGATATCACTGCATCTATAACAGCTTTCCTAGAACTCCCTTTTCCAGCCCAGTGCTTGCCCAGCAGAAGGCTCTTTCTTGCTCTGCACTCCCACACTGTGTCATTTGCGCTATTCCTCAAGAGCCCCTCCTGGGCTTCCTAATATTAGGCAGCCATTTGAATGGTGCATCTTTTTCTCTAGTAGTTCTTTGAGGACAGAAAAATTCTTTTGATTAAGGTGTTAAAAGCATGCTGGAATGAACTTGAATGAGCATTGATTACAACATTTATGCTCCCTCAGATGGCACATGGCATTCCTAAATTGCACAGTGTCCAGGGGCGCCTGGGTGTCTCAGTCATTAAGCATCTGCCTTCGGCTCAGGTCATGATCCCAGGGTCCTGGGATCAAGCCCCACGTCGGGCTCCCTGCTCTGCTGGGAGTCAGCTTCTCCCTCTCCCACTCCCCCTGCTTCTGTTCCTCTCTCACTGTGTCTCTCTCTGTCAAATAAATAAATAAAATCTTTTTAAGAAACAAAATTGCACAGTGTCCAAATCTCTTGTTTTTGGAGGAAATGGTCTTGAGCCTTCCCTTCTGAAAGCAGTAATGGTAGTTTCATCTGTAAGGCATTGTCTAAATCTACTGTTACATATATGTAGTAAACAACAGTAAATCTACTGTTACATATATGTACAGGAAAATGATCTCTAGGAACTGGAAACTCACTAGATTGAGTAGTATTTGCTATTCTAACTCCAGTTCAACTCTTTTATTGCTTATTTCTGACCTTTCATTAATGCCCAAGTTAAAACTTAGTAATTTTGAAGGTTCTGCTTGTCATATACCTCTTAAGACTCTATAGCCTATAGTGAACTTCGTCCTTGTGGCCATTTGCCCATTTCATGCATGACTACATCTGCCATTAGAGAGATAATGGTCCATGTTGTGGATAACATAGACCTAGTAGTTCCTTTTTCATGTATTTTTTTCATTTTAAATTATAATGATATACATATTCATCTTTTCAACATTATTTCTAGTTCTAACCAAAACATATAACATAGAGCAAAATTTAAAGAAATGACTTTGCTATTTGCTCTTATCAACCAAAATATGTTCTGGTGTTCTTTCCTTACAGTATAAATACTCTTTGTAGAAGTATATAAAATATATTTATATATTCAGAAGTAAGTCAGTATATATTTGTTTTTTCAGAGCTTCTGAATTGCTATAATGCCTCTGCAAATTTAAACCTTTAAAACAATGGCATGTGAAAGCTTGTTGCTTCTGTCATTCCATAACTCTCTGAATTAAATAGACTAAAATTAGTTACTTGCCCCAATTTCTCCATCTAGGGGCCTTTTCTGATCTTGTGTCCAGTCCTCTTTTAATTCCAGTAAAGCTTCACTGTAATTCCCTTGCCAGGTAGAGCAGAAAATCCTCTCCGTACTAACCCTCATTGCTCAAATGGACAAAAGATCCAAAGCATACAGTATAATGCCCTACTTTATCCCCCAAGCAGATGCTCTATGTCACTCACTGTAATTCCCTTCAAACTCCTCTTCCTTTCTAATAAATGGTTCTTTAGCAGTGCTATTTTGCTCTACTAAAAATTAAAGTGTAAAGAATCAGGGCTCTGGGAGATCTGCTTTCAACAACAAACACTTAAAAGAGATTGTTTTCCAATATTTCCTTTTGAAAACTTTGATATCTTTGAATATAACTAATAAAAAAAAAAGGCCATATATTGGAAGCCCTCAGAAAAAAAGGAGCTCATTATTATGTATTGTCGTGAATGGTATGGTCAGTCAATATTGTAAGAATTCACAGACTATGAGGTATCACAGTTATTGCTGCGTGTCTCATTTTGCATAGATTCTGGCTAGCAGTGGAGGACCTGAAGAAAAGGCCTATTAGAGAAGTCCCTTCCCGAGTTCAGGAAATATGGCAAGAATTTCTGGCTCCAGGAGCCCCCAGTGCCATTAACTTGGATTCTAAGAGCTATGACAAAACCACACAGAATGTGAAGGAGCCTGGACGATACACATTCGAAGATGCTCAGGTTGGTATGTGGGTGGACCTCACAGTATGGGAGCTCACAAATGTGTTCCCGGGAAGTTGGCATTTGAGATAGTTTTGCTTTATTTTCATTTAATTGGCAGCTAGGCTTAATATTTTCAATTTAGGTAACCGTACGTAAAATAACTCCAACTGACTTAAAAGAAAACAGAGACACATTAAAATGAACAGTTTCTAGAATCTGGGAATGTCTTCTAAATTTGAAAGTTTTTATGTGAAAATTTTTTGAAGGGGAATGGTTGAAATATTTGAACACTTTTACTTCATTTTTACTTTGTCACCCAGTATATGAGAAAACACTTATCTAATGACCCCACCTCAGTAGCACATATTTGAAATCTTAAGGTGTCTTCCAATGTGGAGATTCTAAGATTCTGACACTCCTAAATTATTCATTATTGTGACTAGTCAGAACTAAACTGAAGTAGCTTAAAGTTAGATCACACTCAAGCCAGTTCTTTGATGATACAATGAAATAATAGATTTAGGCATGTATGAATTTTCCAAGTTAACTTTTTAATCTGTGAAGAGAAAAAAAAGAAATTTATATTAAGATACTAATTTCCTAAGACAAATTTATGTTAAGATATTAATTTTCTTAGTGTTTTTTTCAAACTGGACATAATTGCCTCCTTAGACACAATCTGAATTTCTACTTTCTCTAAAAAAATTGTGCTCAAGAAGAAAAATTAACTTGAGATGAGAGGATATTGTTTTCCTGATGATGTGTTAAAATTGGCTTTTAAGTCGGAACATGCATACTTCTTAATTTTTCAAACCTCTTCTAGAGAAGAATATTAGTTCTAGAAAGTATCTTGTTTTTCAGATAACCACATTACTAAATAAAATATAGAAGATGAAGAATAAGACACACACACACGCCCTTCCTTATTTGCATTTTCAGTGGAAAGTACATTTCTCCTGGCTTTGGTTTAAAGAAACAAGCCATGGTATAGAAAACTAACACAGGTTGAAACAGCTAACCAGATACCCATTCTCTCTGTCTCTGCCATGGTCTTCTATGTGGAAATAATTACAGAGACACATGAGAGAGAGCAGAATGGAAATTCTAGCCTTGTTGCTTACTTCTCGCTGATTTATCTTTCTTTCAGTTCAAGATAAAATTTCAAGCATTTTTCTTTTTTTTTTTTTTAAAGATTTTATTTATTTATTTGAGACAGAGAGAATGAGAGAGACAGAGAGCACATGAGAGGGGGAGGGTCAGAGGGAGAAGCAGGCTCCCTGCCGAGCAGAGAGCCCGATGCGGGACTCGATCCCGGGACTCCAGGATCATGACCTGAGCCGAAGGCAGTCGCTTAACCAACTGAGCCACCCAGGCGCCCCTCAAGCATTTTTCTAGAGCCAACAATGTGTAAAATGTTTGGAATAACCTCCCTAAGGTCTTAAAAGGAACATTTCTTTGTTATCTGTGGCATTAAAAATATTCTTGCTTAATAGGTCTTCAATAAAATGAAAAGGCATAATTTTCTATGGAAAATATTACCACCTGACCCTGGGCTTCTTTTTCAGTTAAGTTCAGATATTTAACTCCAGTTTTTGCTGGGGTTTTAACCTCATCTTCAAAAATATAGTAATAGGAATTCCTAGCATTATTTAAGAAAAGACACATATGGATATAATAATGGGTATAATAATGGTTCCCAACCTCATTGAGGTTTTGTGAGGATTAAATTAATATAGGCAAGCACTGGATGTGTGCCTGGCATATATTCAAGTAGATCTGAGCACTTACTATGCATACCCCCCTTCTTTGCTAAACATATATCATCCCTTTAATCCTCACAACAACCTTATTTTACAGATTAGAACACCAAGACTCAGAAAGATGGATAAATCAGCCTAAATTTATATGTTTGTAGGTGGTAGGTCTTGAGCACAATAAGATCTGAATCCCAAAATGCTTGACTCCAAAGTAAGACATCACCCCACTTTTCCAACAACATATTCTGATAGGGTCCCTAATGTACCATACTCTTGGAGATGAGCCTTGGGCTAGATATTGAACAAGAGTAACTCCAATTATTGCAGGTGTATTTGAGACCAGGGAAACAGAATAATTTCTTAAAATATATATTCTCTGCAAACAAAAAGAGATTGGGACATCGAGGATACTCTCTGTATCTAACTGGTATTTCACTAGATTAAAAGGATGGAGTATTTATGCTCCATTGAGCTGCAGTGGGCCAGAGCAGAATCACCCTAGATTGGGCCAGCAGTGAATTGGATGAATACATTTTTTTTCCTTGACTTCTTTGCCTACCAATATTCATTATCAAGATAAAATGCAGCAGACTGATTAGGATTAAATTATTAAATATTTGCCAAATCTGTCACTAAAGGAGTTTTTTTAAAAAGCATACAAATTGGGAGATTTAGCAATTATATATCACAAAACTTATTTTTGGACTTGTGCTCTGGCCCAGAGTGGATGTGGATGACAATTTTCCATATAATTTGCACCGAAGAGATGATTCATCTGGGCAGTCTGCATCCTCCAAGTATATGTAGATGCCAAAGGTATCTAGGATGATTACTTGATCTTGACTTCATATCATTCACTTTTGGCCTGGAATAATTTTAAGAGATAGCAGATTTATATTCTCAAATGACCTATATAAATCAACTGCTTGATTTGAAATCACTTCATGACATTCCATTAACTGAATTCCATTTTTTTAAAGGACTGGATGTGATTTGCCTCCTCTGTAGCTCTCAAACCAGTTCAAATATTGACCCATGAATAAAATAATGAATTTGAAGATTTAGATGTTCTGTAAACACAAAGTATCCTCATCAACCTTATCATTATTAATTTTAGCTGCTTCCAGATTTGTTTTTGGACCATATCCTGTATTCTTATCACAGTATTTGATTTTCCCTGAGAAATAATAAAGAAGCACTTCAACCATTATTTCTTTTTAGGAGCACATTTACAAATTGATGAAAAGTGATTCATACCCACGTTTTATAAGATCCAGTGCCTATCAAGAGCTTCTACAGGCAAAGAAAAAGGTATTGGTTCTTTGTGACCTTTTTCGATCTGGTTCTCAGTTGTAATTATATGGAGTAGTTCCTTCTGCTGAGCCCAGGGTATTGGACAAATGGTAAGTGAACAAACTCTAAGACCTTCCCCAAACCTTTGCATTTTATAAGGGCCATTTAAGGTGTTTTTGTTTGTTGATTGCTTATTTTCTTTTTCGTTTTGTTTGTTTCTGCAGATGTTCATGCTTTACAACGTTTTTTAGAAGCTGTTTTCGTGTTTCATGTTAGTCTTCTGTTTGTCTAGTTTAAGGATATAAAAATTATAATAGTGAAAAGGAAAGAACATCATTAGTTCAAAAACTTGAAGGGGGTTTTCTCTTTCCAGTAAGCTCAAGTGTGTTTTTGGCCACATACCCCATAATTAAATATAGACTCATATTTTTCAATGAGAGTTGTCAAAATGTAGTAATGTTTGCTTCAGAATATTTTAATTTGATATTTATCCTGGATTACTTAGTACCCCTAGGATAAATTTTATACACCTAAGAAGGTAGCCAAACACATTTTGGAAGAGCTGCAATAGACCTCATTATTCAATTAATGTTTATAATCAGTGTAAACAATAAAGCAGAGTATGGAAAATCGGAATATAAAAATCAACACTATTCATTATTTTTTAATGTTAAAATAGTCCATAACTTCTTGAAATTTTGAGATTAAATTGTAATTTTGTGTGATTCATGACTGTCATCTAGGCTAACGGGAGTTTTCAAAGTCCATGGCCTCTGCAGATACCCTGTCTTTGCAGGAAGCAGATACCCTGTCTTTGGAGATACCTCGTCTTTGCAGACACACTGTCTTTGCAAGTGCCCAGTGCAGCTGCACTAGCCACATGGGGTTGTTTACATTTAAATTTAAATTAGTTACAAGTACATAAAATTCTAGCCAGAGTTCAAGTGCTCAATGGCCACAGCTTAAGGCTTCTGAAATATTGGACAACATAGAATGAAGTTCACGTCTTTTCAGAAAGTTCTGTTGGGCACAAGTGCTCTACAGAATCAATGTAATCAATAGAAATCTAGTCCTGACAGAACATTATGAGGAAATTCAGAATATATTCCGCGAGATTTTCAAATATGTAGGATTTACACGTGTCAGCATAAAACCTTCACATATCTACTTCATTTTAGTGTCATTTTATTTTGCTTGAAACCATACCATTTTGTTTGCACAGGAAGAGTTTTGGTGTTAAAAATAAAAGTACTAATAAAAACAGAGCCTGTGCCCTGTGTCTAGCGTCCAAATTCTTTGACAGCTCTTCTACCTTCCTGGTCCCTTGATTTAGAACATGGATTTGCTGTTGCGTCATTTCATCATCCTGTCTTTCTCCGCTCTGTTTTCTTTGCTTTCCTTTTATCTATGTTCCCTAGTTCCCTTTGCCCCATCCCACCCCACTCATGTAAGTCGGAACACTCAATGGATCGCAGAACATCTTTTGAGAAATTTGCACAGAATGTGGTAAGTTTTGTTTTTTTGAGGAATTACAAATCATTAAGTCCAATTCAGAAAGTTTCCCAATTTCTAACCCCATATCTCACCTTGCATCCTTTGATGTAACAACGAAAGTATTGTCTTTATTCAAATTCAGAACTTTGTGCTTTCTGCTTATCTTTCTGTCCCAACTCTTTCTAGAGTAAAGATGTCATCCATGAAAAACCACACGTATCAAACTAAGGTTTGGAAAGAAGTGTATATATTATGACATATAAAATGAAGAAATGATATTTTTTGTATTTTTATTTTTATTCCATGTATCCCTTTCATTCTTAAAGATAGTGCATGCGTTTCTACATGCTCTTTCTCTTAGCCCTTCCTAAAGCTTAAAAGATAAAGAACAATAAGGGTTCTGTGCTTTCTACTTCTGCAGGGAGAAAATGACCTAATGAGCAGTTTAAAGCCAAAGACTTGGTATGAATGGTGGTCGGTGACAAGATATGCCCCACCAAAGACCCACCAGCATGCCTCTCTTATGCTTTATTTTTCAGGAAGGTGTTGAAAACTGTTGCATAAATCATCCAGGAAACCAGTAGTTTTCCTACCACTGTTTTCTTAGTATCTTGCCATGTGTTTTGGTGATATTTTGGTGATATATTTGTTTGTGGGATTCTTTTTTTTTTTTTTTTTTTTATTGTGCCAGTGCCTTTGGAACTTTCTGACGTTGTGTGAGCTCAAACTAAAGCCTTCAACACATTTATTTTTATAGGGCAGAAACATCCCTATTTTCCCATGCCATAAAAACTGTACACCAACACTGAGGGCCAGCACTAACCTGTTATGAAAAGAGGTAGAAAAATCTTGGTTTATACTCAAGTTTGTCTGCATTGTCTGTTGAGTTGTGTGGTTAGCTCCATGCTGCTCTGTGTGTGTGTGTGTGTGTTGTGGCTTTTGCTGTGATGGCCAGTTAAGTGGAGTTATGTGTGTTGAAATGTAAGCAAATTGGATTCAACAAAGATGCTGTTTTTGTTTTTAGTTTCCTTCAAGGATCTTTGTGGTGGGGAATGTTAATCAGCTCTATTTATGAATTGCCAGTTGTGACTCGGCAGAGTATTTGAAAGACTTTAAAAAGCAGTATATACTTTGAACATTCAATGTGATTGCACAAATTAAAGGGCTGGAAAATGAAGGACTCCAGGAATTAATCACTCTATAAACTTCACAAAATTTTGGCTGGCTCTATTGGAATCTCTGACCTTTAAAATAAAATTTTCCTAAACATGCCTCATAAGTCACCATGGAAAGATAAAGACAATGCCTTTTTTTAAAAAGCCTCAAGATTTTGCTGGAGAAAGTAGACATAGGCTGTTGCACAGTGCTCTGTGTGATGTTTAAGAATTATTCCAAATTCATCCTTTTCTAACTCAATGCTGACAGAATATTTTTCTAAAGATTGGAATGGAAATTTCTGTGATCTAAGTAAACGTAATAACAACACAAGGAAGATGAAAAGGGGAAGCGAAATGGTTGTCTTTCCTCCAACACCATCCCCAGTTCTGACCAACTTCCCCAACCCTTAAAATAGCACCACATTGTCACACACTGCAAACTTTAAGATCGATAGGAAATAAGGGGAAGACGGGCTCAATTATCTACTGCCTTCAGTCAAAATTCATACAGGAAATGACCGCCATATTCCAGACATTGTGCTATGTCTCAGGAGTATGTAGAAGGTAGAGACCTTAATTGCTAAGGAGCCTAATGATATACACAAGATGTTGTGACACACAGGAGAAAGATAAACTATTTCTACTTGGTGTTGGGGTGGGGAGGGAGCGCCCATAGGTAATGTCAGAATTCCCAGAGGAAGTTACATTTAACTGGACATAGAGGATTTCACTAGGACAAGGAGGGCAACCATCCTTTTAAAGAGAAGGGGAGAAAAGGCTGGAATTACTGAAGAAAGAGAAGTTAAGTCACATTCATGCATATGCACACAACATACTAAAAAGTTACAGATAATCTTCAGACACAGCTATTCAGGGTTACTTTTTTCCATCCAGGAAAACAAAAAGTAGTATTTGTCATTGAATATTTTGTTTCTGTCATACTCTCAAGAAATGGAATAAGGAAGTTAGAAAGGCTCTCTGATTTGCTCAATAGGGTACCAACAATTATATTTATTTTACTAGTCATGAGAAGTAAGTTTCTATCCTGAAAATTGTCTATATATAAAAATGAAAATGAATGTATTATACAACATTAAATCTTAGGATGGTCGTTTCTATTTAAAGTTCCCTTTAACTCTTCTATTCTCATTTCTTTTTTATTTTTTTCCCATGATTCTATGTTGTTCCATGTTTATGATTACTTCTGGGGTCAGCAGGTGTGTGAGGCATCCTAAGTATTCACACGATAAATTGAATAGCATATCTTTACAGGAGCAATAAGGTGATTCTAACACAAGATGAAGAATGAGTGATTTTATTATGACCAGGTAGACATAATGAAGGAAATATGGAGTTTAAATAAACATTTTAAAGGCGTCTATGTGCAGGTTAGTCTGGTAAATACAGGGAGGCTACAAGACAGACTATTCAAGAAAGAAATAGAATAGGGAAAATATAGGTAAACAAGTATATAGACTATGAGAGGAACTGGGCAAAGTGAGATCGTAATAGCTCATATTCATTGAGTGCCTGCCACTGGACCGGGCTCTGCACTAGGCACTTTATGTTACCTAACAATATAATCTGACCTTGCAACTTAAATATTATTATACTCATTTTATTATATTATTATACTCATTTTATAGGTGAGAAAACTGAAGTCAGAGGAGGTGCATAATTTGCCCAGAATCACACAGCTATTAATGGAGCTGACACTGATCCAAAATTTATTTGTTCCCAAATTCTTTCTTTCTCCATTGATCACCTTGTTCCTTAATATTCTTCCAACTGGTAGAAGATAAATAAATCCTGCCACCTGATGATATATACCTCTATACTTCTAGAGATATCTATCTATCTATCTATCTATAGATGATAGATATAGATAGATGATAGATAGATAGATAGATAGATGATAGACTGATAGATATAGAGATATATACCTCTAGAGTCTGAATCCATTTCCAATCAGTGTCTATTTGTAGAAGTTTATTTCCACGTTCCAGCACAGTTATTTTCATAACCTGACTTATAAAAATGGTATCGCTGTTTAGTTTCACACAAGAATCAAAAATGTTTTGCTAGACAGTTCTTCCCAATACCATTGAAACTTCCATTGGTTACTGAGACTAATACACTCTGGCCAGCACCTTAGAGAATAATTATAATAAACAGTTAAGAGTTGTATGGCATTTTACAGTGTTCCAAAGACACTCATTCCTTTTTGCTTGTTTCGTTTTGTTGTTGCTGCTTTACATACATGACAGTCTTGGGCGATGGCTAGGCAGGTGTCACCACCCTTTCACAAAATGAGCAAATTAAGGAATAGTGAGGTGAGGTTACTTCACCAGTATCACCCAGTTGTTTAGTATTAGAGCCAGGACTGGAAGCAAAGTTTTCTGACTTTAAATCCATTATTCTATTGATTACTCATTTTCCTTTCATTATGCCCAGCACTGGAGGGATAAGAATAACTTATATTTATGAAATATCTTTACCTTGCCCTGTTGTCTCAAGACATCTCATTTCCTGTGATTTACTTTTTTATTACTTTGTTTTCCTTGCCATCAGATAAGACCTCAAGGGCAAGGTCTTTCAAGGTTTACTATGTTCTCTCATGCCTTTAAATGTTATTAAGTTGATGTCATTCTCTTTGACAAAGTTCATGTGCTGCACTAATTCTAACAGCTGTTTTCTTCCTCTATCACCATCACCAAATCTGACACCATTTCTCCAACCACTAGTCTCATGGCATCTGTCCGCCACACAAACCTCAAGGAGAACAGACAGAAAATAAGAGGAAAAACAGGGTAGGAGGATTGATAGTCCATGCCTTCACCCCAAATTCATAAATCCACATGTGAGCTGTACTACTCAGCTCCTCTCCTTAGTTTGTGTGGAGGGGAAATTAAATCAGCCCGGGTCTGGGCTAGAAAAGGAGAAATGAGAAATGGAGAGTGTTCACGTTGAACTCCCAGGAACTCACCTAATATAACCTCTTTTGGGGAAAAAGTTTACCCTTTCTCATTGAAGCCCAGTATCTGCAGAGCTATAAAAGAATCAATAGAGGGGCGCCTGGGTAGCTCAGTCGGTTAAGCGACTGCCTTCGGCTCAGGTCATGATCTTGGAGTCTCGGGATTGAGTCCTGCATCAGGCTCCCTGCTCAGCGGGGAGTCTGCTTCTCCGTCTGACCCTCCTCCCTCTCGTGCTCTCTGTCTCTCATTCTCTCTCACAAATGGATAAATAAAATCTTAAAAAAAAAAAAAGAATCAATAGAAAAGATATCATGACCATCTTGGTGTCCTGTCTCTACGACTCTGGTACTTGCGCTAGTGTGTTGGACTTGGAAGGTGTGTTCTGGAGATGGCCACAGACTACCAGAAGCTGTGGAAACTCTGTGAGAGAATTTTAACAAAAGCACTGAGTTGGCTCTGAAATCACTTGATCTTTTGGGATGAAATCTTTATTTAACTCTATAATTGATTAGCATGCATATAGATAAGAACAATTATAAATCCTACAACTTGCTTGGAGTGTTAAAAAGTGTGAAAGATATTATACGTAGTTCTTTTAGAATGTTCTTTTCAGTTACATCTAATTAAATTCTTTTTTAAAAAATACAAATTCAGTTTTTATTTATTTTTTTCAAGATTTTAATTAAATTCTAGTTAGTTATTGTACAGTGTAATATTGGTTTCAGAAGTAGAATTTAGTGACTTATCACTTACATATAACACCCAGTGCCCATCACAAGTGCCCTTTTTAGTACCCATCCCTTACCCACCTCCCCTCCATCAACCCTCAGTTTGTTCTCTATAGTTAAGAGTCTCTTATGGTTTGTTTCCCTTTCTTTTTCTTTTTTTTTTTTACCTTCCCCTGTGTTCATCTGTTTTGTTTCTTAAATTCCACATATGAATGAAATCATTTAGTTTTTTTCTTCCTCTGACTTATTTCACTTAGCATAATATACTCGAGCTCCATCCATGTCATTGCAAATGGCAAAACTCCATTCTTTTTGATGGCTGAATAATATTCCATCGTCTTTATCCATTCATCAGTCAGTGGATATTTGGGCTCTTTCCTTAATTTTGCTATTGTTGATAATGCTGCTATAAACATAGGGGTGTTTATCAGTATTTTTGTATCCTTTGGGTAAATACTTAGTAGTGCAATTGCTGGGTCATAGGGTAGTATCCAAAATCTATAAAGAACTTACCAAACTCAATTCTCAAAAAATAAATAATCCAGTTAAGAAATGGGCAGAAGACATGAAGAGACACTTCTTCAAAGAAGACATCCAGATAGCTAACGACACATGAAAAGATGCTCAACATCACTCATCATAAGGGAAATACAAATCAAAACGATGATGAGATGCCACTTCACACCTGTCAAAATGGCTAAAATTAACACAGGAAACAACAGATGTAGGCGAGGATATGGAGGAAGGGGAACCCTCTTACACTGTTGGTGGGAATGCAAACTGGAGTAGCCACTCTGGAAAACAGTATGAAGGTTCCTCAAAAGCTAAACATCTAATTAAATTCTTTATCTGAGCCCATTATGGAGCCGCTGGTTAATACACCTCATGTAGATTTTATATAAGCAGCAAAATGTGGTAAAAAGAGCCCAGGCCTGAAAGCTTGACATGTTAATATTTAGGTTTGACACCTAGTCTTATGCTTTTGTGCCATATGAATTTTTAGAAACTGCTGAACCTTGTTTTCCTTATCTATAACCGTCCTAGCCAGGAGTAGCTTTAATTAGCAGTTTGCACAAACATATATATATATATATTATATGTAAATACAATGGGGTTATACTTTAAATATGCTTTTGAAACATGTTTTATATTCTTAAATTGCATCATAAATATCTTCCAGGTCATTTCATACTCTTCGCCATAATTCTTCTTATTCACTACCCAAAATTCCACTGAATGGATATACTTGAAATTTATTTTCCAATCCTCTATTGATGGACATTTACATTGTTCCTTCTTTATTTATGTTATAGATCAAAGTGTGATAAACATATTTTTTCTCATTATAAAAATTTTAATTGCTTGGTTAAATGGAATGCAAAATTATAAGAGGTTTATTTATTTTTCCTTCTCTCTCTTTTTATATTTTTCCTAACACAAGAGCACACACTAGAGGAAAAAATAACTTATTGTAGAAGGCAGGAATCAGACTTTGTATTCCTAATTTCTACACTGTGTTACACATAATAACAGGCCTCCCTCAATAATGAAGTCCTCAATCTATGAAGAATTGTAGTCACTTTCTGGGAGTCTTTCACTATATTTTTAAGATACTGTCAATGACTCTGAATTGTTTTTAGTCCTGGTTAAATGATTTTTAACTTGGTTTTAAATATTTATTTATTTTTTTTTTTTTTTGAGAGAGAGAGAATGAGAGAGAGCACATGAGAGGGGGGAGGGTCAGAGGGAGAAGCAGACTCCCCACCGAGCAGGGAGCCCGATGCGGGACTCGATCCCGGGACTCCAGGATCATGACCCAAGCCGAAGGCAGTCGCTCAACCAACTGAGCCACCCAGGCTCCCTTAACTTGGTTTTAATCAAATGTGAAATCTAGCATAAAATATTCCCTCTATACCCCAATAACCACCAGGATTGTACACTGAAACCACCCTGTCACTTCAGTATAACCCTATGAATAATACAGATACCAGACCAGCTGTGGGGCAATGCTAGGAGTAGCACAATGCAATGTCAGCAGTATCTACTCATGTGGACCCCCAGTTGGACTGGACATTGGCTCTGCTTAAGATTAAACCATAGCACTTCTGGTCAAGGGCTCTAGATTTTGCTATTAGTGTAGATAAGCTTTGTTGGATCCTGAAGCACCTAAAGAGAAAATTTATAAACTTGTCGCTTGTCACTTGCTCATTCTTATTCACCATGAATAATACCAATAGAGAAAATTGACCGAGTAATCTAAGATCCACTCATTTGCTACATTTTTTATCATTGTCTTTATGTACTGTTTTACTAGTTCTAGATTATTCATTCATTTAACATGTATTAAGTTTTGACTATCCTACAGCCTGTCTTTACTCTCATTTCCCTCAATACCAATTTCTACCACAATAGAGACAAACCTTAGAGTATTCAGAATGGTCATTTTCTAGATTGTATTTATACTAATGAAGTTGCATCATAGTAAGACCTCCATGGAGTTAGTGAAATCCTTGATTTACATAAACATCCCTCATAATGAAGCAGATCATCTTCACATAAACATCCATCATGATAGGATTATGAACTGTGAGAAGGAAGGTACACCTTTGAATTTACCTTAAGGAGAACTTCGTGCATATTCTTTTCTGGTTGAGTTCCGTAGACTTTGTTGCTTGCGATTACAGGTATGTTCATGGAGATCTGTGTTAGAAAATTCCTAGAGCATCTTAGGTAAATATAATTTATAAATTTATAAACTGATCATTGGATTTCCCCACCATAAATATTACCAGTAGTACATAAAATCAATCCACTCAAGGATGAACCATTTTCTCCTCTTTCTTCTCTTATAGACCTGAAACTCATCTCATTTATCGTTTTGTTGTTGGCATATATGGCTATCCATCTTGTTTTACTGAAACTATTTGTGGTGATAACTTAGCTTAGAAAGCAATTTCAGGTTCCCTGCATCATGATGTTAATTGATTGGTGTTGAAAAGTATCAGACTATGTAGCCTATTTCGTTTGGACAACATATCTTTATTTTCCCCTAGTAGCATCATTGGTTCTTAAATTGCCACTCAAGTTCCATAAACTGGATTGTATAGTGGTTTTTGGTCAGGGAGCATCCAATGCCACCGTGGAGGTTCCTAAGGAATGTTTTGAGGCTGCTGAGTAGAAAGTCCCCAGTGGGAAGCTTCCCCGTTGCTAGTACATATGTCAGAGGCAGAAGTTTAATAGCATTTCCCAAAGTACTGTTTTAATGTACTGGAGGCCTTGAGTTCACACCAGTGGTTACAAGGCCCCAGCTTCCTGTGTAGCTGAAAACCACCCTGGAGGCTCTATGTAACAAGTTTATAACCCAACAGTACTCATGTATCCAAGCACTATTGGATTATTTTATCCAACAACAACAACAAACAGTTATTAAGCATCTACTATGGGTGAGATACTTTGCTCCCTATCTTAGAATACATGCATAATAACCATAGCCATTCTGACATAGCCACTACTATTAGGAAGCTTACAGTTCATAACAGATAAGATATTAATAAAAATAACTACTTTGGGGATGCCATTAACTTGTGCACCTAAGTTGGTCCATTCTCAGAAAAGTTAACTATTCAATGAACAGAACTAACTTCCTACTAGCTTCCTGCTAGCTTACTTCATGTAGATCATGACAGTTTCTCTTAAAGCAGCACAGAGTAGGCAGGGAAAAGAGTTAAGGCCTAAGCAAGAGACCTGCTTACTGGATAGGTGGGGCAATGGGCTCTGAAGGAGAGAGGACAAAGGTAGAACCAGAAAGAGTTCTGAGGACCCAACAAATGCAGCTGTGTTGCAGGCAAGGACTGCCATGAGGTCTCCAGTTAGAGGAGCATAGTACAAAAGAAGGTAATCAAGGAGACACCTTGTATTCTGGATCCACACACTGGGCCATCTTCATCTCTGCAGAAGATACAGGTAGAGAGCAAGTTAGGAGAACCTCGAGACAGGAGGACATGTTTGCAGGATCAGCAGCTGCCGTATGAATCCCACATTTGATGATAACAAGAACTTGGCCAGTAAAATAGAAGAAGTACAGGTGGAAGAGTAGAACTTCTAGCACCAGTAAATCTACATATATGCTAGAACATTTTTGGACCAAGTTTGCTGGAAAAGTTAATAGTAGAAAAATGAACTTCAAACTGTCACAATTAAAAATTATAAGAGTTATAGGGCACCTGGGTGGCTCAGTTGGTGAAGTGTCTAACTTTGGCTCAGGTCATGATCTTGAGGTCCTGGTCCTGGTCACATTGGGCTCACTGCTCAGCGGTAGTCTGCTTGTACCTCTCTATCTCCCTCTGCCCCTGCCCCGCAATCACGCTCTCTCTCTCTCTCTCTCAAATAAATAAATAAATCTTTTAAAAAAGAAATTGTAAGAGTTATATAATAGTTAATACATAATTTTACATTATCACTTTGATTTTATTTGAAGATATGTAAACTTGGAATATTACTCAAATATAATCTGAATCTTACATTAAGTTACAGAATTGTAGCTGAGTAAAGCAAGAGAATATGGAATGTTTCTGTGTGCTTATGTACTCAGCCTTACAATGTTTGGCAAAGTACTTGCAGATAGTCAACCAAATCTTAGTATCAATCTCAATTACCTCATTGAGTTAAATAGAAATGAATAGAATTACATAGATTTAAATAGAATTTGATCAATAATCTAAAGGCAATATGTTTGCATATTCTTGCTATTAACTTGTTTTACATAGCTAGGAAAATACGAATGGAGCTTGAATTGATGAAGATTGGGCCTGTTATGATGTCTAAATTTAATTTCCACCAACAGCAGATTCATATGTTATTTCTAGATATGACGTCACTACTAGGCAGCCCTATATCTTCACCAAATCATCTATTTATTCTTTTCACTTACCCATTCTAAAGCCACACATACCACCATTATGTGTTTGTCAGTATTCCTTTATGGAAGATTTTCCAGAAAAGAAAGCCATTTTTATGCTGATGACCAGCCATGGGTGTGATTTTTACTTTTCCATACATTTTGCTAGTGCTTAGAGGCAAAAAACTAAAATAAGCAATTTAAAACAGATAGACATTGTAATATAAATTGCATACATGTTTATAGATATAGATATATTATGTTCAATTCTACAGACACCCAGCTGCATTTTCTTAGGCACTTGCCAGATACCATAGTGCAAGCCCAGACTGGGCAAAATCCCATATCCTCTGCATTATGTGTCACATTTTGATGGCTGTTTTTTTCATTGTTGTTTTTCAATGGCCAGGATCTAATAGTAATAAGAGCAAACATTGGACAACTCTAAATACCTGTAATTTCAACCAGAAAATACCAATTTTAAGATAATCTTGTGGTAGTTATTGGAAATTTAAAACACCATTTCTAAACTGCACTGACTATTATTTCTGGAGAAGAAAATTTCCACTATTATTTTTTTCGTTTATCAAGCCATTTCAATTTATTTGCTTTGGTATTAAGGATTCTTTTCCCATCTATTTCATCAGCAATAGAAAAATTACCCAGTAGACATGGCTGAGTTACAAAGGGGAATAACAAGCATCTCTTATCAAGACTATTCACTTGAAATATACTTATTAATATCTAGAAGGAACATATTTTTTTAAAGATTTTATTTATTTATTTGAGAGAGAGAGAATGAGAGAGAGCACATGAGAGGGGGGAGGGTCAGAGGGAGAAGCAGGCTCCCTGCCGAGCAGGGAGCCCGATGCGGGACTCGATCCAGGGACTCCAGGATCATGACCTGAGCCAAAGGCAGTCGCTTAACCAACTGAGCCACCCAGGCGCCCTAGAAGGAACATATTTCTAATACCAGAAAGTAAAAGCTATTGGGAAGTTTTTATCTTAAGTTGTCTTCAAGTTAATTTGGGAGATACTGAGAAAGATGAATTTTTTGGAGCATCCAAATTGAAAAGGAATTTAGAGGCTGCAGTTCCCCAGGTCCAGTCTCTAGCCCATTGAGTGAATCTCTTCTGTGGACTCAATGACAAGTAAGCATCTAGCATTTGCTGGCTCAGAAATTCCACAGATGTGGGACCCTTAGGTGGTGCAAACAGTCCACACTACCTTTTAGAAATTCATTTCCTATTTTCACCATAATCTACTTTTCTCTAAGTTCCATGTATTGACCCTAGTTCTGTCTCCAGAACCGGACAGAATAAAACCAACATTCATCTAGATCTAGACAGCTATCGAATTACTTGAAGGTGTGGTTACATCAACTCCCCTCAAGTGTTTTTTTACTTCCTTTAGTTAAAATCGCTAATTCACTATTTGTCTGTGTGGTTCAACTACCCATATCCCATATCTCAAAATCACCAGGGACTTAGAAAACACAGATTCCATGACTTCATCCCAGATAAACTGAGTCAGTCATTTTCTCTCCCCCTCTCTCTCCTTTTGCTCCCCCCATTTGCATTTGTTACAAACACATCAGAACAATAATGTTTAAGAACTGTGATCCAGGTAGAAGCATTCCTACCTGACCTCTCCTTATCAGAGATCAGTGGTTCTCACATTTGACTGCAGCAGAAACACCTGGTAAGACAGATTGCTAGACCTCGCTGCTCATGAGGTTTGATTAGTAGTTTTCTGGTAGGATCCAAGAATTTTCATTTTTAACTAATTCTTAAGTGGTACTGTTCCTACTGGCTTTGAGACCACGCTCTGAAAACCACTGCCCTAGACCAACCGATGCTCTCCTCTCTCCACTGATAGATGCCAAGGGCACACCGAATGTCACAACTGAGAGGCATCTCTCCAGTTGTGCCCACATCGTTTTGCAACCACCAGTTGAATTATAGGGTTAAGAGCCAATTGTGTTTGTTCCCATGTTCAGTTTATCATAACTGAATTATTGTAATTACAAAAATTATTTAAATATATTAGGGCCTGAAATTTGAGTATGAAAAGAAAAAAGACATTTCTATGAAAACCAAGTGGAACGCCTAATAAGACTCAATAAAGTGAAGATGCCTTAAAAATTGCTGTCAAATTAAATCTGAGAGAGGCTTGCTTCAGGAAAGTGTATTTCTAATGTTTTCTAACTTAATAATCCCCTGTTCTTTCATCATCTTAGTTACTTACCTCCTACATTTGCTCCAATCTGTCGATAGTCCTCCAAAACATAACTGAACACAATACTCGAGATGTAACCCAACCAGCAGAGATTCGGAATATTGTCTTCCAATAGGAAAGGAAAGAGGAAGAAAGAACATGTCATGTAACTTTTACAAACCAGCCTGAAAATTGCTTCAGTTCCCCCACCCCAGCTCACAGCAGCCATGTCAAAACATAGTCAGTTGGGGCGCCTGGGTGGCTCAGATGGTTAAGCGTCTGCCTTCGGCTCAGGTCATGATCCCAGGGTCCTGGGATCGAGTCCCACATCGGGCTCCCTGCTCCTTGGGAGCCTGCTTCTCCCTCTGCCTCTCTCTCTCTCTCTCTCTGTCTCTCATGAATAAATAAATAAAATCTTTAAAAAAAAAAAAAACATAGTTGATGGGGTAACTGGGTGATGGACATGAAGGAGGGCACGTCATGTAATGAGCACTGGGTGTTATATAAGACTGATGAATCACTGTACTCTCCCTCTGAAACTAATGATACACTATATGTTAATTGAATTTAAATTTAAAAAATGAAAAAAATTAAAAATGAAACTATAAACCCCTTGAAGGAAGGAACTACATCATTTTCATGGTTTATTTCCTTGCCTAATAGAACCTAGACACATAAATGCTCTCCTTATTAAAAAAAAAAAAGAAAGAAAGAAGAAAGAAAGAAAGAAAAAGAAAGAAAGAAAGAAAGAAAGAAAGAGACAAACTAAAAAAACAGACTCTTAAATATAGACAATAAACTGGTGGTTCCCAGAGGGGAGGTGGGTGGGGGAATGGGTAAAATAGGTGATGGGGATTACGAGTACACTTAATCATGATGAGCCCTGAGTAATGTATAGAATTGTTGAATCATTCTATTGTACACCTGAGATTAATATAACACTGTATGTTAATTATTCTGGAATTTAAAAAATTAATTTTTTTAAATAAAATGTAGTTATTTGGGGATTAAACTTTAAAAAAACATTTTTTTCTCATGAGTTCAGATGAGATCTCCTCAATCTTGTCTTTTGCTGCTAGAATTTTGGTTTATTGTTTATTTATTTTAATCTAAGTTTGGTTCTTTATCCTTCTTTTCATTAAACTCTATCTTGTGAGTTATAGCTTTACATAAGTTTTTAGAGTTTTTCTTCATTACCAGCCTTTTAACCAAGGTTACCAAATTTGCATCATACATACATTTTATCAGAACTACATCAGTTTAATGGTGAAAATAAGTGATTAAAATGCCATAAATAACAGAGAGGAAGGGGCACCTGGGTGGCTCAGTAGGTTAAGCGGCTGCCTTTAGCTCAGGTCATGATCCCAGGGTCCTGGGATCGAGCCCCACATCGGGCTCCATGCTCAGTGGGGAGCCTGCTTCTCCCTCTCCCTCCTGCTTGTGCTGTCTCTCACTATCTCTCTCTCTTTCTCAAATAAATAAATAAAATCTTAAAAAAAAAAACAGAGAAGACAGATTTCTACTACTCCAATAACTAGCACATCTTGAAGATAGTTGTTTGTTTAGTTATGAACTTCACCCTTCTCTGTCTTGGCCACAGAAGTACCATGAAAGACCGCTACATGTCTCACTCCACAAACCTTCGTTACAGCAACCTCCTGTCCTCAGGTCTGGTAAACCTGTGAGCATGTACATGACGAAGATCTGACATAGTTTACATGGGGAATAATTAGAAGAACAATATGCCATTAGAAAAATGAACAAAGCATTTGAACAGTTTTAAAAAGATGCAAATAGTCAATAAATACATGAGAGGACAAACAGAAAATCTATCTTCATTAATAGCCAAGTATAATTTAAAAAGCAACAAAATAAGTTTTTCCTCCAAATAGGTTAGTTTTAATATAATATCTAGTGTGAGAAAAGGGGTAAGTAAATCAGTGACTTCATACACTGTTAATAGGAATATGAATTGCTAAACACTATTTTTGAACAAAACTTTGCAGAATGTGTCAAAAGTTTCAAAATTCTTCTTGCACGTTCAGTCAGTAATTCAACTGCTAATAATTTAATCCTGAGAAAACCTACATGCATGTAAGACTATTCATTGTATCATATAACTGCCAAATATAAAACACAACCTTAATGTACAATTGTACATTATTACAATTTCTTAAATACATTAAGGTAGATCTACCTGGTGGAATATTATGCAGCTATTAAAAATTAGATTTTAGAGGAGTGGCTTTCATCTTTTTTTTTATTGCCAACCACATTTGACATAGTAATGCATACGTGTTCATGTGTTTGTGTGTGTATGTATTTATTGTATTACTATATAAACTGCTTGTGTGTGTGACAAAATAACATTTCAGAAACAGTACATTCCCTTATTATGTGTGGTGCACTTTGATATATTCCAAGCTATTCTATAATATTTAATTTTTTTCATAATGTTGGTAGCATCTATCTAAATTGATCTCCTTACCCACTAATGCAATGAATTTGAACAAAACATTATTTTAGAAAAAACATATAACATGAATAATTGATCAAAATATAATCACTTTAATATGTGTGTTACTCATAATAAGCCAACACTATGCACAGTATAATTTCATTTTTGTAAAAAAATAAAATTAAAACATTTTTTAAAAAGAATGATATATTAGTATGTAAATAAGTGTATTCAAGTAATGTTTATTTATTCCTTATATTTTTCTATGTTTTCCTCAATTTTTCTAATGGATATATGCTACTTTTATTTTAGGAAAATATTTTAAACAGAGGAAATGAACCTATTTGGCTTTAATCGTTCTTTCTCAATCCAAACAGGAAGCTAGTAATAGATACTTAAATGTAAATGTGTTCATAAACCCTCTGTTTTTAGTACATAATAGAATTTTTTCAGTCCTCCACATTATATACACCTGCTCCCAAACTAGCTATAGAATCCTTTTTTTCTTCCTTCTTTCCCTCCTTCCTTCCTTTCTTCTCAACGATTTGAGCTTATCTATAACTTTCTAGGAACTGATACTCTACATAGTTTTGTTAAAATTATTCACATGTTCAGTAAATTCATCTGCAAGTTTACCCAGGAGAATTGGTTTCATTCCAAGCAGGGAAGAGCTTTCCAAAATAAGAGTTAAACAGGCCCAGATTCTGTTAGTCACTATTTAGGGTGTGACCAGGGTCCCCCATATCTCACTCCACTATGTCTCTCCTCCCTTAAGTCCAAAGTTAACCCAAGACATTTGAGTCTCATTACCTTAGTTTCTAGAAGCTTATTTTTAAAATTTCAGCCAAGGAACTTAACTCATGCAAAGAATCAAGTATGTATTGGGGGATTCTGTAATGTTAATGTTGTTTAACAGCTGTTGATTGTTTCACCAAGCCAGTTGACTTGATGAGTCAGATGGCTTGTAAATGTGCTAGTTCTGATTCTATGGGCAGGACAGTCCAGAGAGGGACTCACCAGAGGAGTTTAGGGGGCAGTTAGAAGGCTCTAGCAAGAACTTAGATAAGAAGGTCATCTTTGAAAAGTGGGGAGAATCTGAACAGGTATCTACCACCATGGGTAGGTGACCCAAACTGATAGAATATCAGGTGCAAAGGCCAGCCAAAGAACCATTTTGTGGGGTGATGAAAGGCAGTTTGAAAGGCCAGGAAAGCTAGATTATAAAGGATTTTGGAATCCAGGAAAATGCAATGGTATTTGTAAGTGAAACAGGGCATTTTTCAACATGAGAGTAAAAGAACAGATAGTATCCTTAAGTTCTATGTCTCTAGTTGCATGCCCTGTCTCTAGTCCAGCTGTATCACATTATCATCAAGCAGTCAGCTCCTTACCATGTAGCAGTGGGGCTGGGTCTCTGGTCAGACAACTGGATCACGTACACCAACAGACACTCAGTTGGCAAGACTTGCACTTTCTTATTCTCAGTCCTTCACTATGGCCTCTGGAGCCTACAAGACATTCTAGAATATACTTCTGAGTCTACAGAAATGCATAATAGACACAAGGAGGCAACGACAGGAAACAAAAATTGGAATTGTAGGAGAATGCAAGAGTTAAGAAGTTACCTATTTTTTTAATCCAAAAGATGCTGAAAATCCCCCTACTTTTCTCTTTAAACTCTTTCATGGCTATCTTCTAAACATCCTATCCCTTCATTTCTTCTCAGTCTGTTTGTTGTCCTATAGGTCAAGAAAGACTGCTGCGTGTTTTTACAACAGTAATAAAACAAGTGGCTTAGTCACCCAAGTAACTGTGGCTTCTCTCCACTCCCTTTATGGATTAGTGTCTGTAGGAAAAGAGAATGGAGAGTGGCCTCCATCTTCCTAGTGCCCCAGGCTCTCAGATTGGAGCTACGAGCCTGGCTTTCCTGTCCATTTCTACCGACTCACAGCTCCATATTGTCAACTTTCTGTTACTACTTTAAGAGCAAGAAAGATTTTAAAAATCATGTAAAATTTATAACTATTGGTAGTTACCTTAGAGGAGCTAAGAACAAACACATAGGTTGCTTGTTCTGACTTTTTTGGGGGGGAGGAGGCGGATATTTTCCTAACTATAACAAAATTTCTATGGAGCATTTAAGAGGTGAAGTTTTACTGTGAGGGACCAGAAAACTCTCCTTGTGTATATGATTTTATGTGATAACTATATTGTAGATTAGGTAAGTGTTCTATATTCACTTAGATGCCAGCAAAATCTGAGCTGTATTTTTGTCCTGAAACTGATTATGTGCTTCTTTTTTTAGCTTTTTGCTCATTAACTATCTATTACAAAATCTCATAGGATATTGAATTTTTGTTTGGTTTTGTTCTGAGTTCCTGTCTTTGTCTTTCTCTATGAATTGCTGTTTCCAGTATAATCCTTTTTCTTTAGAATCTGACAAGAAAGGGTATAAATGACATAACACATATATAGGGATTTGGTTAAAAATAAACATTATTCATATGGAATTCAGTTGTAAACAAGTTTCCAGAATTACGATTTTAGAACTTAACTGTAAAAATTTCTCAGATTCTTCAACTTGGAACAGTTATGAAAAGTTAATTGGTGGGGCTGATTCAATACAGCCTCTGAGGAACTGCACTAAAAAGGAGTTTTATAAAACAGCAGATGTGTAAATACATCCTACAAGAAAAGATCAATATTCTTTTTAATTTAAGATTTTCCAGTAGAGTGAGCAACCATATTTCCTTGTGCACTAGGATAGTGCCAGTCTGTTTTTCCCCAGTATGTGAAAAAGGCAGGATTTTCACAGCCTTTGCAGATAGATCCCAATGATCTAGAGTTTCAAATTCACATGACTCACTAGGCACCCAGGCTATTTACTTTGATCCCAGACTGGGGCATGTAAACCTTTTTTTTTTTTTTCTGTTAGTTGTACCCAAATTTGCCTTTTAGTTTTCTCAATGCACATAACAGATATCCTTATTACATATTTGGTAAGACCATATCACACAAAATGTTTCATCATGTGACTGTTTCCCATCTCTGTTCATCTGTTCTCCTATTATCACAAATCCCCCAGTTGACTGTAAGCCTATGCTTTTCTATGGATTTCTGTGAATGGTATTTTTTAATTATCTCCTAAGACAACAGCCTGTCAAGCTAACCTTGTACCTCATCCCTTTTTTAATGAAACCTATACCAGGCCAAGTACTAATAGCTTCAAGGAAGTTTCACAAATCTGTAGAAAGAGAGCCATGTTAATATTTATTAGATTTACAAAGATGACAGTAATTTTCACAGTCCAAATAAAAAATGATTATATGAGTTTCAAATGACTTTCTATTTCAACGTGACTATTTCATTCTTCTTCCCAGTAGTTTTTAACAAATCACACTAATCTGCAGTTTTATCAGTAATAATTTTACATTAGCATCTTCCCCTCCTCTGCCATATAAGCATTCACTCTTATGCCTCAACCAATATGGCATTTTCTCCATCCCACATATGGCATTAGAAACAGTAAGCCCTTTTTAAAAATACATTATTCAGCCTCAGAATAAATATATATAAATTCATGTACACACTTATATTAATAGCACAAGAAATGAATACAATAGTAAATGTAGGCAATAGTGTGGTCTTCAAGTATAGAAAGGTAACTTTTAGGTTCCAACACTATTGGATCAATCTATTGCCCAGATTTGGGATGGAAAAGCAATATAATTTTAGATTCCAGTTCATTAGCAACTTTATGCCCTTTTAGAGTCAGAATAGACTTTGGGTGTCAGTGTCCTAATGAGAAAGCATTTAACAATAAAAACAATAATAGTAATAACATAATGAGATAATAGCCAACATAAACTTAGTACATGGAATGTTCCAAGAATAGTTTTAAGCAATTTAGTTTCATTCTTCTTCAGAAAAAGCTTTTAAGTAGGTACTGTGATTATCCCCATTTTATAGATGAGAAAACAAGCACAGAAAGGGTGGCAAGAAGGAGCAAAACATACCTTGTTTATAAGGCCAATATATAATGTAAAGTAGGGTGTCTTGTTAACAAATGGCTTTTTCTTTTCTTTTTATTCCTTCCATAAAGTGACTAAAGCATAGCCAGTGGGAAGGCATCTTCTACTATTAGTTGCTAGATGCTAAGTTTTGAACCCTTTTCCCCAATTAAAAGAAAATGATGCCTGATTTTCCATTGCTGCTGTCCATGTCAGCCACAGGGCTCTTTTCAGTTACTGTGAAGTGTGTAAAGAAAGCTTGATTTTGAAATTATTGATCATTTCTTATACATATTGCTCTTTTCCAAAAATATGGCCATGAGTGATAATTTCTCTCCCAACACCACACTGCCTTTTATCAAACTCTGATCCATATTAGGTAGGTAGTAAATCAAGACTACTGTTATGACTAATTTATTACTAAAGTATTATATTTCTCAAAAAATCTTTTGACCTTACCTTATTATTTTATACTCCGAAAAAGACAAATTCCATTCAAATAAGTGGACCACCTTATTTTTATTGCTAGAACATATAAAATGAGAGATGAAAAAGAAACCACCAATTGACAATCTGCAACTCTGATCAGAAATTTCAAACATTTTTTATCTCTCTAGAGTACTAGTATTAACAGGGACAGTGTTGGATTTCAAGATTTCAAAAAAGTGAATATGTACTCTAGGTATTAACACAATATATGGAATCAGAATATATGGGATTTTTATGGGGTTGGGGTTGGGGTTGGAGGAAATCAGGTGGAAAAGGATAGGGAGATGCCTGGTTTGAAATAGGGAGCAAATAGACTTTTATCTGTAGATGTATAATTGGCATCTTTTTCTCCATTACCATATAGGACAGGGGACAGACTCAATCTTGAGTTTCTACCAATTACACCTTTAAAAATGAATTTTGTTTAATTAAATCATATCCTCTGCATATCCAGATATTTATAAACATGACACTAATTCCAGCAATTGAACAAGAATGCATTCACATTGCTACCTTTCAGGGCAATTTACTAAGGTTTCTTTTAACATGTTTATAACCAGTTGCAAATCTAGGTGTTGCATCATTGCGACGCCTTGATGAAACGTTTATGGACATGTTTTATTATTTGCTGATCTGTGCTGTGAACCCATCAGTCTGTTTGCAGTGGGGAGGAAGTGGGTAGAGGGGTGGGAGGGTGGAAGAGGGGCAAGTCATTTTGTTTGATGTGTTGGTGGAGGGAGGAGGTTTGAACTAAGATGTACCTAAAGGGTTTTGTTTTGACCCGTGCACAAAAATCAGCTGCAATAAATAAATGCTGCTCATAGCAGGTTTTCAGTGATCATACTGTTTTTTTTTCCTGTGTTTTATATTTTTTCTCAGGGGAAATCTCTCACGTCAAAGAGGTTAACAAGCCTCGTTCAGTCTTACTAAAAGGATCATCTTGTAGCATGGAAGCAGACTGGAGTCTTTGCATATACTTTGTAGCTCTTTGTTGTTACCTGGAGCAGAGGACATTAGACCAAGATGTTGCATGAGCAAAGGACCTGAATTGTTCTCTCTTTGTGTACATTAAGGCACTGCCATTTCAAGTGACTCTACCATCTCAATGCCTCCATTTCAAAATGTTGTCTGCTTACTTTCTCCTTGTACTAAGCTGGATCTGTGTCTTTTCCTTTTTAACAAGTTCAAGTGAAGTAAACCTTTTTTTTTTTTTTCCTCTTTCTCTTTCTCTTAAAGCTTTTGCTAGACACACAGTTCACTGAAAATTCACTCAGTCAAAAACTGGAAGAATTGTAAAAAAAAACATATATCAATAAGTATACATATGGCTTCACATTTATTAAACAATAAATTAGCACAGAAAGTTTCATTTCACCAATGTGTTCACAGTCAGAAAAAAGCTCATGTCTTTGTTGTCTGTACATTCTCGGTTAATGTTTCTTGCATTTATTTTTATACCATATTTAAATAAGAAACACCTTTTACTCCAAATGTATTAAAGTTGATCCCTTCTCTGTAAATTTGTGTATGTTTATATTGTTGTTTTAACTTTCATTAAAAGATGCAGAATCTCGTTGTTTTTGTAACTTTTGACTTCTGCGTGCTGACAAAGAAAATGCTGAGAAAGCATCCACAAATGTAGACTTGCACTTTTAAGATATCACCCTGCATGTTTATTTAGGGCTTCAAGGCAAGCTTAGATGGCACAGTAGTCAGGAGCTGACAGAAAGTGTTTCATCTGGGGCCTAATCCAGGACCAGGGGATGTTTTTTCTTCCACTCAAGAGTAACACAAATTGGCCTTCCACATTTTTAGAGCTATTTCACAGGCCTTTCAGCCTCATTATGAATATGCATCTCTGTGTATTGCTAATGGATATTTCTGTGAGAATTAGGTTTGAGTGTGACTTCCGCACTCAGGAACTGGTATTTTTCTTTAAAGTATCATTCTAAAAATGCCTTAAATCAGCGACTTTTTAACACTTTGGTGGTTACTAATTCTTTCGAGAACACAATGGTAATTAGTAATCTTTAGTAAGTGCCTGCCACAGTAGTATGGCCTTTACATGCCCATAAGATCCTCACATTTAACCCTCACAGGAGCACTATAAAATTATTTCTGCAATTTTGAGACTATTAAAGCAGAGGGAGGTTAAGTAACCTGTCAAAACCACACAGCCATATAGTGAGTTGGTATGCAAATTCAGGTAGTCTGACTCCAGAACCCACTATACTACACCAATCCACTATACCACACAACTTCTTTTGGTAAAATCTAAATGAAAATCCATATATACTATCACATAGGAAGCATTTGCAGTGAATTTTAGGGCATTCACAGAATATCCTCTGAAACTCATCCATGGACCCCAGATAAAAAACTTGACTCCCTTTAAGAGTTGGGTCAGTTACACAAAAGGTCACACAGTGGGGAGAGGGCTTAATTTGTTTACTTTTGCGTCCACATAGGCTTAGCAGACTCTGGATATTTAGAAAAGTAGTTATTGTAATTAATTAATTATTAATTACTGTTGGTAAATTTAAATTCTGAAAAAACAAATACCAACATCAGGGAGAAATTAGTTGTGAGTCTGTGAGCTAGTGTACAGAACTGTCACAAAATGGGAGAGAGTTGATAGGAGAAATTATATATGGACAATAATCAGAACACTGTAATTACTTTAAGATTTAAAAAAGATTTAATTATATGCCCCATGACTTTTTAAAAGGAATACATAAAGTGCATGCACATAAATCTAAACATATAGATGTTCTCCCTTGGAAACACTTAATTCAGGACAGCGTTGGACAGATGGCACTGAAGCTAGATTGAAACACTGTGTAACAGAAACATGATTTGAAAGAAAGCAATAACCAATTAGAAGAATATGATGAATAGATGATGAACCTTGCACAAATAAGATTGGTTATTTCGGAGGCTATCTCTTACAAATTGTCATTCCTTAGGTGCCCATCCTTACTGAAAATTTTAAGTTCCAAATCTATACAGAAATAAAAGATGTAAGAATGGCAAGAGGACAGAAAAGAGAAATATCCAGGCAAGTATCCCCAAGTCAGGAGCTCCTAGTAAACATGCGAGTCAGTTTGAGTTCAGGACATAAAACTTTTAAATAGGCTAATTTAACATAGTTTAGACAAGACTCAGGATACAAAACAGTGTATTTTAGAAGCATATAGAAAAATGTTGGAGTTCTTGCAGTTAGTTCACTCATAAACATATGGCAACTCTCTCCTACCCCACTCTAGGACAAATTGATCTATAAGGCACAGAAGAAAAAGCTCTCAAGTTTCTAATGAATAAAATGGTTTTTAAGAAGTCTTTTTCTACCTTCACACAACTTAAAAATTTACCCACTGAAGAAGTGGCCCAGAGTTTCCACACTCAATTGCAAAACTTTTTAGTTCATCCTCTAAATTGCATTGAACCGATTCTTCTCTCTGCAGTGTTTACAACAATGTTTTCTGTGGATTTACAACGGTTTTCCTCCTTGAATAAGAGTAACAGAAATATGGTCAGCAACTCTGCCCCTGTCAGGTACCAGGAAAATAAATGAAGGAAAAAAGGCTCCCTTTTCATCATGACAAGTGTGTGAGTAGATGTTGCTACTCAGGACTTGCACATGCGTCCCCCTCATTCTCCTGGCTGAGTGCTCACTTCTCTTTATAGATGTATGAAGGTTTATGAATAATTTTGTTCTATGTGGAAAGCAAGTCTTGGCTCCTAGCATAAATTTAGTCCTGGTACATGCACTGATTGTCTCCACACATAGGATTTGTGTGTTCTTAATTACATACTTGAAAGAGCACATTGAAATAGCCATTGACTTTACTTTGCCCATGACTGTCTCTTTGCATATTCTAACACCCTCTAAAACATCAACAGGAGGTAACCAAAGGTTCCCCTCCATCTTCTAAACCATCTTAAGAAGACAGAGATAGTGAAGAATTTGATGAATGTAAAGGATGGAGAAAGATCTAAGTCGTGTATCACCCAAAATTATCCCATATATTTTATTGTGTACAATCATGTTTTTATATCTTTTAATTCAGAATTTTGTACTCCAAATTAACCTTTAAAAAGATGCCAAATGTGATGGGTATTAAGGAGGGCATGTACTGCATGGAGCACTGGGTGTTATACGAAAACCATGAATTGTGGATCACTACATCAAAAACTAATGATGTATTGTACGGTGACTAACATAACATAATAAAATAAAATTTAAAAAAAAAGGATGCCAAATGATATACCAAACATAAGACATTATCATTTAAAAATCAGTTTATTCTTTATTTTTTTTTAAAGATTATTTATTTATTTATTTGACAGAGAGAGAGAGATAGCGAGAGTAGAAACACAAGCAGGGGGAGTGGGAGTGGGAGAAGCAGGCTTCTCGCCGAGCAGGGAGCCCGATGTGGGGCTCGATCCCAGGATGCTGGGACCATGACCTGAGCCGAAGGCAGACGCTTAATGGCTGAGCCACACAGGTGCCCCTAAAAATCAGTTTAAGACAGAAACTGTTGTATATGCTCTTGAATACCTGGAGAAGTTTCTATACAGCTGAAATGTAATGCATTTGCAACTTCATCTTTACAAAGGTCATTAGTTGCTGGGTAGACATGAGTACTCCTTGATTAATAATCTGATTAATAAATCTTGATGTCCTTATTAATTTATGAGGCCTCAATCACTTCAACTTGTTTGGAAATTAAATAAATTGGAGTGTGTTTGTTATCTTTTTAAAGGTTAATAACATCTAATTCCAGTACTTGTTGGAAGGATTAAGACAATGCATCTAAATTACCAAGTGCAGAATTAGGTACGTAATTAGAAGTCAAAAAATAATATTTACCTTAATATCTTCCCTTTCTTTTCCTCCAAAAGGTCATTTTTCTAAAAAAACACTAAGACATGTTCAAACACCACTCTTAGCTTGAGTGGAATCATTTGGTTTGAAGTTCAGAAGGCCAAAGCCAAGTGGTAAATCAGGATACCAGAGACCAGGGCAAAGACCTGGAGAGTAGTCAAGTGTGATGGTGGAGTTCAATAAAGCATTGGTACCAAAAGGGTGACCAAAAAGTGAAACTTGGCTAAGTCAAGGAGACTGCATCCTGAACAAGTGAATTCTGGAAACTGCATTTCTGGAAAATAGGAATAGGCCTTGTTAGAGAGCAGCTGTGGCCTCACCTGAATATATGATGGAAACTTCTAGGAACAAAGACAATGTGAGCTAGAGGTGGAGGGGAGGGCAGATGGTAGTGATAAGGTAGCAGGGGTAAAATCATCACTCTTTCTCAATGCAGGATGACCTTTGTCTGGCCTCAAAACATAAGGAGAGGAACTCCTTCCCTATACACCAAATTTCCAGAGGTCTCATGGACCAAACAGGGAAGTGGGTATTAAATATAAGCAAACTGAATGATTTGTCATGGGAGGTGTTAAAGACTCTGCAACCTCTTGATTCCATGACACAAAGCTCCAGTGTTTGCCAGGTGAGTTCTTTGATAGTCCCAGTCAAGTGAGATTGTAATACACAGCCTACAGAAAGCTTGGTTCACAAGATGGAAAGGGGATCTAGAAGAGTTTCCCGTAGGCCACAGGATTTGAATTGACTCTGTAGGGTGACACAGCAATAAAGTACAAAAATCCATTCCACATACCAGTTCTTATTCTAGTTATATGCCCTGGCACTTTTGGGGATGCAGACATATAATGGAACCAACTATATGATGGTACCTACTGCAACTTGCAGTGCTCAGTCTCCATCCCCTTTCCCTAATTTCTTCCTGCCTTTGGCCTTCCCAAACTTCTTCAAGTGTTCAGGCACAAAAGTCCCTCTTTCTGCCTCTTTTTCATAGTACACCTTAATGGCCCTAGCGCAAGACTGACTGGAAAGAGTCTCAGCTTCCTGTAGGCTAAGATCTAATATTTATGAAGGTAAACATTCTAAAACCTCCACTCACTCCAAGTGGAAATGATTTTTAAATTTTCAAAATTAACAAACACATAGCTGCTAATGAAAGTGAGAAAGGGAACCATTTCCTACAAGAAAATAACCAAAGGGAATATTTGGTATTGTCAGAGGCCAAAGTCACTTGGCACTGGAGACCTAGGCATAAATCCAAGCAGAAAGTACAGGGACAGTGACCAGGACTTCTCACACATTCATAGCTACAGACCCACACTCTGCCATGAACAGAGACTGGGAAAACTTTGCACAATTCCTAAGGTTGCTAGAGAACTAAGCCGTTTTCAATGACCTTAGTGTCCAGTATGTTCCCACATACATGAAGGGTAGTGTCATGTCACCAGCATGTGCAGGGCAGGAAATGTATCATGCATGCAGGAATATTCCCTGAGCATAAAATGCACCCTGGCCTGAAGCTTTGAAACAGACTATTATTTTCCATGAAAGCAAATATAGGAGAAATGTGTGGAATGTGACCTTACAAACTACACTCATAAAAATGCTTAAAAGGATAAGCATTGTGAATGACACAGCAAACGGAAGAATTTACACCAAAGGAAATAGACAAGATCAATCTGAAGAATGCCTCAAGAAGTATTTTTAAATGTTTAAAACGATAAAGTATGTAAACATGAGAAAAGAGGAGGCAGGATTATTTTTATAAATACATACCAAGAGTTTCATAGTGAAGCTTTAGAATATTAATGAAAGAGAATAGAAAAAAAATATTGCAAAAGTTGCCAGGAAGCAAAGTAATATAAGTCTGGTTGACATTATATTTATATTTGGAAATGTGGAATGTCAGAAGTCAGCAGAGTGAAACTCTGATTTTAAAATTCTATATTCAACCTGACTTCTGAGAAAGATGGTGGAGTAGGAGGACCCTACACTCATCTTGTTCCATGAATACAACAAGGTAACACTCACATCATTGTAAATAACTAAGAAAATGATCCAAACACAAGCAGAACAGTTTCTCTACAGCTAAATGTAGAAAAGAAGCCACATCAAAGAGGGTAGGAAGGGCATAGATGTGGTGAGGAGTTAAATGAACCTGCAGACTTTCCTGGGGAGGAGATATGCCATGGGAGCAGATTCTCACACCAGCCACTCCAGGCTGGAGGATCCCCATAACATTTGGCTTTGAAAACCAGAGGGGCATAATTTCATGAGTTCTTACAATCACCAGGCCTTAACCCCTTGAACTTTAAAAATAAACAGGCTCAAGAATGGGAGAGCCAGGAGAGTGAAAGAAAACTGAGTCCCTGCACTTAACGAGAAAGCACAACAAACAGCTCCAAGGAGATAAAGCATAGAAGCAGCGGTTTGAAAAAAAAAAAAAAGCCTGGGGCATGTGGGAGAGAGTTTCTTTACTAATCTTAGAGCCTGTGCTAGATAGAGGGGCATGGACCTTTGGGAGACTTCTCCAGGAACAAAAGAGCTGGTGGGTGCCATTCCCCCCCCCCATCCCCCAGCTTAAACACATGAACACCTTTGGGAGAAAACAAAGTGTCAGTTCTCACTACCTAATTTGCTAACATTACTGCCCCACCCTCCCATTCTCCTTCGGACATGCCCCCTCCAGCCAGGCCTCAGCTCCGGGTCCCCTCCCACAGCAGACATGCCCAAACTTTGCTAACACCAGGTACCCCACCCCCACATCCTCCTTCAGACCTACCTTCAAAATGCACTTGACCAGAGACCATTCAAACCAGTGCCACAAGCCTGGCCATGTGCAAGCAGCCCCAACAGGGATCAGACCCACTCCAAAGTGACTCATGCCCCAGGAAGAGAGGTAGATAACCACATACACTAATCCAACTCCGGCTGCAGCAGTGGGCTGGGGACACACAGATGATTTGACTACAGGGCCCACCCAACAAAGAAAGCTTCTCAGGGGAAAACACAGGGAGATTGCCCTGCAGTTCAGTGCCACTGCATCTCTGGCAGACACCTGGTCTGACTCAGGCCCAAGGAGGCCCCAGACTGGTCCACTACAACACAGGGACCAAACCCTGCCCACAACAGGCAAAGGAGCCATCGCAGATGACTGGACTGAAGGCAAAAGCAGCTCAGCCACAGTAGTAGGGCACATGCCGACCACATAAGAGACATTCCTGAAGTGCCAGGTTCTGGTAAACAAGGAATATTGCACTATAGGACCTCTTCCTTATAAGGCCACTACTTTCAAGAGCAGATGTAATGGAATTTCCTAACACACAGAAACAGAGAGTTAGGCAAAATGAGGAGACAGAAGACTGTGTCCCAAATGAAAGAACAGGACAAAATCACAGTAATCTCCATCACAAAAAGGAGATAAGTAATATTCCTGATAGAGAATTTAAAGTAATGATCATAAATATACTTACTGGACTTGAGAAAAGAGTAGAGGACATCAGTAAGACCCTTAACAAAGAGATAGAAAACATTAAAAAAAGAATCAATCAGAGATGAAGAACTCAATAAATGAAATAAAAAATATACTATATGGAATAAATAGTAAGACAAGAGGAAACAGAAAAATTGGACTGATGACCTAGAAGACAGAGTAATGGAAAACAATCAAGCTGAAAAGGACAGAAGAAAAAATATAACAAAAAATGAAATAGCCTTAGGGAACTTAGCAACAGCCCAAAGTGTAATAACATTCACATTATAAGGACCCTAGAAGAAGAGAGAGAAAAGGGGAGCAGAAAATTTATTTGAGAAATAATAGCTAAAAACTTTCCAAATCTGGGAAAGAAAACAGAAGTCCATATCCACGAGACAAAGAGAGCCAACAAAATCAAACCAAGAGGGTCCACAACAGACCCATAGTAATTAAAATGGCAAAAAGTAGTGATAAAGAGAGAATTTTAAAGCAGCATCAGAAAAGAAAACAGTTACATACAAGGTAATCTCCATAAGGCTATAAACTGATTTTCCAGCAGAAACTTTGAAGGCCAGAAGGGAGTGACATGATATATTCAAAGTGCTAAAAGAAAAAAAAAATGCAGCTAAGAATACTCTATCCAGCAATGTTATCATTCAGAATAGAAGGAGCAATAAAGAGTTTCCCAGAGAAAACAAAATTAAAGGAATTCATTATCAATAACCAGCCCTACAAGAAATGTTAAAGGGGACTCTTTGAGTGGAAAGGAAAGACCATAAGCAGGAGTAAGAAATGTAAGAAGTACAAAAGCAGTAAAATTAAGTATATCTATAAAAATCAGTCAAGGGATTCACAAAATAAAATGATGTAAAGTATAACAATATACCAAACAATTCAGGGGAGAGGAGTAAAGAATGGGTTCAAACTTAAGTGACCATCAACTTAATATAGACTGCTATATGCATAAGATGTTATATACAAACCTAATAGTAACCAAAAATCAAAAACCAGTAATAGATATGCCAAAAATAATAATAATAAAGTATCCAAGTGTATTACTAAAAAAAGCCAGCAAACCAGGGCAGAAGAGAGTAAGAGAAGAAAGGAACAAAGAAGAACTACAAAGACAACGATAAAAAAAGTAACAAAATGTCAATAAGTATGTATCTATTAATAATTACTTTGAAAGTAATAGGACTAAATGCTCTAATCAAAAGACATAGGGTTACTGAGTGAATAAAAAACCAAGACACATCTATATGTATACAAGAGACTCATTTTATTTTTTTTTAAGATCTTATTTATTTATTTGACAGAGAGACAGCGAGAGAGGGAACACAAGCAGGGGGAGTGGGAGAGGGAGAAGCAGGCTTCCTGCAAAGCAGGGAGCCCAATGTAGGGCTCAATCCCAGGACTCTGTGATCATGACCTTAGCAGAAGGTAGACACTTAATGACTGAGCCACCCAGGCACCCCGGGACCCATTTTAGAGCTAAAGACACTTGCAGATTGAAAGTGAGGGATTAGAGAAACATTTATTATGCAAATGGATGTGAGAAGAAAGCCAGAGTACCAATACTTATATTGGACAAAATAGACTTTAAAACAAAGACTGTAACAAGAGATTTTTCTTAAAAGTATATAATCATAAATCTAACAAGAATATCTAACAATTGTAAATATGTATGCACCCAACATGAAAGCACCCAAACACATAGAGCAGCTAATAACAAACATAAATGATGTAATCAATAATAATACAATAATAGTAGGGGACTTTAACACCCCACTTACATCAATGGACAGATCATCTAAACATAAAATCAACAAGGTAACAGTGGCTTAGAATGACACATTGGACCAGATGGATCTAACAGATATATTCAGAACAATCCATTCTAAACAGCAAAATATACATTCTTTTCAAGTGCACATAAAACATTCTCCAGAATAGATCACATATTAGGGCATGAAACCAGCCTCAACAATTTCAAGAAGTTTGAAGTCATACCATGGATCTTTTCCAAATGCAATGCTATGAAATTAAGAATCAATCTCAAGAAAAAAATCTAGAAAGACCACAAATACATGGAGGTTAAATAACATGCTACTAAACAACAAATGGGTCAGCCAAAAATTCAGAGGAAATTTTAAAAATACATGGAGACAAATGAAAATGAAAAGACAACAGTCCAAAATCTTTGGGATGCAGCAAAGCTGTTCTATGAGGGAAGTATATAGCAATACAAGCCTACCTCAAGAAGTAAGAAAAAATTTCAAGTAAACAACTTATCCTTACACCTAAGGGAACTAAAAAAGAAGAACAAAATGCAAAGCCAGCAGAAGGAAGGAAATACTAAAGATTGGAGCAGAAATAAACAAAATAGAAACTTAAAAAAAAATAGAAGAAGATGAATGAAACCAGTAGCTGGTTCTTCGAAAAGATCAACAAAATTGATAAACCTTTAAGCAGACTCATATTAAACAAAAACAAAAACAAAAACAAAAACAAAAAACCTCAAATAAAATCAGAAATGAAAAGAGGACAGTCTCTCTGCTCCTCCACTTTTGACAGACATCCACATCTTCTGGTGCATTGCCAGCCATGTCCCTGAGACAAAATGGTGAAGTCGAAGGAAATGGGTTTGGCAATGTTGAGCGCCAGTTGGCCATATTTGGACATATTGGGCCTATAAGGGCTGCTTTTAACTCTGGCAGAGTGGATAATGTTGCTATCAATGCCTCAGCTACATGGTCTACATATTCCATTATGACTCCACCCATGGCAAATTCCACAACACAGACAAGGCTGAGAATGGGAAACTTGTCTTCAATGGAAATCCCATCTGCATCTTCCAAGAGTGAGATCTTGCTGACATCAAATGGGTTGATGCTGGTGCTAAGTATGTTGTGGAGTCCACTGGGGTCTTGACCACCATGGAGAAGGCTGGGGTTCACTTGAAGGGTGGGGCCAAGAGGGTCATCATCATTATCACCCTTTCTGCTGATGCCCCCATGTTTGTGATGGGCATGAACCATGAGATGTATGACAACTCCCTCAAGATTGTTAGCAATGTTTCCTACATCACCAACTACTTGAGCCCTCTAGCCAAGTTCATCCATAACAACTTTGGCATCATGGAGGTACTCATGACCCCAGTCCACGCCATCACTGCTACACTGAAGAGAGTGGATGGCCCCTCTCAGAAACTGTGGTGTGATGGCCAACAGGCTGCCCAGTACATCATCCCATCCTTGCTTCTTTTGGTGGTGTAGGTAAGGTCATCCCTGAGCTAAATGGAAAGTTAACTGGCATGGCCTTCAGTGTCTCTACCCACAAAGTGTCAGTTGTGGATCTGACCTGCCATCTGGAGAAAGCTGCCAAATACAATGACATCAAGAAAGTGGTGAAGCAGGCATCAAAGGGCCCCTTCAAGGGTATCCTGGGCTACACTGAGGACCAGGTTGTCTCCTGTGACTTTAATGGTGACACCTACTCTTCCACCTTTGATGCTGGGGCTGGCATTGCCTTCAATGACAACTTTGTCAAGCTCATTTCCTGGTATGACAGTGAATTTGGCTTCAGCAACTTGGTGGTGGACCTAATGGTCCATATGGCCTCCAAGGAGTAAGAGCCCCCTGGACCACCAGCCCCAGCAAGAGCAAGAGGAAGAGAGAGAGGCTCTCAGCTTTTGGGGAGTTCTTACACCAACTCATCTCCCAACACACAGAATCTCCTGACCACAGTTCCCATCCCAGACACTCTGAAGAAGAGTAGGGGCTTGGGGGGCCCTACCTTGTCATGTAGCCCCAATAAAGTATATTGTACCCCCCAAAAAGAAATGAAAGAGAAAATAACTAACACAACAGAAGTACAAAGATTATAAGAAAATATTAAGAAAAATGATATGCCAACAAATTGGATAACCTAGAAGAAATGGATAAATTTCTAGAAACATATAACCCCCCAAAACTGAAGCAGAAAAAAAATAGAAAACTTGAACAGACTGGTTACCAGCAATGAAATTGAATCAGTACTCAAAAACTCCCAACAAATGAAAGTCCAGGGCAAGATGACTTCACAGGTGAATTCTACCAAACACTTAAAGAAGAGTTCATACCTATTCTTCTCAAACTATTCCAAAAAATAGAAAAGGAACAAAAAGCTTTCAGATACATTCTCTGAGCCCATCATTACCTTGATACCAAAACCAAGTAAAGACACCACAAAGAAAGAAATACAGTCCCTTATCTTTGACAAACATAGAGGTAAAAATACTCAACAAAAAATTAGCAAACAAAATCTAACAATATATTTTTAAAAATTATTTGCAATGATCAAGTGGGATTTGTTGTTGGGATGCAAAGATATTTCATTATTAACAAATCAATCAATGTCATATATCACATTAACAATAGAAAGGATAAAATCATATGATCATTTCAATAGATGCAGAAAAAGCATTTGACAAAATACAACACTCATTCATGATACAAACATTCAACAAAGTAAATTTAGAGGGAAGATATCTCAATATAATAAAAGCCATATATGAAAAACCCACAGTGAACATCATCCTCAATGGGGAAAACCTGAGACCTTTTCCCCTAAGGTCAGGAATAAGAGAAGGAAATTCACTTTCACCACTTTTATTCAACATAACACTAGAATTTCTAGCCACAGAAATCAGACAACAAAAAAGAGATAAAGGGAATTCAAATTGGTAAGGAAGAAGTAAAATCTTCAGTATATGCCCATGGCATGATACTCTATAGAAAACCCAAAAGACTCCACCAAAAAACTGCAAGAATTGATAAATAAATTTAGTAAGGTTGCAGGATAGAAAAATCAATATATAAAATCTGTTGCATTTCTATACACTAATAACAAAGTAGCAGGAAGAGAAAGTAAGAAAACAATCCCATTTACAAATGCACCAAAAACAAGAAGATACCTAAGAATAAATCTAACCAAAGAGGTAAACGACCTGTACTCTGAAAACTGTAAAACACTGATGAAAGAAATTGAAGATGACAGAAAGAAATGGACAGTCCATGCTCATGGATCCAAAGAACAAATATTGTTAAAATCTCTATGCTACCCAAAGCAATCTACACATTTACTGCAATCCCTCTCAGAATACCAGAGTATTTTTTCACAGAACTAGAACAAATAATCCTAATTTTTTTATGGAACCACAAAGACCCCAAATAGCCAAAGCAATCTTGAAAAAGAAGAACAAAACAGGAGGAATCATAATCCTGGACTTGAAGTTATATTGCAAAGCTGTAATAATCAAAACAGTATGGTACTGGCACAAGAATAGACATATAGATCAATAAAACAGAAGAGAGGGAGGGCCCAGAAATAAATCCATGATTATATGGTCAATTAACCTTCACAAAAGAGGCAAGAATATACAATGGGAAAAAGAAAGGCTCTTAAACAAACGGTGTTGGGAAAACTGGTCAGCTACATGCAGAAGAATGAAACTATACCACTTATTTATACCATACACAAAAATAAATTCAAAATGGATTAAAGACCTAAATGTGAGACATGAAACCATAAAAATCCTAGAAGAGAGGTCAGGCAGTAACCTCTCTGATTTTGACCATAATAACATTTTTAAATACATCTTCTCAATGAAAGGAAACAAAAGCAACATAAACTATTGGGACTTCATCAAGATAAAAAGCTTCTGCACAGTAAAGGATGCAATCAGCAAAACTAAAAAGCAACTTACAGAATGGGAAAAGATATTTGCAAATGACATATCTGATAAAGGGTTAGTATCCAAAATATATAAAGACCTTATAAACTCAACACCAAAAAACAAAACAAAACAAAACAAAAAACAATTAAAAAATGGGCAAAAGACATGAAGACTTTTCTCCAAAGAAGACATCCAGATGGTCAACAGACACATGAAAAGATGTTCAACATCACTCACCATCAAGGAAATGCAAATCAAAACCACAATGAGATATCACCTCACACCTGTCTAAATAGCTAAAATAAAAACCACAAGAAACAACAGGTATTGACAAGGATGTGGAGAAAAAGGAACCCTTATGCACTGTTAGTGGGAATGCAAACTGATACAGCTGCTGTGGAGAAAAGTATGGAGTTTCCTCAAAAGCTAATATAACTCCCCTATGATCCCATATTTCTACTGCCATTTACCCAAAGAATACAAAAACACTAATTGGAAAAGATATATGCACCCCTATGTTTATTGCAGTATTTACAATAGCTAAATTGTGGAAGCAGCCTAAGTGCCCATCAATGGATGAATGGATATAGATGTATTATATGTATATATATATATATATATATATATATATATATACACATATATGCATATATATACACACAATTAGGTATTATATATATATACACAATTGAATATTATTCAGCCATCAAAAAGAATGAAATCTTTGTTTACAACAACATGGATGGATCTAATGAATATAATGCTAAGTGAAATCAGTCAGTCAAAGAAAGGAAAATACCATAAGATTTCACTCATATGTGGAATTTAAGGAACAAAACAAATGAATGAAGAAGAAAGACAAACAAAAAAACAGAATCAGCTATAGAGAACAAACTGATTGTTTCTGTAAGGGAGGTGGGTGTGCGAATGGGTGATATAGGTGATGGAGATTAAGGAGTATACTTATGATGAGCGCTGAGTAATGTATGGAATTGTTGAATATATTATACAACTGGAACTAACATAACACTGTATGTTAACAATACTGGAATTAAAATTTTAAAATAAACAAGAAAAAAAAGAAAGCTATATCCAACTAAAGAGTCATCCAAGGGTGTCAATTACCAACAACTTCAGACAAGTCACATTTTAGACTGTTTGCCTCAGATATTTGAGAGAACCAGCAAAGAATGGACTCTATCAAAAGAAAAAAAAAAGTCTAATATATGTGAATAGGAGAATGAATGATAAGTAAACAAATCAGTAAAAAAAAATAGTACACTAAGTGCACGTGTTCTATAAACAATAAACACAAAACTGAATATGTTTAGTTACAAGCTGGGAAGCAAACAGAAGTTGAAATGTGGGAGAGAGTAGGAGGAAAAAATATTTCAACTTTTATTTGTGCAGATGATTGAAGTGTAGATTAGCTTTCTATATCACTAGAAAATGCACTTTAAATTTTTATTAACTATATTTATACAATGTAGGATATAAATATAGAAATGAAAACATAACTTCTTATACATATAAGAGGGAAACAAACAAAACTAGACCTACAAATTGGAAATAAGAACGGAGAAGGGAAACAAAGATCGTATTAAATAGCAAACACAGAAGATGGCTGTGGAGTAGGAGGATCCTAAGCTTACCTTGCCCCAGGAACACAACTAGATAATTGTCAAATCATCCTAAATATCACAGAAATCAACCTGAAGACTGACAGAACAAACTCCACAACTAAAACTGGAAAAGAAGCCACATAGAAGAAGGTAGGAAGTGCAGAGCTTTGGTTTAGGGGAAAGATGGATCCAGGCTGCTATGGAGGGGAGGAAGTTATGGTTGTGGAGAAGGGCAAGAGAGAAGGGATCACACAGGGGAATGCACAAACAGAATGTTTCCCCATAGCCACTGGCTTGAAAGTGAGAGGGCCTGAATTTTGTGAGTTATTGCAAACAGGGAGGCTTAAAGCCTGAAGGTTTAAGTGTCAGCAGGCTGGGCTCCAGGAGAGTCTGGAAGCATTTGGGCTGCTCTTGGAAAGAGGCAGACAAAAAACCTGGGGACATACAGTCTAGAAACAGTGATCTCAAGAGCATCTAGGGCACACAGTGAGGAGAATATTTGCTCTACTTGGAGCATGTCCCAGAAATTAGCATTCAGAGAGAGACCCTTCTGGGAACAAAGTAGTTGGCCAGTGCCATTTCCCTCCCCCACCCTTCAGCATAAACATGGGACCACATGTGGGTACCAGTATTGTACCAACACTGACTGCCTAACTTGCTTACACCGAGCCTCACACTGCTACACTCTGATGGGGCTGCCCTTTTCAGTAAAGCTGCCTCAGTTCCACCACAGAGGGCCAACTCCCCCAGAAGACCAGCAGAAACCCCTCCCCACACCATGTCTCCCAACCAGAGAGTTCTGCAAGACTTCACTTCTAGTAGAAGTAGTATCAGGTCTCATTTAACAAGCAGACCAGAGCACACCTAGTTAAAACTTGCCACACTCTGGCCAAGGTCCAAACATTGCCCACTGCAGGCAAGGAAAGCCTCTGCAGACAACAGGCATGAAGGAGACAGCAGCCAAAACACAATAGCAGAGTGCATGCAGCACAGAGCAGAGACACTCCCTGAAGCACCAGGTCCTGGATATTATATGACCTCTTCTTCATGAAGCCATTACTCTCAGAAGCAGGACACAGAGCTGGCTTTTCTAACACAGAGAAAAAAGCAGAGACTTAGGCACAATGCCAAAACAGAGGAATTCATCCCAAATGAAAGAACAAGATAAGGCCATGGCCAGAGATCTAAGCAAAACAGATATAAGTAACATGCCTGATGGAGAATTCAAAGCAACAATCATAATGATACTCAGCGGGCTCAAAAAAAGAATGAAAGACAACAGGGAAACCCTTACCATAGAGATAAAAGAGTTATAAAAAAAACAGAAATGAAGAATGCAATAACTGAGATTGGAAACAGGCTTGATGCAATAAACTTCAGGCTGGAAAAAGCAGAGGAATGAATTAGTGATACAGAAGACAAAATAATAGAAAATAATGAAACCGAACAAAAGAGAGAAAGAATAATTATGGAACGTGAGAATAAATAGGGAACTCAGTGACTCCATTAAACATAATAATATTCATATTATAGGAGAACCAGAAGAAAAAGAGAGAAAAGGGGGCTGAAAATTTATTTGAGGAAATAATAGCTGAAAACTTCCCTAATCTGGGGAAAGAAACAAACATCAAGATACAGAAGGCACAAAGAACTTCCATCAAAGTCAACAAAAGCAGGTCAAGACCAAGACATATTGTAATTAAATTTGCAAAATATACTGATAAAGAAAAAATCATAAAAGCAGTAAGACAAAAGAAGTCCTAAACTTACAAAAGAAGACCTATAAGGCTACCTCAGGTTTCTCAACAGAAACTTGGCAGGCCAGAAGAGAGTGGCATGATATATTCAAAGTGCTGAATGGGAAAAATCTGCAGCCAAAAATGCTCTACCCAGCAAGGTTATCACTCAGAATAGAAAGAGAGATGAAGACTTTCCCAGACAATAAAAAATAAAGAAGTTCATGACACTAAACTAGTCCTGGAAGAAATATTAAGGGGGACTTTGAGTGGAAAGTAAAGAGCAAAAGTGACAAAGACAAGAAAGGATCAGGGAAAATCTCCAGGAACAACAACAAAACAAGTAATAAAATGACACTAAATATATATCTATTGATAATTACTCTGAATGTAAATGGACTAAATACTCTGCTCAAAAGACATAAGGTGTCAGAATGGATAAAAAAACAAGACCTCTCTATATGCTCCCTACAAGAGACTCATTTTGGACATAAAGATACCTGCAAATTGAAAGTGAGGAGGTGGAAAAATATCTATCATGCAAATGGACACCAAAAGAAAGCCAGAATAGCAATACTTGTGTTGAAAAAAACTAGACTTTAAAACAAAGACTGTAACAAGAGACGAAGAAATGCACCATATCGTAATAAGAAGGACAATCCAACAAGAAGATCTAACAATTGTAAATATTTATGCACCAACATGGGAGCTCCCAAATGTATAAAATAATTAATAACAAACATAAAGGAGATAATTGATAGTAATATAATAATAGTGAGGACTTTAACACCCCACTTACATCAATGGAAACATCATCTAAGCAGAAATCAATAAGGAAACAGTGGCTTTGAATGACACATTGGGCCACATGGACTTAAATGTATTCAGAACATTTCATCCTAAAACAGCAGAACACACATTCTTTTCAAGTGCACATGGGACATTCTCCAGAATAAATCATATACTGGGTCACAAATCAGGCCTCAACAAGTACAAAAAGATTGTGATCATACCATGCATCTTTTCTGACCACAACACTATGAGACTTGAAGTCAACTACAAGAAAAAATTTGGAAAGACCACAAATACCTGGAGGTTAAACAACATGCTCCTAAACAATTAATGGGTCAACCAGGAAATCAAAGAAGAAATTTAAAAATATGGAAACAAATGAAACTGCAAACACAACAGTCCAAAACCTTTGGGATTCAGCAAAAGTGGTCCTAAGAGGGAAGTATATAGCAATACAAGCCTACCTTAAGAAGCAAGAAAAATCTCAAATAAACAACCTAAACTTACACATCAAGGAGCCAGAGAAAGAACAACAAACAAAACCCAAAACCAGCAGAAGGAAGGAAATAATAAACCTAGAGCAAATCAGTCAATGTGATGAACTACATAAATAAAAGAAAGGATAAAGACCATATGATCATTTCAATAGACACAGAAAAAGCATTTGACAAAGTACAATATCCATTCATGATAAAAAAAAAAAAACCCTCAACAAAGTGGGTTTTGAGGGAACATACCCCAACATAATAAAGGCCTTTTATGCAAAATCCACAGCTAATATCATCCTTAATGGGGAAAAATGGAAATCTTTTCCTCTGGTAAGGAATAAGACAGGGATAGACACTTTCACCACTTTTATTCAACATAGTACTGGAAGTCCTAGTCATAGCAATCAGAAAAGAAGAATAAATAAAAAGCATCTAAATTGATAAGGAAGAAGTACAATTTTCACTATTTGCAGATGACATGATACTCCATATAGAAAACCCAAAATCTCCACCAAAAAATTGCTAGAACTGATACATGAATTTAGCAAAGTCACAGGATACAAAATCAACATAGGGAATCTGTTGCATTTCTATACACCAGTAATGAAGCAGCAGAAAGAGAAATTAAGGAATCAATCCCATTTACAAATGCACCAAAACCAAGAAGATACTAGGAATAAACCTAAACAAGATGTGAATGACCTGTCCTCTGAAAACTGTAAAACACTGATGAAAGAAACTGATCCATACACATGGATCCAAAGAACAAATATTGTTAAAATCTCTGTACTACTGAAAGCAATCTACAAGTTAAATACAATCCTTATCAAAATACCAACAGCATTTTTCACAGAGAATTTCCTAAAATTTGTGTAGAACCACAACAGACCCCAAATAGTCAAACAACCCTGAAGAAGAAAAACAAAGCTGGAGGCATCACAATCTGGACTTCAAGTTATATTACAAAAGTGTACAATGATCAAAACAGTATGGTACTGGCTCAAAAATAGGCACATAGATCAATAGAACAGAATAGAAAACTCAGAAATAAACCCACAGTTGTATGGTCAATTAATCTTTGATAAAGCAGGAAAGAATATCCAATGGGGAAAAGAATGTCTCTTCAACAAATGAGGTTGGGAAAACTGGACAACAACATGCAGAAGCATGAAACTGGAACACATTCTTACATCATACACAAAAATAAATTAAAAATGAATTAAAATCCTAAATGTGAGACATGAAACCATTAAAATCCTAGGAAAGAACATAGGCAGTAACCTCTTTGACATCGGCCATAGCAACTTCTTACTAGATATGTCTCCTGAGGCAAGGGAAACACAAATAAAAATAAATTATTGGGACTTCATCAAAATAAAAACTTCTTCACAGCAAAGGAAACAATCAACAAAATTAAAAGACAACTTACAGAATGGGAGCGGATATTTGCAAATTAATATCTGATAAAGGGTTAGTATCCAAAATATATAAAGAACTGATACAATTCATTACCCCAAATATGAATGATCCAATTTAAAAATGGGCAGAAAACCTGAATAGACATTTTTCCAAAGAAGACATCCAGATAGCGAACAGACACATGAAAAGATGCTCAGTATCACTCAAGATCAGTGAAATACAAGTCAAAACTACAATAAAAAATCACCTCACACCAGTCAGAATGGCTAAAATCAACAACAAAAGAAACAACAGATGTTGGCAAGGATATGGAGAAAGAGGAGCCCTCTTACACTGTTGATGAGAATGCAAGCTGGTGCCGCCATTCTGGAAAACAATACAGAGGTTCCTCAAAAAATTAAAAATAGAACTACCTTATGATCCAGCTATTACACTACTAGGTATTTACCCAAAGAATACAAAAATACTAATTCAAAGGGTTACATGCACCCCAATGTTTATAGCAGCATTATCTACAATAGCCAAATTATGGAAACAGCCCAAATGCACATCAACTGATGAATGGATAAAGAAAATGTGACGGGAGGAGCCACATATAAATCTCATTATATTCTAAACATTCAATGAGAAAAAATGAGGTAAAGTATTTCATTCAAAATAGTTTTATGGAATATTATGCAGCCATCAAAAGGAATGAAATCTTGCCATTTGCAATGATGTGGATGGAACTGGAGGGTATTATGCTGAGCGAAATAGGTCAATCAGAGAAAGACATGTATCATATGATCTCACTGATATGAGGAATTCTTAATCTCAGGGAACAAACAGTAAGACTGTTGAATCACAGACGTGTACCTCTGAAACAAAGAATACATTATATGTTAAAAAAAAAAAAAAGAAGATAGTAGGAAAGAAAAAATGAAGGGGGGGAATTCGGAGGGGACACAAACGAGAGACTATGGAGTCTGAGAAACAAACTGAGGGTTCTAGAGGGGAGGGGCATGGGGGGATGGGTTAGTCTGGTGGTGGGTATTAAAGAGGACACATACTGAATGGAGCACTGGGTGTTATACGCAAACAATGAATCATGGAAAACTACATCAAAAGCTAATGATGTAGGGGCGGAGCAAGATGGCAGAGGAGTAGGAGACCTGGATTTCGTCTCCTCTCAGGAATTCAGCTGGATAGGGATCAAACCATTCTGAACACCTACAAACTCAACAGGAGATCAAAGAAAAGAATAGCAACAACTCTCTCATCAGAAAAGCGACCACTTTCTGGAAGGTAGGACGTGCGGAGAAGTGAATCCGAGGCGATATTCGGGAGGATAGACGACGGGGGAGGGCCTCCGTCGGGTGCTTCTGGCAAGTGATAGAGCCGCGGAGCACAAAATCGGAACTTTTAGAAGTCAGCTCCGCTGAGGGACGTCGCTCCGGCGGCTAAGCAGGGGGTGGAACCCTCCGGGACAGTGTGGTCTCAGGACCCTCGGGGTCACAGAAAGACCGGGGGTGCCAGAGTGTGGCAGAGCTCCCAGGTAATGGAGCAGGGAAGCCGGCTGCAGAGGCGGAGCCCAGGCACGGGCTCTCAGCTCGGGGTTGCCATAAACCGTGATCCGCGGCCCAGTGGGGCCCCTGCTCCTCCAGCAGGGACCCAACAAGCGGCAGATCCGGGGAGACTCCCCTTCCTCCGCCAGGAGGAGCCGCGCAGGAGTGCACCGCAGGGATCTGCTGGGTTTGGAGACTCCACCCGGGGTCGGGTGCCAGAGGTAGAAACGCGCGGTCACAGGCCGGGTGAGCACGGAGTGCAGCCGGACACCGGGGAGACGGGAGTGACTGATGGCTTTTCTCTGGGGGCTCACAGAGGAGCGGGGCCCCAAGTTCTCAGCTCCTCCGGGGCAGAGATTGGGAGGCCGCCATTTTCACTCTCGGCCCCCAAAGCTGTAGGGAAAGCTCGCAGGGAACAAAAGCTCCTGAGAGCAAACCCGAGTAGATTACTTAGCCGGGAGGGGGCAAGGGCGGGCCAATTCCGCCTCTGGCAAAGACATTTGGGAACCACGGCAACAGGCCCCTCCCCAGAAGATCAGCGAGAACAGCCAGTCAAGACCAAGTTTACAGATCAATGAGAACAGCAGAACTCCAGCGCTAGGGGAATACTGCACATAGAATTCATGGCTTTTTTACCATGATTTTTAGTCTTTCAAAGTTAATTTTTTTTAACTTTTTTTCTTTTTTCTTTTTTTTTTTGAACTTTTCTTTTTCCCTTTTTCAACCAACATCTTATCAATCCCTTTTTTTAAAAAAACATTTTTATTTTTCATTTTTAGAGTCATATTCTATCCCTTCATAGTAGTTACCCGTATTTTTAGCATATATATATAAGTTGTTCTCTCTTTAAAATTTTGAGATAGTTTCTTCTAACAGATTAAAATATACCCTAAATCTCTAGTATATGGTGTTTTCTACTCCCCTGCCTGATCACATTCTCTCCCTTTATTTTTCTTTTTTCTTTTTTCTTTTTTTAAATCCTCTTCTTTCTTTTTTCAAACAACTTCTTATCAATTCTTTTTATAAAATTTTTTATAATTTCCATCTTTACAGTCATATTCCATCCCTTCATCATATCAACCCTTATTTTTGTACATATATAAGTTTTTCTTTCTTTAAAGTTTTGGGAGGCACTTTCTTCTAAAAGACCAAAATACACCCCAAATTTAGTGTGTGGCACTGATCTATATACCAGCCTGATCATATTTGATCACATTCTGTTTTTTTTTTGTTGTTGTTGTTTTGTTTTGTTTGTTTTTATCTTTATCTTTTTCTTTTTCTTTTTTTTCTTTTTCTTTTTTCTCTCTTTCCGTTTCTTTTTCCACTGCTTCAGGTCTTTTCTGATTTGTTTAGAGTATATTTTCTGGGGACGTTGTTACTCTGCTAGCATTTTGTTCTCTGATTAATCTATTCTCCTCTACACAAAATGACAAGATGGAAAAAATCACCTCAACAAAAAGAACAAGAGGTAGTACCGACTGCCAGGGACCTACTCAATACGGACATTAGTACGATGTCAGATCTAGAGTTCAGAATCATCACTTTAAAGATACTAGCTGGGCTTGAAAAAAATATGGAAGTTATTAGAGAAACCCTTTCTGGAGAAGTAAAAGAACTAAAATCTAACCAAGTAGACATCAAGAAGGCTATTAATGAGGTGCAATAAAAAATGGGGACGCTAACTGCTAGGATAAATGAGGCAGAAGAGAGAATCCGTAATATAGAAGACCAAATGATGGAAAATAAAGAAGCTGAGAAAAAGAGAGATAAACAACTACTGGATCACGAGGGCAGAATTCGAGAGATAAGCAATACCATAAGACGAAACAACATTAGAATAATTGGGATCCCAGAAGAAGAAGAAAGAGAGAGAGGGGCAGAAGGTATAATGGAACAAATTATAGCAGAGAACTTCCCTAATTTGGGGAAGGACACAGGCATCAAAATCCAGGAAGCACAGAGAACCCCTCTCAAAATCAATAAAAATAGGTCAACACCCCGACATCTAATAGTAAAACTTACGAGTCTCAGAGACAAAGAGAAAATCCTGAAAGCAGCTTGGGAGAAGAGATATGTAACCTACAATGGTAGAAATATTAGATTGGCAACAGACCTATCCACAGAGACCTGGCAGGCCAGAAAGGACTGGCAGGATATATTCAGAGCACTAAATGAGAAAAATATGCAGCCAAGAATACTATATCCAGATAGGCTGTCATTGAAAATTGAAGGAGAGATAAAAAGCTTCCAGGACAAACAAAAACTAAAGGAATTTGCAGACACAAAACCAGCCCTACAGGAAATCTTGAAAGGGGTCCTCTAACCAAAGAGACAACCTAAAAGCAACATAGACCAGAAAGGAACACAGACAATATACAGTAACAGTCACCTTACAGGCAATACAATGGCACTAAATTCCTATCTTTCAATAGTTACCCTGAATGTAAATGGGCTAAATGCCCCCATCAAAAGACACAGGCTATCAGACTGGATTAAAAAACAAGACCCATCTATATGCTGTCTGCCAGAGACTCATTTTAGACCCAAAGACACCACCAGATTGAAAATGAGGGGGTGGAAAACCATTTACCATGCTAATGGACACCAAAAGAAAGCTGGGGTGGCAATCCTTATATCAAACAAATTAGATTTTAAGCCAAAGACTGTAATAAGAGATGAGGAAGGACATTATATCCTACTTAAAAGATCTATCCAACAAGAAGATCTAACAATTGTAAATATCTATGCCCCTAACATGGGAGCAGCCAATTATATAAGGCAATTAATAACAAAAGCAAAGAAACACATCGACAACAATACAATAATAATGGGAGACTTTAACACCCCCCTCACTGAAATGGACAGATCGTCTAAGCAAAAGATCAACAAGGAAATAAAGACTTTAAATGACACACTGGACCAAATGGACTTCACAGACATATTCAGAACATTCCATCCCAAAGCAACGGAATACACATTCTTCTCTAGTCCCCATGGAACATTCTCCAGAATAGATCACATCCTAGGTCATAAATCAGGTCTCAACTGGTACCAAAAGATTGGGATCATTCCCTGCCTATTTTCAGACCACAATGCTTTGAAACTAGAACTCAATCACAAGAGGAAAGTCGGAAAGAACTCAAATACATGGAGGCTAAAGAGCATCCTACTGAAGAATGAATGGGTCAACCAGGAAATTAAAGAATTAAAAAAATACATGGAAACCAATGAAAATGAAAACACAACCATTCAAAATCTTTGGGATGCAGCAAAGGCAGTCCTAAGAGGAAAGTATATAGCAATCCAAGCCTTTCTCAAGAAACAAGAAAGGTCTCAAGTACACAACCTAACCGTATACCTAAAGGAGCTGGAGAAAGAACAGCAAATAAAGCCTAAACCCAGCAGGAGAAGAGAAATAATAAAGATCAGAGCAGAAATCAATGAAATAGAAACTAGAAGAACAGTAGAATGGACCAAAGAAACTAGGAGCTGGTTCTTTGAAAGAATTAACAAGATTGATAAACCCCTGGCCAGACTTATCAAAAAGAAAAGAGAAATGACCCAAATCAACAAAGTCATGAATGAAAGAGGAGAGATCACAACTAACACCAAAGAAATACAAACAATTATAAGAACATATTATGAGCAACTCTATGCCAGCAAATTAGATAACCTGGAAGAAATAGATGCATTCCTAGAGATGTATCAACTACCAAAACTGAACCAGGAGGAAATAGAAAACCTGAACAGACCTATAACCACTAAGGAAATTGAAGCAGTCATCAAAAATCTCCCAAAAAACAAAAGCCCAGGGCCAGATGGCTTCCCAGGGGAATTCTACCAAACATTTCAAGAAGAATTAATACCTATTCTTCTGAAACTGTTCCAAAAAATAGAATTGGAAGGAAAACTTCCAAACTCGTTTTATGAGGCCCCATTACCTTGATCCCCAAACCAGACAAAGACCCCATCAAAAAGGAGAATTACAGACCAATATCCTTGATGAACATGGATGCAAAAATTCTCACCAAAATACTAGCCAATAGGATCCAACAGTACATTAAAAGGATTATTCACCATGACCAAGTGGGATTTATCCCTGGGCTGCAAGGTTGGTTCAACATCCGCAAATCAATCAACGTGATACAATACATTAACAAAAGAAAGAACAAGAATCATATGATCCTCTCAATAGATGCAGAAAAAGCTTTTGACAAAGTACAGCATCCTTTCTTGATCAAAACTCTTCAGAGTATAGGCATAGAGGGTACATACTTCAATATCATAAAAGCCATCTATGAAAAACCCACAGCGAATATCATTCTCAATGGGGAAAAACTGAGAGCTTTCCCCCTAAGGTCAGGAATGTGGCAGGGATGTCCACTATCACCACTGCTATTCAACATAGTATTGGAAGTCCTAGCCACAGCAATCAGACAACAAAAAGAAATCAAAGGCATCCAAATTGGCAAAGAAGAAGTCAAACTCTCACTCTTTGCAGATGATATGATACTTTATGTGGAAAACCCAAAGACTCCACCCCAAAACTGCTAGAACTCATACAGGAATTCAGTAAAGTGGCAGGATATAAAATCAATGCATAGAAGTCAGTGGCATCCCTATACACCAACAACACAGAAGAAAGAGAAATTAAGGAGTCGATCCCATTTACACCTGCACCCAAAACCATAAGATACCTAGGAATAAATCTAACCAAAGAGACAAAGGATCTGTACTCAGAAAACTATAAAATACTCATGAAAGAAATTGAGGAAGACACAAAGAAATGGAAAAACATTCCATGCTCATGGATTGGAAGAACAAATACTGTGAAGATGTCAATGCTACCTAGAGCAATCTACACATTCAATGCAATCCTCATCAAAATACCACCCACTTTTTTCAAAGAAATGGAACAAATAATCCTAAAATTTGTATGGAACTAGAAAAGATCTCAAATAGCCAGAGGAATGTTGAAAAAGAAAAGCAAAGCTGGCGGCATCACAATTCCGGACTTCAAGCTCTATTACAAAGCTGTCATCATCAAGACAGTATGGTACTGGCACAAAAACAGACATGTAGATCAATGGAACAGAATAGAGAGCCCAGAAATGGACCCTCAACTCTATGGTCAACTCATCTTCGACAAAGCAGGAAAGAATGTCCAATGGCAAAAAGACAGTCTCTTCAACAAATGGTGTTGGGAAAATTGGACAGCCACATGCAGAAGAATGAAACTGGACGATTTCTTTACACCACACACAAAAATAGACTCCAAATGGTTGAAAGACCTCAATGTGAGACAGGAGTCCATCAAAGTCCTAAAGGAGAACACAGGCAGCAACCTCTTCAACCTCAGCCGCAGCAACTTCTTCCTAGAAATATCGTCAAAGGCAAGGGAAGCAAGGGCAAAAATGAACTATTGGGACTTCATCAAGATAAAAAGCTTTTGCAAAGCAAAGGAAACAGTCAACAAAACCAAAGACAACCGACAGAATGGGAGAAGATATTTGCAAATGACATATCAGATAAAGGGCTAGTATCCAAAATCTATAAAGAACTCATCAAACTCAACACCCAAAGAACAAAGAATCCAATCAAGAAATGGGCAGAAGACATGAACAGACATTTTTCCAAAGAAGACAACCAAATAGCCAAGAGACACATGAAAAAGTGCTCAACATCGCTGGGCATCAGGGAAATCCAAATCAAAACCTCAATGAGATACCACCTCACACCAGTCAGAATGGCTAAAATTAACAAGCCAGGAAACAACAGATGTTGGTGGGGATGTGGAGAAAGGGGAACCCTCCTACACTGTTGGTGGGAATGCAAGCTGGTGCAGCCACTCTGGAAAACAGTATGGAGGTTCCTCAAAAAGTTGAAAATAGAGCTACCGTATGATCCAGCAATTGCACTACTGGGTATTTACCCCAAAGATACAAATGTAGTGATCCAAAGGGGTACGTGCACCCCGATGTTTATAGCAGCAATGTCCACAATAGCCAAACTGTGGAGAGAGCCAAGATGTCCATCGACAGATGAATGGATAAAGAAGATGTGGTATATATATACAATGGAATATTATGCAGCCACCAAAAGGAATGAGATCTTGCCATTTGCAACGACGTGGATGGAACTGGAGGGTATTATGTTGAGCGAAATAAGTCAAACAGAGAAAGACATGTATCATATGATCTCACTGATATGAGGAATTCTTAATTGCAGGAAACAAACTGAGTGTTGCTGGAGTGGGAGGTGGGGTGGGAGGGATGGGGTGACTGGGTGATATAGACACTGGGGAGGGTATGTGCTCTGGTAAGCGCTGTGAATTGTGCAAGACTGTTGAATCTCAGATCTGTACCTCTGAAACAAATAATGCAATATATGTTAAGAAAAAAAGAAGAAGAAGAAGAAGAAGGTAGCAGGAGGGGAAGAATGAAGCAGGGGAAATCGGAGGGGTAGATGAACCATGAGAGACGATGGACTCTGAAAAACAAACTGAGGGTTCTAGAGGGGAGGGGGGTGGGAGTTGGGTTAGCCTAGTGGTGGGTATTGAGGAGGGCACATTCTGCATGGAGCACTGGGTGTTATGCACAAACAATGAATCATGGAACACTTCATCTAAAACTAATGATGTAATGTATGGGAATTAACATAGGAATTTAAAAAAAAGCTAATGATGTAATGTATGGTGATTAACATAACATAATAAAAAAAAAGTTTTAAAAAGTAGGAGTAGTTAATGGGGCACTGGGAAGCTCAGTCAGTTAAGCGATCAACTTTTAGTTTCAGCTCAGGTCATGATCTTGGGGTTGTGAGATCGAGCCCCACATTGGGCTCCATGCTGAGTTGAGCCTGATTAAGATTCTCTCTCTCAATCTCTCTCTGCCCCTCACCCCACTCCTTCCCCCCACTCACACACATTCTCTTTCTAAAAAAAAAATTAGGAGTAGTTAAGAATAATATTAGCAAAAGTCGATGAACCTCATAAAATAACATCATTTTGTTGAAGGACATAAAACAACACCTAAATAAATAGTGAATGGAAATTTTCAATATTATACTGATACAGATTCTTTGCAAACTAATTTATAAATTAAAAGCAAGCTCAATCGGGGAGGAGTTAAGATGACAGAGGAGTAGGGGACCCTTATTTTGTCTGGTCCCTGGAATTCAGCTAGATAGTTATTAAAGTATTCTGAACACCTGAGAAATTAACCAGAGATCTGAGAAAAGAATTGCTGCAATTCTACAAATAAAAAAGTGACAATTTTTTGCAAGGTAGGAGGTGTGAAGATGTGAATCTGGGCAATATTTTGGAAGATGAACTGTGGGGGACGGGGAGGGAGCCAGTTTAAGGATGTTTTACTGGAAAGTATTATAAACAGCAGAGCACAAAATTGGAACTTTTAGAAGTCTGCTCCAGTGGGAGACCTCCCTGCCCGAAACATGCTCAGGTGGTGAAGCAGGGCAGAATCCCAGGTGGGACAGTGTGGTCTCAGAATCACTGGGGTCACAAAAAGAACAGGGGTGCCTGAATGAGGCAGAGTTCCCAAGCATCGGAGCAGGGAAGCTGGCTGCAAACAGCGAGTCTAGGCACTGGCTTTCTGCTCAGTGTTGCCATAGCCAGCAAACCGCTGCATGGGTGGATGACCCCTCTGTACGCAGGGTCCCAGCAAAAGGCAGAAGCGCATTGAGAACTCCCTCTCTCCCCAGGGAAGAATGGCATGGGTCCATGCCAGAGGAATCTGTAAAATTTGAAGACTAAAAATGAGGTCATGTGCTTGAAATAAAAATGCTCAGTCACAGGCTGGGTGAACACAGAGTTCGGCGGAAACCAGGGAATCAATCCCATTTACAATTGTGCCAAAAACCATAAGATACCTAGGAAAAAACCCAAACAAAGAGATAAAAGATCTGTACTCTGAAAACTATAGAACACTTATGAAAGAAATTGAGGAAGACACAAAGAAATGGAAAAACATTTCATGCTCATGGATTGGAAGAACAAATATTGTTAAAATGTCTATGCTGCCCAGAGCAATCTACACATTCAATGCCATCCCTATCAAAATACCATCAGCATTTGTCACAGAGCTGGAATAAAGAATCCTAAAATATCTATGGAACCAGAAAAGACCCTGGCCAAAGGAATGTTGAAAAAGAAAACCAAAGCTGGCGGCATCACAATTCCAGACTTCAAGCTAATTACAAAGCTGTAATCATCAAGACAGGAGGGTACTGGCACAAAAACAGATCCATGGGTCAGTGGAACACAACAGAGAACCCAGAAATTGACCCAAAACTCTATGGTCACCTAATCTTCAACAAAGCAGGAAAAAATATCCAATGGAAAAAAGATAGTCTCTTCAATAAATGGTGTTGGGAAAATTGGACAGCCACATGCAGAAAAATGAAACTGGACCTTTTTTTTTTTTACACCATACACAAAGATAAACTTAAAATGGATGAAAAACCTAAATGTAAGACAGGAATCCATCAAAATCCTAGAGGAGAACACAGGCAGCAACCTCTTTGACCTCGGCCGCAGCAACTTCTTGCTAGACTCCAAAGGCAAGGAAAACAAAAGCAAAAATGAACTATTGGCACTTCATCAAGATAAAAAGCTTTTGCACCTCAGAGGAAATAGTCAACAAAACTAAAAGACAACCCACAATATGGAAGAAGATATTTACAAGGGTTTTATCAGATAAAGGACTAGTATCCAAAATCTATAAAGGGTAGTAGGAAGGGAAGGGCAGTAAATCGGAGGGGGAAATGAACCATGAAAGACTGTGGACTCTGAGAAACAAACTGAGTGTTCTGGAGGGGAGGGGGGTGGGGGGATGGGTTAGCCTGCTGACGGGTATTAAAGAAGGCACACTCTGCATGGAGCACTGGGTGTTATACGCTAACAATGAATCATGGAACACTACATTAAAAACTAATGATGTAATGTATGATGATTAACATAACAATAAAATAAAATTTTAAAAAAAGAACTTATCAAACTCAACACCCAAAAAACCAAAAAAAACCAGTCAAGAAATGGGCAGAAGACATGAACAGACATTTCTCCAAAGAAGACATACAAATGGCTAACAGACACACGATAAAAAGCTGAACATCACTGGGCATCAGGGAAATACAAATCAAAACCACAATGAGATACCACCTCACACCAGTCAGAATGGCTAAAATTAACAAGTCAGGAACAACAGATGTTGGCAAGGATGCAGAGAAAAGGGAACCCTCTTACACTCCTGGGGGGAATGCAAGCTGGTACAGCCACTCTTGAAAATAGTATGAAGGTTCCTCAAAAAGTTAAAAATAGAACTACCCTATGACCCAGCAATTGCACTACTAGGTATTTATCCAAGGATACAAACACAGTGATTCGAAGAGGCACCTGCACCCCAAGGTTTATAGTAGCAATGTCCACAATAGTCAAACTATGGAAAGAGCCAAGATGTCCATCGACAGATGAATGGATAAAGAAGAGGTGGTATATATATATATATATATATATATATATATCAGCCATCAAAAAAAATGAAATCTTACCATTTGTAATGGACTTGGATGGAGCTAGAAGGTATTATGCTAAGCAAAATAAGTCAATTAGAGAAAAATAATTATATGATATCACTCATATGTGGAATTGAAGAAACAGAACAGATGAACATAGGTGAAGGGAGAGAAAAATAAAATAAGATGAAATCAGAGAGGGAGACAAACCATAAAAGACTCTTAACTATAGGAAACAAACTGAGGGTTGATGGAGGGGAGGGAGGGAGGTGGTAACTGGGTGATGGGCATTAAGGAGGGCACTTGATATAAAGAGCACTGGGTATTATATGCAAGTGATGAATCACTAAACTGTACCTCTGAAACTAATAAAACACTATATGTTAATTAATTGATTTTCAATAAAAGAAAATAAAATATAAAAAAGAAAAGAAATAAATGCAAGCTCAATCAAAACCTAAATAGAATTATTTATGGAAAATTTCAAATAGATTCTAAATTTATATGGAAGGATAAATGTGCAAAATAAATGGGACAAAAATTAAAATGAAGAAAGTAAGGTCACTTATTTTACCATTTAGCAAGAACCTTTAAAAAGGTATAGTAATTTTAGAGTAGCAAAATTAGCTTAGGCATAGAAGAATAGATAAATGCAACAAAAAAGAGCCCACATATAGACAGAAGTATGTATGTGTGATAGGGAAGCATCACAGATCAGTGGGTGGTGGGAGATTTGGACTACTAAACACATGTTACTGAAACATATCTCTATGAAAAAAATAAAATCATGAAATACAGAATAATGTCCAGATAAATAAAAAATATAAATATAGGGGCACCTGGGTGGCTCAGTTGGTTGGGCGGCTGCCTTCGGCTCTGGTCATGATCCCAGGGTCTGGGATGGAGCCCCGCATTGGGCTCCCTGCTCGGTGGGAAACCTGCTTCTCCCTCTCCCTCTGCCTGCCGCTCTGCCTACTTGTTCTCTCTATCTCTCTGTCAAAAACATAAAAACCTTAACGGGGCGCCTGGGTGACTCAGTGGTTAAGCGTCTGCCTTCAGCTCAGGTCATGATCCCCGGGTCCTGGGATTGAGCCCTGCATCCGGCTCCCTGCTCCGCGGGGTGCCTGCTTCTCCCTCTCCCACTCTCCCTGCTTATGTTTCCTCTCTCGCTGTGTCTCTTTCTGTCAAATAAATAAATAAATAATCTTAAAAAAATAAATAAATAAAAAATAAATAAATAAAAACCTTAAAAAATATATATATATATAAATATAAAAAGATTGAACAAGTGAGTTAAAAAGAAGACTAATTTTATGATCTTAGGTTGGAAAGATACTAATATATTAATTAAATTAGCCCAGAATATGAAAAATAAAACAAAAACATTAACAATTGTGTCTATATTAGAATTTAAAACTTCTACTTACTCAGAAATAGCATATACAAAGACAAAACAAACAATATAGAAGAGAACACATATAATAAAGAGTTATTTTTAAAGATTGTATGCCAAGAGAACTCCCAAAATTCAAGAAAACAACAAAAATCTTGTGCAAATGTATCAGCAGGCAATTCACAGAATCCAAATGGTCAATGGGCATATAAAAAGGTGATAAAAGTCATTGCAATCAGGGTGCCTGGTGGCTCAGTTCTTTAAGCATCCCACTTTGGCTCAGATCATGATCTCAGAGTCCTGGAATCTAGCTCCATTTCAGGCTCCCTGCTCAGCAGGGAGTCTGCTTCTCCCTCTCCCTCTGCTCCCCCGCCCCACTTGTTCTCTCTCTCTTTCTAATAAATAAAATCTTTAAAAAAAAAAAGTCATTGTAATCAGGAAGGTGTAAATTAAAGTAATGATAATTATTTGTCATCTTTCAGATAGGCTTATATTTTAAGATCTAACAGTGTTAAACATTGGAGAGAGAATAAAAAAGCCACATTCTCCCAACACTTCCCTGATGGGAGTAAAAATCATTACAACCATTCTGAAAGGCAATTGGTTGTATCTGCTAAATGTGAAAATGTACATAACCAATCTCTCAGGATTCTACTTTCAGGACTCTGGGTTAAAGAAATACATATGGATAAAGAAACAGAGACAAAGGTGAGTATTGCACATGCTTTATTATAGAAAAGAAAAGAAAGTAACCACACAATGCAATAGGGAAATAATGAAATAAAATGAAATGCCATGGATTATTATTCAGTTGTTATAAGAATGAATTATATCTGTATTTACCAATATAGAGAATTCTCAAAAGTAATGTTGCATACAAAAGTAAGCTGTTAAATAATGTGTACAACTATTTTATATTTAAAAAATAAGAGAAAAAAAGCACTTTGTGTATGTGGTGTGTATAAAAGTGCATAGGAACATTCTGATAAAGCAGTTGTCTCTGCTTGGAGGTTGAATCAATATGGATCATGACAGAGGTCAAGGTCAAGATGGAAGTTTACTCCTTTTTTAAAAAGATTTTATCTACTTATTTGAAAGAAAGTACACGTGCATGCACACACACAAGATGGAAGCGAGAGAGAGAGAGAGACAGAATGAACAGGGGGGAGGATCAAAGGGAGAGGGAGGAGCAGACTACCCACTGTACAGGGAGCCCAATGTGGGACTTGATCCCATGACCCTGGGATCATGAACCTGAGCCAAAGGCAAACGTTTAACTGAGCCACCCAGGTGCCCTGGAAGTTTACTTCTAAATGGGAGTAACATTCTAATTTTTAAAGAAATGATTGTATGCTTATATATAACTTGTGCTTTATATATATATATAAACTTGTGTTTATACATATATATAGTTTTAGTGTATATACATATATATACCTATATTTAAAAGTTATATATAACTTTTTTTTTAACCTGAAGGAAAAAATAAGAGAAGTAAATATGCCAAAAAGTTAATAAATAATAAATTGGTTAACTCCAATTGGTGGGACTGTGGATGAGTTTTCTTGTATTTCTTTCAAAATGTATTATCTTTTGCCTATTCTAGTAAAAGTGAAGTTGCTCAGATTGAAAATATGTAATTACTACTATTCATTGGTTTAAAATGATTTACAAGTTCTTTCATGCCTGAGAGATTAAAATGTCTCTAAGTCCTGCCCTAAATAAAAAGTCTGAATTACAAAAAAGTTCTATTTACTTTGGACTCTTCTTTTCTGGCATATGTTTCCACTATAAAGAAGATCAATTTGAGCACAAATGTTAAAGTACTCAAATACATTGCTTTTCAGATGAGTTATAAGAATGAAAAGGCAGAATTCTTTATTACTAATAAATATAATTTCTCAGCTGTTACAAGAAGAAAGCATGGTATTTTCAAAGGGGTTATGGGGTGAGAATAGAGGTGATTATCTATGAAATGTACTCTCTATAGAGGAACAAATTAAACTAGTAGAGATAAGGGAAGATTGTGGCCTGAAGTTTCTTCACTCCATTTACAGGCACTTGAGTACTTAATACAGTGAATCTTTGTGCAGTCTAACACCCATTTTGCTCTAGGGTTCCGGCTGTAAAAGATGAGTGATAAACTGTGGAAGCAACAGGGCTTCTTACAGGCTTCACTTCACTGGCTTGGTGCATCCAAAAGCAGACTAGTCTCAGGGATGCCATGTCAGTTGCGAGTAATCTATAGCCTTCTCAGTTTCTTTGTGATTTTTGCCTGAGATTTGAAGCCTAAAGCCCTGAACTGAGAGCTCCCAGATTACTGAGTGAGGAAACAATATCCTAAGGATGTAAAACCCCAGATCCATTGCACATGGATTTGCATTCTGAAGACTAAAAACACTGCATGTGGCTGGTATGTCTGAGTAGCATCTATGAAATGATGTTCAACCAGCCATGAACTGAAGATCCTGATCAGCAAGGAAGGAGGGGAAAAATATCTGACACATTTATCTGCTTTCACTGTAGATATGATATCCAGACAACCAAAGAAACTGAACACAGACTAGAAGATGTGAGGCTTATTGGGAGAATATGTGCTGGCAAGTCTCAATCTTGTGGGCTTCTTAGGCAGGCCTTCTTAATACAAACTCCATAGTGGAGAACAATATGTATTCTTTCTGTATTGTATTTAGACAGGCCTCATTTTTCTTCTGTACCCATCATCAACTCCCACTATCTATTTGAAGAACAAGTTTCTAATCTTGTCCAAATCAGAACCATTAAATATCATGATGTATGTGAATTGCTGTGTGTTCTGAGTGTAAACAGATTGAACTTCATCAGTTTGCTGCTTATAAAATGATTTCAATATTCAAAGCCCTGATCCATGTTTTCCTCTATCAACAATGCCTTGAAGAAAGAGACAAGCTGTACCATGCAAAAAGACCAGTCATGAGCCTGTGACTTACTTTGTCTTGTCTGTTCTCAGAGAGGCTTACTCCCTCCTCAAGCTTGCTGGCAGTTCTCATCTCATAGGTTCTTTCGATGTTTTGATGAAGCAAGTACAGCTGGAAAGACCTTATGATTTAAAGGTGAAGTGAAAGTTCTGTCTTTAACTTCTGGGTCCAAAGTTTTCTTCTGTGAACACACATGAGGGTATCACAAATTCAAAACTTGGCCATGTGCCTCTCTAACCTTCAGGCCTTTGGATGATTAAAAATTAGATACCCGAATCAAAGAAATATTCATAACTGATTTTTTTCAGCTTAGGAAATCTCCCACAGCAGTGCCACCACAAGGCCCCCTCATTCTCCCTTCCAGAGCTCCCCCCACACCAGAAAAAAGATAAATTCAAGGAACATATATAAGCAAATAGAAAGCAAATGCTTTCTATTAAGAATTAATAGAGAGTCACTGTAAAGTCTCTAGATCCAGGACTTTCAGATGAATGATAGATTGGAGAAAATGGGTAAATAACCAGGCTATAGTGTGGACATTCTAAGTCCAAACCCAAGCCATGGGACTTACATTCTCCACATGTCTATAGGAAGAGTTGGGTCTGCAAGGTGGACTCTGAGATTTCTTTTCCAGCCAGACTCTAAGGCCTCAGATTGCTTCCCATCACCACTTGTACATAAAATGGAAATAATGGAATTCTTTTTTTTTTTTTCCTGACAGAAGACTATGCCCATGTGAGTTTAACACAGGTGGACAGAAAGCAGAGGAGGTACCCTGGTACTTGCTTTTGAACCAAGGTAATGTCTTCCAAGATTTCTAGTCTCTCAGTTTACCCTAACACTTTTCTTCTCAGAGGATGAGTAGAGGCTAAGATCTGCCAGAAGCCAAAATTCATAAATCTATAAAAAAGCTACTAGTACTAATAAATGAATTTAGCAAGTTTATAAGATGAAAGATCAATGTATAAAAAACATTGCTTTGGAAGTGCTTCCAGAGTGATAAAAACATCCAAAATTCTGATCCTCCATAAGAATAATGAGAACACTAGCCAGGATAACCAAAATCCATTTTTTCACAACTCTTGCAATTAACCAAAGGCTTACAACATTTGGGAGAGCATTTATTCAAGAAAACCAGCTAAACTGTGGTAAGAATGGTGAGCTTGTGGTGCCTTAACTTGTCCGATTTTCATCTACCTTTCCCTAGCTCCATCGTAACCTTGAAAACAAAAAGCCTCACAACTACAGTGAAAACCAGACACCTCAGTCAGTATATGGGAAAGAATAAGTTTAGACTTCTCCAAACAGCCTTACCCAAAATATTTGTCACTCTTGGATCTGTCTGGCAGCTCCCTGAAAGGCTCTATTTTCAGGGCTTCTCTTTATTTGACCTGACTCAGAACTTGCTCTGTGAGGACGACTCTGTCACTAGGGTGTTGGCCAGAAACAATCAGTGGTAGTTGCTTAACATCACAGCTGCCTGGGGTGATGATTCTATCAGGGTTTATAAGATGCCTGTTTATAAGATGCTGTCCAAAAAACATGAAAAGAAAATCTGAGGAATGAGATGTCTATGAGGAGCTTTGAAAAACTCTGATATGGCCCTAGGAATCTAGGTCATACACAGGTGCAGGGCTGGACACAGGAAAAACCTGAGAAGGTCCTAATCTCTCACCTCTTACTAACCTGGAGCCTCTGTGAAAGCAGGAAGGGGGAGTTAAGGCAGAATTGTAAACCACCTGCTAGAGCATTAAAAATATGCACAACACACACACACACACACAATGCCTTTCAGCAGATGCTTGGAAATTTATTCAATGTATTTGTCCAATTTTAGGTAACCACTAAACCTACCTAGCAGAGACTTAAATGTCTACACATGACAAAAAATACACATTTAACAGAACTAGTCCAGGAAAGTCACAAATAAATACCAAAAATGACAAGAACAAACAACAATAACCTAGGGGAAGGGGTAATGAATCTGATTTCCAAAATTGCCCCATTACATTATACAAAATGTCCAGTTTCACCGAAAATTTATGACACACATACAGACAGGAGAGTATGATCCATATATGGGGGTGGGGGATGGCAACCTATAGAAACTGTCCTTAAAGATGTCCAGACATTGAACTTAACTCTACTAAGACTTTAAGTCAGTTATTATAAATATGGTCAGTGACTAAAGGAAACCATGTCTAAGGAATTAATGGGAAATATGAGACTGATATCTCATCAATCAGATGATGAAATAACCAAAATAAGCAAATCCATAGAGGCAGAAATTAGATTACTGGTCACCAGGATCTGAGGGAAGGCAGGGAGTAATTGGCAATGAGTTTCTTTTCTGGGTGGTAAAATGTTTTAAAATTAGTGGTGATGGTAGTAATATTTATCAATATACTAAAACCCACTAAATTGTACATTTAAAAGGATAAATGTTATGATGTGTGAATTATATATGGTTATAGTAAAAAATCATTTGTATTTCTATACAGTAACAATAAAAAATCAGATATTGAAACTTTAAAGAAATACTATTTACAAAGGCATGAAAAATATGAAATTCTTAGGGATAAACTTAATAAAATATGTGAAAAATCTGTACACTGAAAACTTTAAAAATCACTGAGGGAAATCAAGGACAATCTAATTTAATGAAGAGATACGGTCCATGCGTTGGTAAACATAAACTCACCTATATTGACAACTGATTTTTTACAAAGATACAGAATTAATTCAGTGGCGAGAGGATGGCCTTTTCAAAAACATTGATGGAACAATTAGATATCAATATGCAAAAAAAAAAAGTGAACTTCAATCTATACACAAAAATTAACTCAAAATGGGTCATAGACCTAAATATAAAACTAACAATAAAACTCCTAGAAGAAAAAAAAAAAAAGGAACTTTTTGTGACTTTAGGTTAGGAAAAGATTTCTTAGATATGACACCAAAGGCGTGATCCATAAATGGGTAAATTAGTAAATTGGATTTCATCAAAACTTAAAACTTTGCTCTTCAAAAGAGACGGTTAAGAGAATGAAAAGAGAAGTCACAGAGTGGAAATCTGCACTTTACTAGTGAATTAGTAAATCCACCTTCACAGCTAGTAATTGGTAGAAGCTGGGATTTAAACTCAAGTGTATTCAGACATGTCCCCTCATATAGGAGTTAACACTATATCCCGTCCATGGTGTATGTTTAATAGATGATGTTCCATGAATGATATCTAAGTAGGAGGGAACTCATTTGTATGAATGTGGTCTAAGACACACAGATAATTAAATAATAAATGTTGAGAGACAATAGAGATTATAATGTTTATTTTATGGTTCAAAAAGAGAAATGTATAAGATACAGTAAATTAAGAGGCATTCCAGGAGTAAGATCTGTAAGGGAAGCAAACTTTTACCTTTACTCTCTTATGATTCTTTTTACCTGGCCCTGAAAATTAAATTGACATAGATCAACAGGAGAAAGCATAGAAACTTATTTAATGCAAGTTTTACATGACACAGGAGGCTTCATATGGAATAAAGATCTAAAGAAATGGAAAAACCCACTTACTTTTTTTTTTAAGATTTTATTTATTTATTTGAGAGAGAGCATGAGCAGGGGGAGGGGCAGAGGGAGACCGAGGGAGCCTGATGCAAAGCTCCATTCCAGGACCCCAGGATCATGACCTGAACCGAAAGCAGACACTTAATGACTGAGCCAGCCCGGTGCCCCAAAAACCACTTACTTTTATATCAGGTTGAAAAAAGAAAAAAGAAAGGTGGTTTTTGGAGAAGTAACTATGTGGAGAGGCTGAAGGAAGAAAAGGATTATTTTGACAGGTCTGTGTGTATAGAATTCTCTCAGTCTCAAATTCTTGTCTTTGAATGTTACTTTCCTTCTGGTTTAGGGAGGACATCTTTCATAAAGGAATTTCATCTACTTTTAAGAAAAAGATGGAAGGGCAGGGTGATTTTCTTGTGTTTTCTGTTTTTCCTGTGCCTATAGCCCCAAATAGTAAATATGGCAGACCAGGCTTGGAGAATTATTACTTTTCTAAAACCATCATGTAGATGAGAGGAGGAGGAGATGGTGGTGGAGTCCCACAAACACAACTAGATAGCTATCAAATCATCCTAAATGCCCCCAGAAATTGACTTAAAGTCTGGCAGAACAAACTTCACAACTAAAGGTAGAGAAGAGGCCACATCAAAGAAGGTGGGAAGTGCAGAGATGCAGTTTGGTAGAGAAATGAATTGTGGCTGCTGTGGTAAGGAGGGAGCTGAGGTGATGGAGAAGAGCAAGAGATAGACTAGCACACTGGGGAGCACATGGGGTAGATAATTCCCCACAGCAACTGGCTTGGAAAACAAGGAAGGCCAAATTTCTTGACTTCTGGCAACTAGTGGGTCTCAAAGCTTAGAGTTTTAAAGGTCAGTGGGCTTGGGTCAGATAGAGCCCAGAAGACATTGTACTGCTTTTGGCGAGAAGGCAGGCAAACAACCTGCAGACATACAGCGTGGAAACAGCAATCTGAAGAGTACCTGGAGCACATAGTGGGGAGGTCATTTGCTCATCTTGGAGCATGGCCCAGAGAGGTAGTGTTCATGGAGAGACCCCTATGCGAACAAAGGAACTGGCCAGTGCCATTTCTTCCCCCCACCATTCAACATAAGCACAGGGCCACCTGTGGGAACCAGCACAGCACATTCACTATCTACTTTGCCTACACCAAGCTCTGACTCCCCCAGAATCTGGTGGAACTGTACTTCCCAGTCAGGCCTGCCTCAGTCCCAGAGCAGTGGGCCCCACCCCCAAGAAAACCAACCCAAACTCCTGCCAATACCACATCTCTTGACTCAGAAGTTTTGTGGAGCCTCAGTCTCAATGGTGGTGGTGACAGATCTCATTTCACAAGCAGACCAGAGCACACCTAGTTAAAATACGTCACATTCAGGCCAGGAACCAAACACTGCCCACAACAGGCAAAGAGATCCACTGCAGGTGACTGGCCTGAATGATAAAGCAGCCAGGACAAAAGAGGAGAGCACATGCAGCATACATTGGAGACACTCCCAGAAGCACCAGGCCCTGGGGAGTAGAGGACACCAAATGGCAGGACACTAAAGGATCTCTGCTACATAAGGCTATGACCCTCAAGAACAAGAGATGTAGCTGACTTTTCTAACACAGAGAAACAGGCACAGAGATGTAGACAGAAAAAGAAGACAGATAAATGTATCTCAAATGAAAGAACCAGACAAGGGCCACAGCCAGAGATCTAAGTGAAAGAGATATATGTAACCTGCCTGAAGAAGAATTTAAAGCAATGATTATAAGAATACTCACTGGATTTGAGATAATAGCAGAAGACATCAGTGAGACCCTTAACAAAGAGATAAAAAAGAAACAATCATTGATAAAGAATGCAATAAATGAGATTAGAAAAAGGCTTGATGCAATGAACAGCAGCTGGAAAAAACAGAGGCATGAATTAATGACTTAAAACACAGAGTAAAGAGGGGCGCCTGGGTGTCACAGTTGGTTGAGCATCTGACTCCTAATTTCACATCAGGTCATGATCTCAGAGTCATGAGATTGAGCCCATCTTGAGCTCCACATTCACTGTGGATTCTGCTTGAGATTCTCTCCTTCCTCTGCCCCTCCTGCTCATGCTCTCTCTCAATCTCTCTCTCTCTCTCTAAAATAAATAAATAAATCTTTAAAAAAAAAAAAAAGGAAAACAGAGTAAGGGAAAAAATCAAACTGGAAAAAATAATTATACAAAAGGAGAATAGATGTAATCAGTGGTGCCATCAAATGTAATAACATTCATATTATAGGAGTCCCAGAAGAAGAGAGATAAAAAGGGGGAGAGATTTTATTTGAAGAAATAATAGCTGAAAACTTACCTAATTTGGGGGAAGGAACCAGATATCCAGATCCAGGAGGCACAGAGAACCCCCATCAAAATCAACAAAAGCATATTCAAACCAAGATATATTGCAATTAAATTGACAAAACATAGTGACAAAGAAAAGACTTTTTGAGCAGCAAGACAAAAAGATTAGTAACAAACAAGGGAAACCCCATAAGGCTATCAGGGGATTTTTTAGCAGAAATTTTCCAAGCCAGAAGAGAGCGGCATGGCATATTTAAAGTGCTGAATGGGAAAAATCTGCAGCCAAGAATACTCTATTCAGCAAGGCTATATCACTAAGAATAGAAGGAGAGATCGTTTCCCAGACAAACAAAAACTAAAGGAGTTCATAAACACTAAACCAGCCTTGCAAGAAATATTAAAAGGGATTTTTTTAATGGAAAAGAAAGATCAAAAGTGACAGTATGAAACTAGGAAAAACAAAAACAGTAAAAATGAATCCTTCTGTAAAAAATCAGTCAAGGAACTCACAAAATAAAAGGATGTAAAATATGACCTCATATACCTAAAACGTAGGGAGGAGAGGAATAAAGCATAGGTTCAAACTTAAACAACCATCAACTTAATATAGACTGCTATATGCAGAAGATGTTATATACAAACCTAATGGTAACCACAAATCAAAAACCATTAACAAATATGCAAAAAATAAAGAGAAAGAAATATATCACTAAAGAAAATTAGCAGACTCCAAGAGAAAGATAAGAAAGGATTGGAGAAAATCTTCAGAAACAACCATATAACAAGTCATAAAATGGCAATAAATACATATCTATCAATAGTTATTTTGAATGTAAATGGAATAAATGCTCCATACAAAAGACAGAATGGACAAAAAAACAAGACCCATCTATATGCTGCCTCTAAGAGAATTATTTCAGACCTAAAGACACCTGCAGATTGAAAGTGAGGGGGTGGAAAAACATTTATCATGCAAATAGATGTCAAAAGAAAGCTGGAGTAGCAATCTTATATTGGACAGACTATACCTTAAAACAAAACAAAACAAAAATGTAAAAAGAGATGAAGAAGGGGACTATATCACAATAAAGGAGACAATCCAATGAGAAGACTTAACAATTTTAAATATATATGCACCCAACATGGGAGCTCCCAAACACATAAAACAGCTAATAACAAACATAAAGGAACTAACTGATAATAATACAATAATAGTAGGGGACTTTAACACCCCCACTTACATCAATGGACAGATCATTAAGCAGAAAATCAACAAGGAAACAATGGTTTTGAATGACACACTGGGCCATATGGACTTAACAAATATATTCAGAACAATTCATCCTAAAGCAGCAGAATAAACATTCTTTCCGAGTGCACATGAAACATTCTCCAGAATAGATCACATACTGGGTCACAAATCAGATCTCAACTGATACAAAAAGATTGAGATCATACCATGCATATTTTCAGACCACAATGCTATGAAACTTGAAGTCAACCACAAGAAAAAATCTGGAAAGACCACAAATACATGGAGATTAAATAACATCTTACTAAACAATAAATAGGCCAACCAGGAAATAAAAGAAGAAATAAAAAAGTACATGGGAACAAATGAAAATGAAAACACAACAGTCCAAAATCTTTGGGATACAGCAGAAGTGGTCCTAAGAGAGAAATATATAGAAATACAGGTCTGCTTAAAGAAGCAAGAAAAATCTCAAATAAACAACCTAACCTTACACCTAAGGGAGCTAGAAAAAGAACAACAGACAAACCCCAAGCCAGCAGAAAGAAGTAAATAATAAAGATTAGAGCAGAAATAAATGTTATAGAAACTAAAAAACAAAAACAAAACCAACAAAACCAATGCAACCAGGAGCTGGTTCTTTAGAAAAATCAATAAAATCTATACACCTCTAGCCAGACTAATCAAGAAAAAAAAAGAGAAATGACTCAAATAAATGCAATCACAAATGAGAAAGGAGAAATAACAACCAACATCACAGAAATAAAAATAGTTATAGGAGAATATTATGAAAAGCTATATGCCAAAAAATTGGACACCTAGAAGAAATGGATAAATAAATTCCTAGAAACATGTAAAATACCAAAACTAAAACAGAAAAACTAGAAAACTTGAACAGACTGATAACTGACAAAGAAATTTAATCAGTAATCAAAAAACTCCCAAAGAACAGAAGGCCAGGGCCAGGTGGTTTCACAGTGAATTCTACCAAACATTTAAAGAATTAACACCTATTTTTCTCAAACTATTTCAAAAGTAGAAACACTTCCAAATTCCTTCTATGAGGTCAGCATTACCCTGATAAACCAGATAAAGACACCACAGGAAAAAAAAGAGAGAGAGAGAACTACAGGTCAGTATCTCTGATGAACATAGATGCAAAAATCCTCAATAAAATACCAGCAAACCGAGTCCAACAATATATTTAAAAAATCATTCATGGTGTATGTGTGTGCTCCCTGCTTCTTAGAATCTAAAGTGAACCACAACTTCAAGTATACAAGTCTTCCTTACTTTTTTTTTTACATGGATTTTTAAAAAAAATTTTATTGTTATGTTAATCACCATACATTACATAATTAGTTTTTGATGTACTGTTCCATGATTCATTGTTTATGTATAATACCCAGTGCTCCATGCAGAACATGCCCTCTTTAATACCCATCACCAGGCTAACCCATTTTCCCACCCCCCTCCCCTCTAGAACCCTCAGTTTGTTTTTCAGAGTCCATTGTCTCTCATGCTTCATCTCCCCCTCCGATTTCCCCCCCTTCATTCTTCCCCTCCCGCTACCTTCTTCTTCTTCTTTTTTTTTTCCTTAACATATATTGCATTATTTGTTTCAGAGGTACAGATCTGTGATTCAACAGTCTTGCACAATTCACAGCACTCACCATAGCACATACCCTCCCTAATGTCTCACACCCAGCCACCCCATCCCTCCCACCCCCCCACCACTCCAGCAACCCTCAGTTTGTTTCCTGAGATTAAGAATTCCTCATATCAGTGAGGTCATATGATACATGTCTTTCTCTGATTGACTTATTTCACTCAGCATAACACCCTCCAGTTCCATCCACATCCATGCAAATGGCAAGATTTCATTCCTTTTGATGGCTGCATAATATTCCGTTGTATATATATACCACCTTTTCTTTATCCATTCTTCTGTCGATGGACATCTTGGCTCTTTCCACAGTTTGGCTATTGTGGACATAGCTGCTATAAACATCGGGGTGCACGTACCCCTTTGGATCCCTACATTTGTATCTTTGGGGTAAATACCCAGTAGTGTAATTGCTGGGTCATAGGGTAGCTCTATTTTCAACTTTTTGAGGAACCTCCATACTGTTTTCCAGAGTGGCTGCACCAGCTTGCATTCCCACCAACAGTGTAGGAGGGTTCCCCTTCCTCCACATCCCCACCAACATCTGTCGTTTCCTGGCTTGTTAATTTTAGCCATTCTGACTGGTGTGAGGTGGTATCTCACTGAGGTTTTGATTTGGATTTCCCTGATGCTGAGCGATGTTGAGCACTTTTTCATGTGTCTCTTGGCCATTTGGATGTCTTCTTTGGAAAAATGTCTGTTCATGTCTTCTGCCCAGTTCTTGATTGGATCATTTGTTCTTTGGGTGTTGAGTTTAAGAAGTTCTTTATAGATTTTGCATACTAGACCTTTATCTGATATGTCATTTGCAAATATCTTCATCCATTCTGTCAGTTGTCTTTTGGTTTTGTTGACTGTTTCTTTTGCTGTGCAAAAGCTTGTGATCTTGATGAAGTCCCAATAGTTCATTTTTGCCCTTGCTTCCCTTGCCTTTGGCGATGTTTCTAGGAAGAAGTTGCTGCAGCTGAGGTTGAAGAGGTTGCTGCCTGTGTTCTCCTTTAGGACTTTGATGGACTCCTGTCTCACATTGAGGTCTTTCAACCATTTGGAGTCTATTTTTGTGTGTGGTGTAAGGAAATGGTCCAGTTTCATTCTTCTGCATGTGGCTATCCAATTTTCCCAACACCATTTGTTGAAGAGACTTGTCTTTTTGCCATTGGACATTCTTTCCTGCTTTGTCAAAGATGAGTTGGCCATAGAGTTGAGGGTCCATTTCTGGGCTCTCTATTCTGTTCCATTGACCTATGTGTCTGTTTTTGTGCCAGTACCATACTGTCTTGATGATGACAGCTTTGTAATAGAGGTGGAAGTCCGGAATTGTGATGCCACCAGCTTTGCTTTTCTTTTTCAACATTCCTCTGGCTATTTGACATCTTTTCTAGTTCCATACAAATTTTAGGATTATTTGTTCCATTTCTTTGAAAAAAGTGGATGGTATTTTGATGGGGATTGCACTGAATGTGTAGATTGCTCTAGGTAGCATTGACATCTTCACAATATTTGTTCTTCCATGAGCATGGAACATTTTTCCATTTCTTTGTGTCTTCCTCAATTTCTTTCATGAGTATTTTATAGTTTTCTGAGTACAGATCCTTTGTCTCTTTGGTTAGATTTATTCCTAGGTATCTTATGGTTTTGGGTGCAGTTGTAAATGGGATCAACTCCTTAATTTCTCTTTCTTCTGTCTTGTTGGTGGTGTATAGGAATGCCACTGACTTCTGTGCATTGATTTTATATCCTGCCACTTTACTGAATTCCTGTATGAGTTCTAGCAGTTTTGGGGTGGAGTCTTTGGGGTTTTCCACATAAAGTATCATATCATCTGCAAAGAGTGAGAGTTTGACTTCTTCTTTGCCAATTTGGATGCCTTTGATTTCTTTTTGTTGTCTGATTGCCGTGGCTAGGACTTCTAATACTATGTTGAATAGCAGTGGTGAGAGTGGACATCCCTGCCGCATTCCTGACCTTAGGGGAAAAGCTCTCAGTTTTTCCCCATTGAGAATGATATTTGCTGTGGGTTTTTCATAGATGGCTTTTATGATATTGAGATATGTATACTCATTTTATGAGGCCACCATAACCTTGAGCACTAGAGAAGAATGTGTATTCTGTTGCTTTGGGATGGAATGTTCTGAATAGATCTGTGATGTCCATTTGGTCCAGTGTGTCATTTAAAGTCTTTATTTCCTTGTTGATCTTTTGCTTAGATGATCTGTCCATTTCAGTGAGGGGGGTGTTAAAGTCCCCCACTATTATTGTATTGTTGTCGATGTGTTTCTTTGCTTTTGTTATTAATTGGCTTATATAATTGGCTGCTCCCACGTTAAGGGCATAGATATTTATAATTGTTAGATCTTGTTGGATAGACCCTTTAAGTAGGATATAGTGTCCTTCCCCATCTCTTATTACAGTCTTTGGCTTAAAATCTATTTTGTCTGATATAAGGATTGCCACCCAGCTTTCTTTTGGTGTCCATTACCATGGTAAATGGTTTTCCACCCCCGCACTTTCAATCTGGAGGTGTCTTTGGGTCGAAAATGAGTTTCTTGCAGACAGCATATTGATGGGTCTTGTTTTTTAATCCAGTCTGATAGCCTGTGTCTTTTGATGGGGGCATTTAGCCCATTTACATTCAGGGTAACTATTGAAAGATAGGAATTTAGTGCCATTATATTGCCTGTAAGGTGACTGTTACTGTATATTGTCTGTGTTCCTTTCTGGTCTATGTTGCTTTTAGGTTGTCTCTTTGCTTAGAGGAACCCTTTCAATATTTCCTGTAGGGCTGGTTTTGTGTTTGCAAATTCCTTTAGTTTTTGTTTGTCCTGGAAGCTTTTTATCTCTCCTTCTATTTTCAATGACAGCCTATCTGGATATAGTATTCTTGGCTGCATATTTTTCTCATTTAGTGCTCTGAATATATCCTGCCAGTCCTTTGTGGCCTGCCGGGTCTCTCGATAGGTCTGTTGCCAATCTAATATTTCTACCATTTTAGGTTACATATCTCTTCTCCTGAGCTGCTTTCAGGATTTTCTTTTTGTCTCTGAGATTCGTAAGTTTTACTATTAGATGTTGGGGTGTTGACCTATTTTTATTGATTTTGAAAGGGGTTCTCTGTGCCTCCTGGATTTTGATGCCTGTTTCCTTCCCCAAATTAGGGAAGTTCTCTGCTATAATTTGTTCCAATATACCTTCTGCCCCTCTCTCTCTTCCTTCTTCTTCTGGGTTCCCAACTATTCTAATGTTGTTTCATCTTCTGCCTCATTTATCCTAGCAGTTAGAGCCTTCATTTTTTATTACACCTCATTAATAGCCTTTTAGACTTTGACTTGGTTAGATTTTAGTTCTTTTATTTCTCCAGAAAGGTTTCTCTAATAACTTCCATGCTTTTTTTCAAACCCAGCTAGTATCTTTAAAATCATCATTCTGAACTCTAGTTCCAACATCATACTAATGTCCGTATTGAGTAGGTCCCTGGCAGTCAGTACTACCTCTTGTTCTTTTTGTTGAGGTGATTTTTTTCCATCTTGTCATTTTGTCCAGAGGAGAATAGATGAATGAGAGAACAAAACAGGGTAACAGGGTAACAATGTCCCCAGAAAATATACTCTAAACAAATCAGACAAGACCTGAAACTGGGGGAAAAGAAAGGAAAAGAAGGAAAAAAGAAAAAGATAAAAACAAACAAAAACAGAACAAAACAACCAAAAAAACAGAATATGATCAAATATGATCAGGCTGGTGCATAGATCAGTGCCACACACTAGATTTTGGGTGTATTTTGGTCTGTTAGAAGAAAGTGCCTCCCAAAATTTTAAAGAAAGAAAAACTTACATATGTACAAAAATAAGGGTTAATACAATGAAGGGATGGACTTTGACGGTAAAGATGAAAATTGTAAAAGATTTTATAAAAGGAATTGATAAGATAAGAAGTTGGTTGAAAAAAGAAAGAAGAGGATTTAAAAAAAAAAAGTAAAAAAGGGAGAGAATGTGATCAGGCAGGAGACTAGAACAAAGCCATACACTAGAGATTTAGGGTATATTTTGATCTGTTAGAAGAAACTATCTCAAAATTTTAAACGAGAACAACCTATATATATATGCCAAAAATAAGAGTAACTACTATGAAGGGATAGAATATGACTCTAAAAATGAAAAATAAAAAATGTTTTTTAAAAAAGGGATTGATAGGGCGCCTGGGTGGCTCAGTTGGTTAAGCGACTGCCTTCGGCTCAGGTCATAATCCTGGAGTCCCTCGATCAAGTCCCGCATTGGGCTTCCTGCTCGGCAGGGAGTCTGCTTCTCCCTCTGACCCTCCCCCCTCTCATGTGCTCTCTGTCTCTCTCATTCTCTCTGTCTCAAATAAATAAATAAAATCTTTAAAAAAAAGGGATTGATAAGATGTTGGTTGAAAAAGGGAAAAAGAAAAATTCAAAAAAAAATTAACTTTGAAAGACTAAAGAATCGTGGTAAAAAAGCCATGAATTCTATGTGCAGTATTCCCCTAGAGCTGGAGTTCTGCCATTCTCATTGATCGGGAAACTTGGCCTTGGCTGGCTGTTCTTGCTGATCTTCTGGGGGAGGGGCCTGTTGCCGTGGTTCCCAAATGTCTTTGCCAGAGGCAGAATTGCCCCACCCTTGCCGGGTCCGGGCTACGTAATCTGCTCGGGTTTGCTGTCAGGAGCTTTTGTTCCCTGCAAGCTTTCTGTACAGCTTTGGAGGACGAGAGTGAAAATGGTGGCCTCCCAATCTCCACCCCAGAGGAGCCGAGAACTCGGGGCCCCACTCCTCAGTGAGCCCCCAGAGAAAAGCAGTCAGTCACTCCCATCTCCCCGGTCTCCGGCCGCACTCCATGCTCACCTGGCCTGTGACCAAGCATTTCTATCTCTGGCATCCGACCCCCTGTGGAGTCTCCAAATCCAGCAGATCCCTGTGGTGCGCTCCCATGCCACTCCTCCCGGGGGAGGAAGGGGAGTCTCCCCAGATCTGCCACTTGTTGGGTCCCTCCTGGAGGAGCAGTGGCCCGACTGTGCTGTGGATCACAGTTTATGGCGACCCTGAGCTGAGAGCCCGCGCCTCGGCTCCATCTCTGCAGCTGGCTTCCCTGCTCCGATCCCTGGGAGCTCTGCCGCACTCAGGCACCCCTGGTCTTTCTGTGACCCTGAGGGTCCCGAGACTACACTGTCCTGTGAGTGTTCCTCCCCCCGCTTAGCCACTGGAGTGACGTCCCTCAGCTGAGCCAACTTCTAAAAGTTCCAATTTTGTGTTCCGTGGCTCCATCACTTGCCAGAAGCGGTCAGTGGAGGCCCCCTCCCCCGCTGTCTATCCTCCCAAATATCACCTCGGATTCCCTTCTCCACACGTCCTATCTTCCAGAAAGTGGTCGCTTTTCTGTTCAGAGAGTTGCTGCTATTCTTTTCTTCAATCTCCTGTTGAGTTTGTAGGTGTTCAGAATGGTTTGATCCCTATCCAGCTGAATTTCTGGGACCAGACAAGATCCAGGTCTCCTACTCCTCCGCCATCTTGCTCCTCCCCCCAAGTCTTCCTTACTTTCAGTGAGAGCATGTCTGCATACTCATGTCTTCCAGACAGGGGCTTGTTGAAACCTGGCTCTGGGTAATAAGCAAGGAAGTTCTAAGTAATTCTGATCTGCTTCCCAGTGTCTAAGATCACTTGCTCATGGGTTCGTCATACAAACTTGAAATAGTCATTTGTTTAACATGCTAATCTCGATCTTTTATTCTGATCCCTGGCTTTCTTGTAAGACAAAGGAAATATAAATGTATAAAATAAAAAAATAGGGCCCAGCACTTTGGTATGGGGAAGAGTAGATAGACTCATTGGAATACTGCCATATTTCATCACAACAAAGATGCATCAACTATAAAATGAACAATTTTATTAAGTACTGCTATAAAAAGGGGGAAAAACACACAAACACTGCCAATCAAAACAACACTATGCTTTTGTTATAACTAAGGATTTCTATTTTAAATTTATTGAAATCTTTTCTAGAGCTCATTTAGACTAATAGTCATATATCATTTCTTTGTATACACAAAGAGGAAAATATGCAAAAAATAGATTGTGAAAGGATCCCAAAACTTCTTTTTTTTTTTTTAAAGATTTTATTTATTTATTTGACAGAGAGAGAGATAGCAAGAGCAGGAACACAAGCAAGGGGAGTGGGAGAGGGAGAAGCAGGCCTCCTGCTGAGCAGGGAGCCCGATGTGGGACTCGATCCCAGGACCCTGGGATCATTCCCTGAGCCGAAGGCAGACGCTTAACGACTGAGCCACCCAGGCACCCAGGATCCCAAAACTTCTCATTCAGAATCTGGTTCTCCAGGCTCACTTCGGGAACCAGAGTCATGGATGTCCTTATTTATCCACACAGTATTTTCATCTACGTCATCAAGGGCTTTTTTTCCCCCCCTAGTTTTATTGAGATAAAATTGACATACAGCACTATGTAAGTTTAAGGTGTACAGCATAATGACTTTATTTCCATATTTTCTAAAATGATGACCACAAGTTTAAGTAACATCCATCATCTCATACAGATACAAAAAGAAAGAAAGAAAGAAAGAAAAGGAAAGAAAGAAAAAGAAAGAAAGAAAGAAAGAAAGAAAGAAAGAAAGGGAGAGAGAGAGAGAAAGAAAGAAAGAAAAAGAAAAGGAAAGAAAGAAAGAGAAGGAGGGAGAGAAGGAGGGAGGGAGGGAAAGGGAAAGGGAAGGAAAGGAAAGAAAAGGAAAAGAAAAAGAAAAGAAAAGAGAAGAAAAAAGAACAGAAAAGGTTCATTTCCTTGTGATTAGACTTCTAGGATCTACTCTATTAACAACTGTCATCTGTACCATACAGCAGTGTTAGCTATACCACACATGACATCTGTAGTAGTTGTTTATCTTATAACTGGTGGTTTGTACCTTTTGACCACCTTCCTCCAATTCCCCCACCCCCAGCCCTCGCCTCTGGTAACCACATATCTGATTTATTTTTCTATGTGTTTTGTTTTTGTTTTTGTTTTAAGTGAGATAATACAGTATTTGACTTTCTTCTGACTGGTTTCATGAGATGGTGTAGGCTTGTAGGCCCCTTGCAGGCCAGGGTCATTTGAGGACTGCACTGAGGTTAAGGTCGGCCAGGCAGGCCTAGGCCAGGAGGAGAAAATGTTCTCTTCCCCTTACCTCATGTTGCAAGGCCTAAATGCCTGGATCAGCAGGAAGTGGCTCTTGCCTCGCTTAAAGTGTGTCTTTCTAAACAGAAGTGTTCTTTCTAAAGACAAAGAACATGTTGTCTCCAAAGGAAGGATGGCTAAGAGAATTCTTTATTCTGCAAGCATAAGCAGGATGTGTTTTGTTCTTATTGCATTTCGTGTATATTTCACTTCACAGATGTTGGCTTGATACATTGTTATGTTTATCTGATCTCTGCGAGTATATAGCTAGGTGAGAAATAAACGGCAGTATGCAGTTGCAAGTGCTGCCTTTGCTCTGCATCCCCTGTGTCCTGGTGATTTCGTAGACCCTTACCCAGGGACCCCAACGCACTAGACGTTGACAGTTTCACATAGCACAATGCCCTCAAGCTTCATTTTTGTCATTGCAAATGGTAGGATTTCCTTCTTTTTTATGGCTGAATATATTCCATTGTGTGTAAGTGTGTGTGTGTGTGTGTGTGTGGGATGTAAGAAAGGGGTCCACTTTCATTCTTTTACATGTGAATATCCAATTTCCCAGCACCATTTAGTGAAGAAATTGTCTTCTCCAGAGTATTGTTGGCTCCTTTACCATATATTAGTTTGACCATATATGCCTGGGCTTCTCTCTGGGCTCTTGATCCTTGCATTGGTATATTTATTTCCTTTAATGAATGGATGCTGGTCTTTTCTTGAACTTATCAGAGGGTGTCAGTGGAAGGTTTTTCAGGCAACTACCAAGTCTCTTATTCCTTCCTCAAATGGTCTTTAAGTGGCCTGTTGGCTGAAGCATTCCAATCCTACACCAGGAATAGCAACTCAAGGCTGCATACCCAGGCAGTGACAGCTAAGACAGGAGACAGTGATTGCATGATGCTGTTGATTATAAGATGCATCCCAATTTCAGAGAAGTAAAATATACAGAGAGCCCTTGGGTCTGCTCCTTGCTATTTGCGTCATCTTGGGCAACAGAGGAAAATTGTTTAGAGCCCAGTGTTTGGAGTGTGAAGGGAGACACACTCTAATCCTGACCCTCATTAGCTGTGGGACTTTAGACGAGTATTCAATTTTCTACAGATCGAATTTCCCCATCTGTTAAATGAGGATAATGGAAATACCTAGCTGAAGTATTGTTGTGAGAAATTAACTCAAGACACCAAGTGGAAGTTCAGCAAATATTAAGTATAATTATTATTAATATCTTTGAAGCTGAGCTTCCTCATTTTATTCACAGGGAAATGATGACATTTATTTTACTCTATCCACAGAGTTATTCAATGAGTATCAAAGGAATTAACATTTTTTAAATCACTGCACTAGGCAAATATATAATATTTCAAAGCATTTGTATGCATTTATTTGTGTCTCTATCGCTTTATCCATTATTACAAAAAATTGTGTGACTTACAGGCAAGGGACAGAAAGAGATGAATTTCCTTCCATGAGATGAGACTCGCCTTGTCACTCTTCTCACCAAAAAAGCTAAATACTCATAAGTATCTTAGCAAAACATTATGCTAGAACAGTTTCATCTTTAAAAGTACATCTTAATCTGATCCACTTGAATGTTAGAATACAGTGTATTACAAAATATTGAAAAATTAGAATATAGGGATGCTTTCATTCCCTTTTAACAATATAATAGTGCTGACACATATCAGGACAGTTTGATTAAAATGTTGCAGGGAGTGGGCATCATCATTATTATATATTATAATTACCATTATTTGTCCATATTAATGGCATATCTCTTCACAATATGATACACACTTTGTAGATTTTTACTTCTGAATCTGAAGGAAGAAATGCAATTTAAATATGCTTTAACAATTAAATCTAATTTCTGTTCATTTCAATAGCCAGGAATTTTGGAACATTTGGGAGCATTAGGAGGGAACATATTCCCTATCATGCCAGCTGAAAGTTAGGGTTGATATTAAGAATAATCTTCTGTGTAAAACAGAGAAAACAAACCAGTATATATGAATCATTTAGTCACTTGTATAAAAAGAATATGAACTAACTCATAATGTTATATTTAATCAATGCCTTAAAATCTTTTTTTTTCCCCCCTAACATCTTAAATAACTTAGAACATCAGTTTGGATTCTTCATTTGCAAGTAACAGAATCCTACTATAGCTAACTTGCAGGAAAGGGAAATTTGGAAAGTCTTTTGGCACTCACACAAGATGATGGGAAGCTGGAGCATCAGGCTTGGAAATGAGGATTCCTGGTGGCCTGGGCAGTGGGAGGGAACATTGGTCATGCCGCCTGGGCCCACAGGGCAATGAGAGGACTCCAGCCATCTCCCACCCTCTGTCCCTCTATGTCACAATCCTGGCAGAAAACTTCCAATGTTTTGAATGGAAGTCAGGAGATTGCTGGGTGGCAATCTGGGGACTAGTGAGTGGGGACACTTCTTTGGAACAATGTGATTGAATTAGCATTTTTGGGAGATGAACCATGAGAGACTATGGACTCTGAGAAACAAGCTGAGGGTTCTAGAGGGGAGAGGGGCCGGAGGATGGGTTAGCCTGGTGATGGGTATTAAAGAGGGCACGTACTGAATGGAGCACTGGGTGTTATACGCAGACAATGAAGCATGGAACACTACATCAAAAACTAATGATGTAATGTATGGTGATTTAACATAACATAATAAAAAAAATTTTTTTAATTAAAAATAAAAGAATTAGCATTTTTGGAAATAACCAGGTGAACCTCCCAAAGCGAATGACCTAGATGAAGCCCTGGTCAAGTCAGTCAAGGCTCCTCTATCTCTTCCCCAGCTGGCCTACCCCTCTTACTTTTGGGCCCACTCCTCCAGTCCACATAGCCGGATGCATGTGGGTGGGAGACTTCAAGAAGCACCTAATCTTATTATATAACTTTCCTAAGAAAAACCTCTTAATGGCTTCGAGTTGCCTTCTGGGTAAAAATCCAAGCTCCTTATCTGGTTCTTCATAGTCTCGGGAGTCAGAATGTTTATGGCTCCAATTCTGGCCCCAGCAGTTGCTATCTCACTCTCTGTGCCTCACTTTTAGTGTCTATAAAAGGAGTATAATAGTTGCTGTGTGATCACAGGAATGAAAACACATATAATGCCATTAGAGCAGTACCTGACACTTGGTACGACCTCTGTATGCATGATTATTAGTCTTGTCAGTGCTGTTATCTTTATAATTATCTAGTGAAAAAAACAGGTGCTTACAATCCTGTTAGTTTCAGTAACAGGATTGCAGGCACCTGTGGTCCCACTGTGCAAGATGTTGTATGTAATATGTATGCAGGATTAGTGAAATAATTTCCAAAAAATATACTGGGATGCTGTTAGGAAGGAAAAGTATATGTTGGATGGTATGTAGTCACAGTTCTCCAGAGAAACAGAACCAGTAGATTAGATGATAGATGATAGTTACATAGAGAGATGGTAGATAGATAGGTAAAATTTATAATAGGTAAAGGGATATAGATATGTAAAGAGAGACTGATTTATTATAAGGAATTGATTCATGCAGGGATGGGGGCTGACAAGTCCCAAGGTCTGCAGGGTAAGTCATCACCCAGAAGAGCTGATGGTTCAGTTTGGGTTCAAAAGCAGGAAAAAACCCAGTGTCCCAGTTTGAAGGCATTTAGGTGGGAAAGAATTTTCTTACTTGGAGGGGATGGTTAGCCTTTTTGTTCTACGTAGGTCTTCAATGAATTGGATGAGGCCACATAAGAGAGTGATGATCTGATTTACTCAATCTACTAATTTAAATGCTAATCTCATCCCAAAACACCCTTACAGAAACACTCAGAAGAATGACCAAATATCTGGGCACTCCATCATCCAATCGAGTTAACACATCAAGTTAACCATCACAGATGGCAAAAATATAAATGAATAGCAACAATGTTCTACATACAGAAATTTGATCATAGTTACCTTGACAGAATGTGGCAATGTATTTAAGTAGCTCAGATTCATAGGCAACACATTACCATTGAAATGTCTTTGTTGAAGGAAAGTGGTACAGACAGGGTGAAATTAAATATACTAGCTATATCAACAAGGCTGGTATTTGGATATATTATAGTTTTTTTTTAACTGCAATGTACACCAATTGAAAGTTTATTTATTAGATAATTAGGAGCCAGAAGTGCTACAGATCTAAATGTGCAATATTTGTAGGGTTAAGAAAAAAAAAAAAACATTCCAAACTAAATTAATAATTATGGAGTTAAGGTAATAATTATGAAATTAATAAAAATTAATAGTAAGTCAAAACTGGCTGGGACATTGATAATAATATCTCTGTCTTGAACATAGCAGGAATCACATAGGAAATGGTGCATTGTAAGGTGGAGGTGTGCAACATTGCCAGGTGTTAAATATCAACAAAACTTCTCAACCCTAGCAATATGATCTAAATCTGCTAGATTTTCGGTAACTGGTGCTTAGTGTACAAAAAATAAAAATCAGTGCAACTTCATGCCATTTCCAACAAGAACCAAGGAATGAACTTGGCCTCAGTTTGAAGGACATCTGAAATGAACTTGTTATCCACCAATGAGCAAAAGAGATGTCTCACGTGCCTGTTACAAAGAGATCTGGGGAAGAGGGTGTAAGTGGCTGAGCCAGACTCACTTTGTATTTCAATATATCACTAGGATAATTAGTTCAAGAAGTAATGGACAATTGGTTTGAGGACTTTTGATCCATTTATACTTTCCCCAGTATTTGCTATTTGTATTGGTTATTAGCAAATCAAACCTAAAAGAGGGAGGATGGGGAGGAGAAAGGAAGAAAAAACAAGAATTGAAAAGGAAATGATCAAAAAGAAGGCCAGGAGAAGGAAGGGGAAGGGAGAGGAAAATGGTTGGGGAAAGGAGGAAAGGGGAGAGGAAGGGAGGGGAAGGGGGGGAGGGGAGGGGAGAAGAGGTAAATGATCCTGCATTTATAACACTGACATCAGGAAGGACTCATGTAGGAATCTTGATATTAGTGCTTCCTCAAAGAATAATTTAAGCAGGACCAGTAAGAATTGCCCGGGCATCCACAATAGGGCAGCTCCCCAGACTTCTCTATCAGGAGCCATCTGGGGGTTGAGAGGTGGGCCTCAGGGTTCCCTGACAGCCCCACCCATTTATATACTTTACTGCATACCCAACTCAAAAGCCCCCCTTTTTAAAAATTTTAAGTTTTTATTTTAATTCCAGTTAATTAACATACTGTATTAGTGAAGCCCTTCCTGATTTTCTTCACCAAAATTATCACTTCCCCTCAGAGTTTTCAAGCACATTTTTGCTCTTCTACTATTAGACATATAATGAGAATATTTTCAGAAATTAAAAATCTCCAAGGAGTTTTCCAGCATTTTCATGTGTTTATATGCAAGTACATAAGGACATGCTGACTAATACAGTTAATTTTATTTTACTTGTAGTTATGTATTTCTATTAGCCATTTTCAGTTCCTTAGGAAAGAAGGCTGGTATAAATAAAAAATAACTAATCCACACACAGAAGAAACCTTACAGAGGTATAATAATACTTTACATATAGTTACATATTTAATATATTCTGTTACATGAAATTTGATATTGTCCTGGGAAATCCAGAAGATGACTCTTCAGATTATCCGTTACCATGTTTTCCATTGCATGAGTTGTGCCCATGTCTGTTTCTTCCTTCCAAATTCTCAACAAGCTGCCTTTAATTCTGACTGTAATAATAGCCTAACTGGGCAGTTTTGACCTTAACAATTGCTTTTCCTGCACTCAGAGGATTACCTCAAGGCTAATTAATAAGTCATGTAGGCTTTAACTCAGGCCATGCATTCCAAATTCTGTGTTCATTCCACTAACCTACAAAATTTTACTTGGGCCCCTTTGAAAGGAGTCTCCAACTACAAAATTATGATCCACCCTGTCCTTCCTCCCCCATGTCACCAGTAAAGGAATAAACCTGTGAGGGAGAGCAAGGTCTTGGGGAGTTGAGTCTGCTGACCGCTCTCAAATTCTGAAGATCATAGTAAGGTTCCCCTTGGCTACCATCATTAAGAGATATTAGGCTATGTCACACCAGGGAAGCCTCCCTCTCCTGTTTGCTTTGCGAAATGTTGAAAGATGTTTGTCTTACATGACTAATCAAAATGTTTATAAGACATAAATGAATTCCAAAAATTTGGGCTGGCTAGATGTAGGGTCTTGAGCAGTTAATTTATTAACTCCTGGATGTATTTCCTTCTTGAAGTATCAGTAATTAGAATGGATATTCTCTAAATTTCCTTCACCAGAACACCAGAAACACCAGGAAAATATTTTCTAGGATTACTTTCTGGTGTTCTGAGAACTAGGGTGAAATACAAAGATAGACTAATATTGCCTTTTAAGGAACAATGTTATAGCTGCACTGAAGTGTGCTATGTGGGGTTTCGGGGTGTAATGGTTAGTTCTGGACTATGAAAGCACTGTAAGTTTGGGTATGACTGTCCACAAATGATTAAGTTATATTTTTAATTCACAGCTTATAAACATATGTAGGGAAGAAAAGTTCACTAATAGGAATAATTTTCTTATCAAATTTATTTGTCTTTTTTTATTAAAGATTTTATTTATTCATTTGAGACACACACACACACACACAGAGCATGAGCAGGGGGAGTGGCAGAGGGAGAGGGAAAAGCAGGCTCCCCACTGAGTCAGGAGCCCGATGTGGGACTCGATCCCAGGACCCTGGGATCATGACCTGAGCCGAAGGCAGACGCTTAACCATCTGAGCCACCCAGCCACCCCAAATTTATTGTTTTCTTGGTTTATGCACTTCTAGACCCTAGGAACCTATGTAATTTGTAAAAAAAAAAAAAAAAAAAAAATGTGTGCCTTGGCAAACTTATTCTTGCCCCACAGGTCTCTCTTTTGTTATTCATTCTTCTTTTACTCTTTCCTTGGTCCTGTTATGGCTCATTTCCGTCATTATATTCAGACAACATTTAAATGCCTTTTTGAACCAGACGCTAATGTTGCTAAACAAAGGCAGGTTATCTTCTGAGTTGGTTCTTTAACCAGCCCCTCATGATTCCAACTCACATGTCCACTGCCCAGCTTCAGGGTCCCCATGCAATTAAGGGAAAAGAAGACACCTTTTATTCCACGAGTCTGGATGTCTAAAACATAGAATTTGGTGACTTTTTAAAAAAATCATAATAGCTGTTTTCTTTTAGATGCAACCTCTGTCACTGTCTTTGGACCATTCTATGAGCCTGGTCTCTCGTCACCATTTGATTTTCTTAGGGCTTTGCCGTTGTGTGCATTCCTCAACCTAACTTGAGTCCTTGGATAACTGTGTGTGTCCGTTACTTCATCACATGAGTGCAAAGACGGTAGAGTCTGTCCTTAAAGTTTTAGTTCTGTACAAAGCAAATTATACTGGTATGAATTATAGACTCACAAACTCAGAAAAAAATTGATCAGCGTATTGGAACATTCTAAACCAGTGGAAATGTGACCCTCATAAAAGAGTTGTCAAAGTCACTGAAAATTTCTTTAAAAAGGGGGAAAAATTTAAAAAGAGCAAAATATAAATGCTTCTGAGTCCTAGAGGTGAAAAATGTAGTGCATTTTAACTATTTAACAAGCCTGACATCTAGTGGCCAATTAGTATTTCTCAGGTAACTGAAGGAGACAGATGTTTGAGTTCACTGATAGAAGTGTTGGGTGGACATTGTGAGTGTAGTTCTGACGGACAGAATCAGTGCGACCTTGTTAAAAGGTGAAGAATGGAAATTATGAAAATCACTCTGAAGTCTGTTATACCTGTCTATAATCAAATAACTTAATTGATGACAGACTCAAAGATACAAGTTCTAGGCAGTCATTTCGCAAGGAAAAGAGGGACAGAAAGGAGAATACCCATGGGGTAGTACGTGTTAGTTACTAGTAATCTCAATAATAAATATTTCCATGATACCATGTGACAGGTTTCATGCTAAATGTTTCAAACGTCCTGGATTTCCTAGCAACCTTGAAAAATAAACATTACAATAGAACTGATATGCCAAGTGACTTGCTGAGCTGCCCAAGAATTGTTGTTCTTATAACAACAATAAGTAGAACCAAATCGCTACCCTAAATCCTTTACTTTCCAGCTGGGGTATAATAGCCCAGCACACCATAACAGACAAAGGAAGACAGGGCAGTTTTTCTTCTCTGAACTGGCAAATTATTATGGGGTCATCTACCCATAAATTGAAGATAGCGAAAAGGGAAAAAAAAACCTCTGCCTTAATATAGAGTTCTTAATTTATATGCTATTCAATTAACATGTATGTGAGTTATAGTAGATTCTCTTTTTTATACTATTTGTGTTTTGTTTTTTTTCCTTTAGGACATCATAATTTCCAACTGGAGACTATCTTTGAATAGAAAGGACAACCATAGAAATCCTTACTCCCTTCACATCCTTATTTTCTGACCAGAGAACAAATTTTAACAAGATATGGATTGCTTGCCATTTGAAGGATCACCATCCCTTCCCTCTTGCAGAAGCCTTTGGGCAGCTCCTTGCCATACTGTATAGCTGCCAAGAAGGCCACCATCTAGACATTCTTCTAACCTAAGCCAAGCCCTCCCAAAGCCCGGTGACCTCCTCTAAGATTTTAAATTTAGAGATTATGGGGCCCAGGTGATAAGCACACTGGGCCTTAAATTGATCTGTAGGCTGAGGTCTGAATCGCTATGAAAGACAGATGACATAATTCAGTTTGTAGCTCCCAGTTTCTGGGAGAACTCCTCTGAACCCCTGAAATGTCTAAGAACCTATTCAGAGGGTCTTCCCAGATCACTTACCTGAGTCAGAAATCCCTGGTCTAAAGAGCTAGAGTGAGGCTTCCAGGGGCAGCATGATCCAAAACAGGCACCGTGCAAATGACCTAGAACAGGTGCACAAGTGTGATAACAAGGGAAGGTGGGTAGTGGTGTGCAGCAGGGGGCGGGTGCCCAGAAAGTCACGGAGCTAAGGCACTGTCCCTGTTTACAGCAGTCATTGGTTGGTCAAATTTCTTTTCCGCAGAAAGAAATGCCAGGGCAAGACATTGGCAAGCCTGGGATCAGGACAGACAGAAACTTTCTCTACACCTCTGGGAGGCCAGGAGGTGGCGTTAGGTCACCTGTGGGCGAACCACTGGCCTGTGTCCTGACCAAATGTTAAACAAAAACATAGCTCGAAGAAAGTAAGATAAAGTGAAAGACTCCTCTGTAGTGTCATCCATATTTTCTTTCCATTTACAGCGACAGGACAGGACAGCGGAGATCATGCGGATCTTGGCAGATGGTTATCAACGGGCCTTGCTCTCCTACCTAGCCTTCCTTCTTTTCTGCAAAGGGCCTGAACACTTGTTTCTTTACATCATGCTTTGTTCTTCGTGGTTCCTTTTATAACTTCTGAGTTCTTTCTAAGCCCTGTTTTTGCTATCTAGTATTTAAATTGTGGAGGTAGTTTACATCTTAATCCTAAGTGTTTTGTATGCCTTGGTAAAGAAAATAAATACATAATTGAATACATGCCAATCAGGGAGTAAGCTTATACTGAACTTGGACTTCATCTCATCTCTTCATTTCGTTTCTAGGTGATCTCATCATTTCCTGGCTTTAATTTAAACTCTATGCGCCAGTGACACCCGAATGTATAATCTCCTGGCCAAACTCCTGCACCCCTCCCCCCGCCCCCTTCCAAGCCCCAGTCTCAGACATCCATGTGGATGTCCAACATATCCCAAACCCAAACTCTTGATTCCCATAGGGCAAGGGCTGCAGCATGTTGCCCTGGTGATCTTGCATGTATCCAAAGAGGCCACATAGGCAAAGTCTTAAACCACAGCTAATCTAAGTCTTGGCAGAATGCCTTGTGATTACCAAGAACACAAAATAATGGGAGGTCTGGAAGTTGCGGCTGCAAGGCCATCCCTTACTCGCTTCCCCAAACCCCCTGAGAGGCTATCATGAGACAGTTACTCATTGCCTCCCGGGCTCTGATGGGATGTGGAGCTTTCTGCCCACTCACTTTGAGAATAGAGCTGTAGACCATACAACCACTCTGCTTCTGTCAAGATAGAGCTTGAGCAAAGAGTTGTCCTCACACTCACACTTCCATCAGCCAGCCCCTTTTGTTTTGGGTCATCATTTTGGTGTGTGGGACAAGGGTCACTGGGAACTGACACCTTGGACTTTTCTTTGCACTACCCAGGTAAGTAATGGGCAGTTGAAATCTAAAAATATACCTTTACCAGTAGGATCAGTCAGATCCAGGCCTAGGCCTTGGCTTGTCTTGTGTGACTTCCACAGTTCCCATGCCACCCGAGCCTGCCTCCTTCCCCTGAAATCTCCTCCACCTCAGTAAACTGAGATATCAACATTTGAGTTTCCCAAGCCCCAAAGTGTAGGGTCACCTTTGCTTCCACATTCCATTATTCCAAATCCTATTGGCTCACGTTGCAAAATGGACTTAGAATCCGGCCGTTTCTCCCCAATACAGCCAGTGCAAGTCATTAATTAGTTCCTCTACCCAGGGTTACAGCATTAGCATCTTACCTGGTCTCCCTACTTTCTCCTTGTTCCTCTTCAGGCTTTTCCACACAGCTTCCACGATGTTTCTTTTAAAACATAAGTCAGAGCCAGCTTTGCCCTGTTCAGAACTCTCCACCTTCCCACCCCATCATTTAAAAGTCTCTCCATGATTTGACTCCATCCTCTCTGATCTCATCTCCAGCCCCAGCCCCCTCTCACTGGTCACTCCCCGTGCCCCGCCCCTTGCTCCTCAGAAGCCATGTGCCCACCTCAGGACTGTTGCACTGCAGTTTTCTTTGCTGGAGCATTTGTCCTATATTACCCTGGCCAACCTCTCTACCCTCCTTGTTTTTCTGCCCAAATACCCCCTTACCCATAAGATCCTTCTCATTCACATTACCCCCTTACCCATAAGATCCTTCTCATTCTACAGCAAGCCCTGACCTCCATCCCTTGCTTTTCTTTCCCTTCTTATACTGTCTTATTTCTTTCCACAGGATCTAAATCATCTGCTATAGGATTCATTTATTGTCTAATTATTTTTTTGTCTGACTCAAAGAGAATATAAGACCTATGAGGTCAATTTTTTTTTTGTTATTATTATGTTCTCTATTGTTTCTCCAGAGACCTAAAACAGTTATTAGGCACCTATTAGGTGCTCAGTTAAGTGTCACAAAATTGAGTCACAAAAAAATGGGAACAAATTCTTGAATGAAACAACAATGGATTCAGTGTTATAGACTTCATACTCCAGATGTGTGAAGTTGAACGAAACTGCCATGATCTTGACTACATTTTCCCACTTTGAAAAGAAAATATCTCAAAGCTTCATTGACAAAACTGTTATGTTGATATTTAACTCAATTAACATTGAGTAGGTATATATTATAGCATGCCAACCCCTGATCTCAGGAAGTCCCAGTCTATTAGGGTAAACAGAACCAGATACAAATAATTCTATTTTTAATCGTGTGTGTTTGCCCATTAGAGGGTGAGCATTAACTTCATCAGCTACATAAAGTGCTGGCACATGCTGAGCACTCAGTAAATGAGAGCTGATGTTCTACTGGCTTAGGATTAGAAGACAAGTGAACTGTTCTGAGAGGTAAGAAAACAACACCTTGTGTGACCTTTTGAACTGGTCTCCTTGGGCTACGCAGAGACTTGCTGGTGGAAGAGTTGGGGAGACATTGTAGTTTCAGGATGCCCAGCCACACTGCCTGCAGACAGCCAGGGTGCAGCAATAAGGAGAGTAATTGTCCAGGTGTGGGGATGAGTGAAAGTGGGAGATCAGAAACAAAGCTTAAATGTTTTGCATTTTTTATCGTCTTTGCTTTGAAAGTAGGATTTCTGGATTGTCAAGTTTTTTAAAAAAAATTCACACACACAAAAATAAGGGTAAAATTATGTCAATGGGGAATCTGGGTTGTTCACATGACGCAAGTTTCTACTGAGTGAGAAAATATCATCTTTCTTTAATTTTATTTCCCTTGAAAATAGTGGTTTCAATTAAGTGAGGAAATAAAAACTTGAAGAACTTAAGCTTCAGGAAATAGAATTTTTTTTTTTTTTAGAAAATAAAAATATACAAAGTACCAGATTCTTTTTTCCCCCTTGAAACACATTTGACAGTTAATCTAATTGGCTGCTAAATGTATTCTTCTTATAAAATCCATTATGTGGTACTCCGTTTCAAAGCTTTGGAAGAGAAATATAAATAGTATTTAATTCTGAGTAAAATTAAATGAGCGTAATTTCATTTGGAAATAAATACTTAGGAAAACTTACAAATGTTCAAAGAAGCAAAATCTTTTAAGAGTCTGACAAAACTGTCCACAGTAAGATGGCAGCTTCAGGAAGAAAGACTACCTGCTGTCAAACTGGAAAAATACAATTAAACAGCAGACATTGCCCTGAGAAAAGAAAAACAGGAGTTGTGAAAAAAGTCCGGGGAAACAAATGATGTCATGCTAACGATAGGAAAGACAGATCCCTTTGTAAAAGATGCTATCACCCATCACAGACATATTTTTGCAAATAGCCTGTTCCCTCCGGTTTAGATTTGCAAAACATGACAGTTGAGCTCACCAAATCCCTAGCGGTTGCCTTGGGGAAAGAAACAGCGGTCATTCTCTCACTTAGCAAACCAGCTGGACCCTCTTCTGCCTCCTTAAATACCACCCCAAATTCCCATCTGCCCTGTAGGAGAATGGGACTTTATTTAAACTGTGTACCAGATGAGCATTTCACAGGCCTTAAGATGTTCTGGAATTCATCCTACTGCTTTGAAAATGTAGTGTTAGATGGCCTTACATGTTTCACTACTTCTCTTAAGAATACATTCTCAGGGCGCCTGGGTGGCTCAGTCGGTTAAGCGTCTGCCTTCGGCTCAGGTCATGATCCCGGGGTCCTGGGATCGAGCCCCGCATCGAGCTCCTGGCTCAGCGAGGAGCCTGCTTCTCCCTCTCCCTCTGCCTCTCTCCCTGCTCATGCTCTCTCTCTGTCTCTGTATCTCTGTGTCTCAAATGAATAAATAAAATCTTTAAAAAAAAAAAAAAAAGAACACATTCTCATAGTTCCCAACTCAATATTAGGAACCCTTCTGAAATGTTTACCACGATTTGGAGCTGCCAGCAAGTCATTCTTTTAGGCTCAGATAGTGGGAAAATAAAAACAAAACCTTAGCATAGCCTTCCCAAATCTTACACCTTTATGTACATTACGTGGCTTTCCTCAACCCAGGTTCCATTGAGGTGCTCATGTCTAGTCTTTCCTTAAATCTTCACCATCATCATTGGTTTCCTCTAAACTGATTGTAATCCACTTTTTAAAAATTAATGCAAGTTTTAATTAATTAGTGCGCTAAAGGAACACAGGAAAGTCTAAGCTGCCTGACATTAAGTCCTTAAGGGAGCCACTCATCCAGAGGCAGGACACAGCCAGCACCTGAAGTAGGGACTCCTGAAATGATTAATTCCAAATATACTCAGAAGAGTAGAAGATAAAAGTTTCTGCAGCCTAAAATGCAATTAAATGGCCAAAATTTACCAAGACAAAGCCATTTAGATGTGGGTTCAGGGAAAGATGATGACTCTTGATTCTAAGGAACCAAGAATATATGTGGGTACTTTTGTGATCTCATGTGTATGTGTGTGTGTTTGTGCGCTGCTAAGAGGGCTCCTAAGTCCTGCTGAGGGCCAAAAGACTGTTACAAAACAATATTTTGATGAGTTAAGTGTAAATGAATCAAAAAACATACGGATTAAATTTCCCTTAATGCACATGGATTTAAAAATTAAGGGAAAAATGCTTGGCGAAGCCAATTTTGGCTTTTGCCAACCCCAAAGCTTTGGAAAATAGTTGGAGATGTCCAATGATCCAACTCAGGAAAATGTGGCCCACTCCCCCTCTCCCTTTTATAAAATCTTTATTTGTTCACACACATGGTATCAAAAAAGTCCATGGAGACATTTCTATTGGACGTGACGCCTGGTTCTAAACAAGACTTTATGAGACAATCCCTTGTTTATTTGTGAATTTGCCATGCATTTGCATTTATGGTGCATAAGTAATTCAGGAATCTTCTAAAGAAGTAGTGCTCTCCCTTATCCCTCAGGAGAGAAGCAGCAGCATCCGTTTCTGCCTGTGTGCTAGTGTCTGTCTGTCTCTACATCATAAATATATTTCCAAAGGATTCTCAATGGAAACATATCTTCTCTTAATTTTCTCCAGATGTTGTTCTTAGTAGGGATGATTTTTCTGACTGAGTGTCTCCTAAATCCACCCGGGTAATTCTGCACATGGTCATGGTTAACACAAGCATGTGACGAATCCCAGATGTGGAAGTAATCAAAGTGATGTACAGATCTAAGGCAATACTCTGGGGAACAAATGAGGGCTGTTGTGGGGTCAGAACAATTAATGAGGGTCATACTGAAAGGTTTTGGAGTTGTGGGGTGGAGGAGAGTGTGAGCAAGGAGTGGGGGTGAAGAACGTGAATCTTTCATATTTGAGAGTTTCCCTTCCTGCCTCAGAGAACAGGGATAGGTACAGGAGGAGGACTATGAAAAACCTTTCTAATTTAGTTATTATTGTGTGGGTAGATATCCTTCTATATGTGTTCTGAAGGCAAGATGACTAAGTCTCTGTCCCCTATCCAGAAAGCAGCGCTTGATATGATTCTTTGAATGAAAACCACTAGACTACTGTTTAGAGATATGTAAAAGAGGAAGGCCCAAATTAGACATAAAAAGTTGAAAAAAAAAGTCTGGATTATACATGGCAGAAGAGAAACCCAGCAGAAATATGAGGTGGTTTGGGATGACAGACAGCAGATGTGGAATGGGAAAATCCTGGATGCAAAAGTCAGCAACAATAAGTATTTCTGGAAAAACAAGGCACAATTCTTTTTTTTTTTTTCCCACTTGTAAAATGAAGATAATATCACATAGCTCAGGTATTTAGATTAAAAGAAAAGAAGTTCTATTTCAGATGCTTACTCAGCAAGAAGTGCCAGAATATAACTGATTTGGGGTGAATTTATGGAGGAGAAATAAAGCTGTCTTGAGTATTTTATTTAATGTTATCATTCTTAAAGAAATATATAGAATTTCTGGGGCGCCTGGGTGGCTCAGTTGGTTAAGCAACTGCCTTCGGCTCAGGTCATGATCCTGGAGTCCCAGGATCGAGTCCCACATCGGGCTCCCTGCTTGGCAGGGAGTCTGCTTCTCCCTCTGACCCTCCTCCCTCTCACTCCTTCTCATGCTCTCTGTCTCTCGTTCTCTCTCTCGCAAATAAATAAAATCTTAAAAAAAATATATATATATATATAGAATTTCAAAAGTTGAAAATAGGGGCATTATATATAATATATATGTATATCATTATAATGTATATAATGCACAAAGTATATATTATACTATATATATATTTATAGTATAGTAGGAACAAGGACATTTTAACTTTATTCCGATTTGTAAGAATTGTTATTACTTATGAATATAGATGCAAACATCTGAGTTAATACTATAATAAAAGAATAATACCAGTGTAATTTAATAAAAAATGCAATGATGGTTCAATATTGATTAATGTATTACTATTTTTCATCACATCAATGAATTAAGGGAGACAAGCCATATGTTCACTTTGAAAGATGGCAAAAATTCTTTTGATAAAATCCATCAATTTATAGTTTAAAAATATCTCTTCATAAACCATTTATAGAAGGATATTTTCTTAATATGATAAGTCATATGTGTATCAAATGGTAGGCAACCTCATATTAAATGTCAAAACCAATAGAGCTGACCTAAATATAGGAGGAAGAATATAAAGATTTTTGCTTTTGCCACTTCAACATTTTCCTGAAAGCACTATACAATGCAATGGGAAAAAAACTGAAAATGCTCACATATAAAAGGAGACGAAATGCTATAAAATTCTGATTGCCTTTTAAACTTAATCTTTCCAAAGCTCTAGAAGAATAAATGGCAGCTTTTCAAAAAGAAAGATTGGTATTATTAAAACACGTAATAAAGCCATAATTATCAAAACAGTGTTCAATATTGCTGTGAACAAGAGATAGGTTGGAAAATAACAGGGAAGCATGGATTGCTCAGAAACAAACCCATGTATATTTAATATTGTGTTAAATGTCAAAGATAACATTTCTAATCAATAGAAAAACCTATGGATTATCCAATAATTGATGTGTACTTACTGGCCAACTCTCAGAAGGAAAGAAGGAAAGGGAAAGAAAGAAGGAAAGACAAAAAGAAGAAAGGAAGGCAGTCAGGAAGCAAGGAAGAAGAGTGAAGGCAGAAAGAAAGAAAGAAAAAGAAAGAAAGAAGAAAGAAGAAAGAACGAAAGAAGAAAGAAAGAAAGAAAGAAGAAAGAAAGAAAGAAAGAAAGAAAGAAAGAAAGAAAGAAAGAAAGAAAGAAAAAGAAAGAAAGAAAGAAAAAGAAAGAAGGAAAGAAAGAAACAGGAAGCGAGTTTGACCTTTAACACCAAATGCAAAGTCAATTGCAGATGCGTTCAGGTTTTTAATAGAAAAATGAAAATCAAAGAGGCATTTGAGGGAAATATAAGTGAATATTTTTCAATATTGAGGGCTGACAAACTTTCTTAATTCTTAACATAAATTAACAATGGAAAGGATGTGTGAATTTAACTAAATAAAATTTTCAAGTTTCCTGTATAGGAGAAAAACAAAGACAAATCAGTATTTGCAGCAAGGATGACAGCTGGTGAATTTCATTGCCATCTCCATTCTTGAGCTCTAAGAATCTAGTCACAGTAAACCTCTTTCCTCTCAAAAATGCTCCATATTCTGTCACTCCTAGGTGTCTACACAGTTCTCCCTCCAGATAAGGAATTGCCATAAATTTTCCAAAGTTCCTTTTAGAATGTATTCAGCTCTTCTCCCAAAATCTTCCTTTCCAAAGAAAGAATCTTATAGACACACAAAGAGATTTGTTTACAAAAATACACAGTACCATTATGCTGGAATAGTGTAGTGCTCAACAATAGGTGATTGTGTATTTTCTTTTTATTTGAGTACATCCCCAGAATAAAGTATGCTGTCATTTAAAATGCTGTTCTAGTAGAGAAGTTCCAACCCTGCAGGCTGCCTGTTTTTGTAAATAAAGTTTTACTGGAAGGCAATCAAGCTCACTCAACTGTATATTGTCTGGGGCCGTTTCTTCTCAACAATGGCAGAGTTAAGCAATTGGGGCAGAGAGCTTGTGACCGAAACAGTAAAAAATATTTACTATATGTGCCTTTCACAGAAAACGTTTTATGACGGTGATACAGTAGAATATTTGGTGGCCACGTAGATGTTCATAATTTGTTATTAAATTTGTTAAGGCAAAATATAAGATAGCAAAAAAACATAATGTAAATTTAAATAAATATTAATATACACATTATATTTAACTACTATTTAACTTTAATCTGGAATACATGTATGTATCACGTCAGAAGTCCATCAAATGTTACTTTGAGATCTTGGGATTACCCAGTATCTTTTTCCTTTCTGTTTTATCCAAACTTTCCATAATGAATATATATTATTTTTAAGGCAGTCAATTATATTAATAAATATTATTTAAAAGCAAAATGTCAATGTTACATGAGAACACCAGTCTCTGATTACCAGTTCCCCCAAGGTTCATTTTTATTGGGACTTAGTGAAACTCAAACTAAATTTTCAGAGTTTATGCATACATCACTGCCCCCGGCTCCATACACACACACATGCACACACACGCATACACACACGCACGCACACACTCACTGGGTCCAGCAGTTTGCCTTTGTGATGAGTATCACAATTTAGGGGAGAAGAGGGTTCTCAGAGGGAACAAGAAGTTTCCTGTTTTCTCTCAATTTAATTTTTGCTCCATGCCTCCACCCACCTCAAGGAAAGAATTGGTTTTCTTCAGGTTTGTGGACTCGGTGTTCACCTACCTTTAGGAAGACCAATTGCTATAACATTTCTGGGGTTTAGTTTGGTAACTTACATCAAAAAGCCATTCCATCAAGTTGATGGTGAAGATGAAAACAAAGCCATGTATAATTACTATGGTATCAGGTGAAACAACAGATCTTAGGGACCTCATCCTCCACAGCTAGTTTTACCTTGGGGGCATTGAATAGAAGCCCACTCCTCAAGACTAGATGGTAGAAGAGCTAATTCTATCCTCATTCTCCCCCAAGTTCTCAAGAAGACTGTTTCAGAGTTGGTACCTAGCTTCTTAGTTTTTACACAGAAAGGGAGGGGTTAAATAATTTACCTCATAGCTATTAAATACTTATTAAGTAAGCACTGAATTAAGTATCTAAAAATAAACTTGTTTCTCTCCTGGAGACTAAAGTGCTCTAAGTTTTAAATGTATTAATGTTTTATATTTGCATAAAAATCTTACATCCCAAAGCAGTCTGCATTTCCAAAAGGTTTTTTTTTTTTTTGAAATGCCAAGTTGAATTTGGCATCTATTTAATAATATGCACAGACAGCAAAGAATAATAATAATATGTGCCTGGTCACACAGCAGAATGTGAGATTAAGAAAGAATCTAGCCTTTTCTTCCACTCAAGAAAACAGAGCTAACTCCTCATTAGAGTTAGGGAATGAGTGAATGTCTGAACCTTTCCAATTATGTTGCCAATACCTCCATCTACACCTGGTTGGAGGGGAGAATTCCATGGAAGGTAAAATCAACTCAAAGAATCCCAGACCACTGGAGCTGAAAAGGACACTAACATGATGTCTAATCTTATATTTCCAGAAGGGGAACCTGACAACCAGAGAGGTGATGTCAATTGTCCAGCACCACCCAAAGAACTGCTAATCTACTGAGCTCTTGAACACAAGGTCTCTCTAGTTCTCTATTTGCTGCATCTTCAACTAGTTTTCTTTTCTGCCCTCTGGTTCGCACCTGGGCTGTGTTACTGCCAGAGTGCAGCATGGCAGGCAGTATGCTACCCGCTCATTTAGATTCTCACCACTGCACTGCAAGGTACTGTTACTTCTCCTTTCGCAGATGAGGAAACTGAGCCTCAGAGAAGTGACATAACTTGGACACAACCCGGAAGCCATTTCTATTTAATTTTCAAAGCAAGGATCTCAACTACTGCAGTTGGCTGCAGTCAATTCCATCATGCCTCCACCCGCCCTTGCCTGTTATCTGCCCACTGAGGTCTCTGGAATAAGGCTTTTTTAAAGGTACAAATGATTACATCCCCTTCCATGCTTTGGAAGGTAAACTTATTTCCTGCCTTTTTATCCCTTTCTCTACCTCCACATTTTGTAAAGCACACGACAACATTTTCACTCATATCTAGGGAGTGAATAAGCATAGCTGCCATTCAGATTCTCAAAGCTCTCTTTTACTGAGTGCCTGTTACGTATCGTGCAATTTAAATATACTATCTCTCATCTGTACAGCAACCCTGAAAGTTAGAGATGACATCATTTGCTTCTTTTGTGTCTTCCCTCCCCCCCAAATACCTTGCTCACTTACAAGTGCCTAGTAGACACCCAATATAATGTGATGGGTTTAATTGAATTGGTACCGGTTTCCCTGGAGACCACAGAGCACTTGCATAACTTTCAAACCCCTGGATCCCACCATTCATCACTGGCTTTGGTGTCTACAGAAGGGGAGAACCGAAGTCCAGCCAAAATGTGCACAGTGCCATCTCCAAGCAGCAGGGTGCAGCTCCCACTGGCTCCGTGTTGTTTCACAGCCTGTGGCATCTTGTCATCCGTCACAGTGGGGCCAGCACTTCCCCCACCGGCTCTGAAATATGTGGCTTCCCCTAGTGCGCTGGTCTTCGTCACAAAAGCAGCCTTGCTTCTGACAGCCTCCCCTTGGAAGTAGACAGGCTTGGAGCCTGCCTGCTGAGTTTGGAATTGATGTGACTCCAACCCTAAACCAAGATGCAAAGTCTTTTCTAGCCAACTTTAGAGAGAGGAGTGAATAGGATTGCGGGGGAGGAGATAGAGGTGAGGGGGAAGAAAGACATGTTGAAAGGTGGAAAAGACCTAAATAATTCTGTTTAAAAAGGCTTTGGGGGAAACTATTTCTCTGTTAACCTTGAAACATGAAGGCAGAGGACTCTGAGGGTACCCAGCCCTTGTGCAATTGAGTCCTGTTGCCCTGTTCAGACCCCCTTCAGTCTTTTGTTCAAGGCAGTGAGGAGTATAGAACAGTGTAAGGGCTCAAAGCCTGTCAGCCTATTGTGTCAGAGGAAAACAATGTGCCCTGAGGACATTCACAGCCTAAGTGACTTAAAAGGATTTTTCTTTTTCTCTGGGAAGATGCTTTTTCCATTTTGGGACACATGGTATTTCCAGAGAGATGAAATCATCTCTTGCTGTGTTTTGGCTGTTGTTGTTGATAGTTGCACTTTAATAATATATATCACCATCCCAACCACGTCATCTTCCTTCTACACCACAGAGTGATTGGGTACACATCTGTCTGTGCTGCTTTACTGCAGATTGTACAGTGTAAGCAAAATGAACATGGCCCCATTCAGTGGAAACTGAAGTAATGATGCATGCAGCACAGTGCTCTTAGCAGTTTTTTGCAGTTTTTAAAACTGTGTTACAGCATCCCTTCCTGCTGTGGAGATATGGATAGCTTAAGACAGGGCACTGATATTGAAACAGATGAGATTACTGTAAACTCTATCAACCGATCACTAGACAAAATAAATAAATGCTGTACGTAAATATATCTAAGCAAAAGAACATTATACAGGATATATAGGATATATATCCTATACATATCTAACTTTCAGGGTTGCTGTACAGATTAGAGATAGTATTTAAATTGCACAATATGTAGCAGGCACTCAATAAAAGAGAGCTTTGAGAATCTGAATGGCAACTATGCTTATTCACTCCCTAGATATGGGTGAAAATGTTGTCATGTGCTTTACAAAATGTGTAGGTAGAGAAAGGGATAAAAGGGCAGGAAATAAGTTTACCTTCCAAAGCATGGAAGGGGTATATAATATGTGTGTGTGTGTGTGTGTGTATAGGATAATACACATAATACACATTGAGACAAGATGATATTGTATCTCAGTCCATCTGGGCTCCTATAACAGAATGTTATAGCCTGGGTGGCTTTAAACAACAGAAATTTATTTCTCGGAGTTCTGGAGGCTGATAAGTCTAAGATCAAGGCTCTAGCAGATTCAGTGTCTGGTGAGAAGTTGCTTCCTGGTTGTCTTCTCACTATGTCCTCGCATAGCAGAGACAAAGGAAGCTTTCTGGAGTCTCTTTTATAAGGGCACTAATCCCATTCATGGGGGCTCTGCCCTCATGACTCTGATCATTTCCCAAATTCTCCCCCCACACACATCAAATACCATCATATTGAGGACAGGATTTCAACATACGAATTTTGGGGGATCCAAACATTCAGTCTGGAGCAGATTGCATGAGAGTAAGTAATCACTTACCTTTTATTTAACCTGAAAATTATCTGAACAGCATTTGGACAAAGCAAGCCTGGAATGAGAAAATTGTGGTTAAACAGCAGCTTGTACAGAGGTACACTAGTGTGGGTTTTTAGAAGAGCAGGGAGAGCATCCTTCAGTTCTCCAGAAGAATTCAGAAACTTAGTGGGAAGAACGGGAATCATGATGACTTCAGTGATGCTGACACATGGGTGAAATAGTATAGACAGCCAATGGATAGATGGAGTGATGTGATTTGAAGGAAGGCAGTGAAATTTGTTAACAGATTAGGATCTCTCTGTATACAAGATAATGCTGTACCTCTCAACCAAATCAGGGTGATACTGACACAAGTTTCTGATGTCATCTATATTACCCACAGATGGGTTGGAAACTCTAGATCCAATAAATTCTCCTTTATCAACATTATCAAACTAGGCTGTGTACAGATGCTTAGCACATTGTCAGTTGGCACCATGCTTGATTTTCTTTCAAGCCTACTGTGAAAACAGTCCTTCAGGAGGCCCCGTACCTGCCCTTTGTGTGAGCAAGGCACTCCTGTGATTCCTCAAGGCCCTGAGGGGTCAGAGAATGTGGAGGTAGAGCCCCTAAACAAATAACAGAGTGCCATGCAGCAGAAGGCCAGGAATGGAGGGGCTCAAGATGAAAAGCAAGAGGGAGGAATATGGCAGGAGGAAGGGTAGAGAGAGGGTGTGTAATCATACAAACCACCTCAGAGCCATTGGAGGTGGGATCTCCACTCCAAAACACCACAGCATGGAAAATATTCTAATTTACAATTTCAACAATCATAAATTAATTTATCCTGGAAATTGAATGCAAAGGTTCATCTCTTCCTCAGTATTGCTATTGTGCACTGTTGTGCCCTCTTTTAGACTGATTTGTCTTATTAAAACTTGTTTTAGAGAATGATAAGGAAAGTGAGGTCAGCAAATTAGGTTAGTCTGTATTGTTATTTGCTATTACTCACTGAAGTTTGAGAATAGTGGACAATAAGGGCTTTGAACATTTGACAAAATACAGCATCCTTTCTTGATTAAAACTCTTCAAAGTGTAGGGGTAGAGAGAACATACTTCAATATCATAAAAGTCATCTGTGAAAAGCCCACAGCAAATATCATTCTCAATGGGGAAAAACTGAGAGCTTTTTCCCTAAGGTCAGGAACTTGACAGGGATGCCCACTCTCACCACTGTTGTGTACTAGAAGTCCTAGCCTCAGCAATCAGACAACAAAAATAAATAAAAGGCATTCAAATCAGCAAAGAAAAAGTCAAACTCTCACTCTTCAGAGATGACATGATACATTATGTGGAAAACCCAAAAGACTCCACCTCAAAATTGCTTGAACTCATATAGTAATTCAGCAACTTGGCAGGATACAAAATCAATGTACAATCAGTTGCATTTCTATACACTAACAATGAGACAGAAGAAAGAGAAAACAAGGAATCAATCCCATTTACTATTCCACCAAAAACTATAAGATACCTAGGAATAAACCTAACCAAAGAGGTAAAGGATCTGTACTCTAGAAACTACAGAACACTTATCAAAGAAATTGAGGAGGAAAGAGATGGAAAAACATTCCATGCTCATGGATTGGAAGAACAAATATTGTTTAAATGTCTATGCTACCCAGAGCAATCTACACATTCATTGCAATCCCTATCAAAATACCATCAGCATTTTTCACAGAGCTGGAACAAACAATCTTAAAATTTGTATGGAACCAGAAAAGACTCTGAATAGCCAGAGGAATGTTGAAAAAGAAAACCAAAACTGGGGGCATCACCATCACCATGCCTGACTTCAAGCTATATTACAAAGCTGTGACCATCAAGACAGCATGGTACTGGCACAAAAAGACAGATAGATCAATGGAACAGAATAGAGAACCCAGAAATTAACTCTCAACTCTATGGTCAACTAATCTTCGACAAAGCAGGAAAAGATATCCAATGGAAAAAAGATAGTCTCTTTAATAAATGGTGCTGGGAAAATTGGACAGCCACATGCAGAAGAATGAAACTGAACCATTCTCCTACACCATACACAAAGATAAACTCAAAATGAGTGAAAGATGTAAATGTAAGACAAGAATGCATCAAAATCCTAGAGGAGAACACAGACAGCAACCTCTTTGATGGGGGCTATTTTGAAAATCATAAGACTCTTAAAACCCTAAGTAGAATGGCAAATATGCAAGCACAAAATGACTAGAAGAGAGGAAAAACTATTGACATTGAGTAAAATACAAGAGAAAAGGTTAAGTAGCAATTGCAAAAGAAGTAAGAGAAAGAAGCCATTAGGACCAGCCCTGTTTCTTAGGGAAGGCTTCTGGGAAGAGGCAGAGCAATGCTGAGCCTTACAGTATTGGTGGTTCAGGGAGAGGCCATGAGCAAGAGTGTGCAGGTGGGTGTATCCTGGTTATGAAGAAGACCATGGCATGGAGACCGGAGCGCAAGAGTGAAGGTGCTCAATAGCATGGGATTAGAGTATAAAGAATCTCTCCATCCATACTTGATGTAATTCAAAGTAATCAACACATTGTATACTTTAAATTTACACAGTGTTATGTGCCAATTATATCTCAATAAAGCTGGGGGAAGTAAAGCAAGTAACCATTGTTCAGTGTTGATTAATACAATTAAGAATGGAAGTGAAAAAAGTTGGAGGCAAGACTTCAGAATGGAATGAAAAGGCAATGCTTTAAGCATGAAATGATGAGACCCTGACCCTGCACAGATCTGTAGTAATAGCTGTAGAGAAAAGCTTTAGTTGCTTCAGACAACAGCTAGTACACTGGATTTACATTATGAAATGGAAATTCTAATAGCATCTAAATATTATTTCTTTTAAATCTGGTTTTGGCGATGCCTGCATTTTTATTATGCAAAACACTTGATTTGGTTAGCTAAGCTCTGAGACTGTTACTGTTATTTTTGTATCCAGTAATTCATTTTAAAACTGTCAGTAAAATTTCTGCATTATGTTGTTTCTGGTTTAGTGGGAAAGAATGTGCTATTTAACTTTGCTCAGTAGGAAAGGAGACTGATAGCTGTTTATTTTAAATTCTGAAGTTTAGAAAACTAAGGCTGGTGCCTTCATGATCAATGTTTTTAGTAAAAGCCTGTCTAGAAAGAAATGGAATGAATATTTTGCCTTTTAAAAATTATCTCTGCTTTTTGTTCATTTTATTCAAGAGACTATTAAATGAAGGTTGTTGTTTTTTTTTTTTTGTATGTCTGTTCTAAGGATAGAAAAACTTCCAAAAGAAGAAGAAACCCGTTCTTTCAGATAACCTCTTTCTTCTAGAAATTGCTTTACTGGTTCATTCAGGGGATTTTCTATCCTGTGAACATAATTCATTTTAGTGTAAGAGATGGAGAACCTGCTGCCCAATGTATAACCACTAGCATCCATAACCACTAGCCAGATGTTGATCTCTCTCATTCAGGATTTCACCTAAGACCTTCAACCCACAGGAATGACCTTGAGTGGGACTCTGGAATCCACAAAAGGGATGAAGTAGGATTTTTGTGCAATTGGCCAGGGAGAGGGGAAGAAGATGTGTAAATAATACATATCTGTGTTGGTGGGAATGCAAATTGGTACAGCCACTTTGGAAAACAGTGTGGAGTTTCCTCAAAAATTTAAAAATAGAGCTACCCTATGACCCAGCAATTGCACTCCTGGGTATTTACCCCAAAGACACAGATATAGTGAAAAGAAGGGCCATATGCACCCCAATGTTCATAGCAGCAATGTCCGCAATAGCCAAACTGTGGAAAGAGCCAAGATGCCCTTCAACTGATGAATGGATAAAGAAGATGTGGTCCATATATACAATGGAATATTACTCAGCCATCAGAAAGGATGAATACCCAACTTTTACATCAACATGGATGGGACTGGAGGAGATTATGCTAATTGAAATAAGTCAAGCAGAGAAAGTCAATTATCATATGGTTTCACTTATTTGTGGAACATAAGGAATAGCATGGAGGACATTAGGAGAAGGAAGGGAAAAATGGGGGGCGGGAATTGGAGGGAGAGATGAATCATGAGAGACTATGTACTCTGAGAAACAAACAGGGTTTTAGAGGGGAGGGGGGAGGGGGGATTGGTTAGCCCAATGATGGGTATTAAGGAGGCACGTACTGCATGGAGCACTGGGTGTTATACAAAAACAATGGATCGTGGATCACCATATCAAAAACCAATGATGTATTGTATGTGACCAACATAACATAATAAAATTTAAAAAAATAATACACATCTGTTCTTGAAACTTCTTGCAGTGTATTTCTAAGGGTGATCGAGCATCTTTAGGTTTAAATCCAGAAATTTGTATGTGCTTGGTCACTCAGTATATTAGTAATTATCCCCATCCTAGGAAGTTACAAGTGACTTTCCAAGGAATAAGGGAAAAATTTTCCTCACTGAGAGTCCATCAGTCTTGGTGCTGTCAGGTTCCTCAAGACTTTACTAACCAATAGTCAGAGTGCCAAGAGAGAAAGAAAAAGAAAGAAGAAAGAAAGAAAGAAAGAAAGAAAGAAAGAAAGAAAGAAAGAAAGAAAGAAAGAAAGAAAGAAAGAAAGAAAGAAAGAAAGAAAAGAAGGAAGGAAGGAAGGAAGGAAGAAAGAAAGGAAGAAAGAAAAAAAGAAAGAAAGAAAGAAAAGAAAGAAAGAAAGAAAGAAAGAAAGAAAGAAAGAAAGAAGAAAGAAAGAAATAGAAAGAAAGAAAAGAAAGAAAGAAACAAAAAAAGAAAGAAAGAAAAGAAAGAAAGAAAGATAGATTAGGGTATGTTATTCCCTGGTGGGTTTAGTCTCTTTCATTTTGTCTGTTAAGTCTGGTGACTAATCCAAATTACCTCTTTAGTTGAGCATTCACTCCTCTGCTACAGTCTTTCCCCTTTTCCTTCATGACATTTATGGATTCTTATCTCATTGTCTTGTTGATTATCCCTCTGAAGAGCCTTCTCTTCTCTCTGAACAATGTGTCACATCCTTTATAAATCAATTTAAATTTGCCCCTCTCCAGTAATCCTAGATTATTGGATTTCCTCAGCACCAAGTGAGCACTAAGTATTCAGTATGAATCTTAAAAGATGGGTAAGAGTTTCCCTGAAGAAGTGTTATGGACTGAATTGTGTCCCTCTTCCACTCCCTCCCAACACTGCCCTCCCCAAAATTCACATGTTGAAACCCTTATCCTCAATGTAACTGTATTTGGAAATAGGTCTTTAGGTAGGTAAATAAGATTAAATGAGGTTAAAGGGTGGGGACCTAATCTGATAGGACTGGCTTTCTTACAAGAAGAAGATCTCTTTTTCTTCTTCTTTTTTTTTTTTTTTAAGATTTTTTTATTTATTTGACAAAGAGAGGGACAGAGAGAAAGGGAACACAAGCAGGGGGGAGTGGGATAGGGAGAAGCAGGCTCCTTGTTGAACAAGGAGCCCAATGTGGGGCTCGATCCCAGGACCCTGGGATCATGACCTGAGGCGAAGGCAGACGCTTAATGACTGAGCCACCCAGGCACCCCTCTTCCTCTTCTATGTGCACAGAGGAAAGACCCCTTGAAGATGCAGAGAGAAGATGACTTCTGCAAGCTGAGAAGAAAACCCTCTCCAGAAACCAACTCTAATGGCACCTTGATTTTGGACTTTGAGCTTCCAGAGCTGGGAAAATAAATTTCTATTTTTTTAAGCCACTCACTGTGATATTCTGTATGGCAATCTAAGTAGACCAATAAAACCAGTGTTGCAAGAAAGAACTTCTAGGAAGAATGAGAACTTCTTGCAAAGACTCAGAATAGAGAAATGCATGTTGTTATTGATGTGGTGTGATCAGAGTGCAGGGTGCTTGGCTAGATTATGAGAAGGAGAAGGTGAGTTCTGGGGAGACTGGAAAAGATCTTGTATCTGGTACAAAGAACTTTGTTTTATAGGCAGTGAGGGAACCACTAGATAAGTTCCACCAGATAGTCAGATATTATTTGTGACTGAAAATTCCAGCATTTGGCAAGATTTTTGGGTAATAGAATTGGCAGCCCAGTTTGTAACAATGACTGTTGTCCATTCCTTCAATTTTCTTCATCATCCATGTTCAAAGAAGCTTCATTGAATAAACTGGTTTTGTCTAAGTCTTTTCCACCTTGGCCCTTTGTATCAATGTAAAATTTTCTCAGGATTCTTCAGCATTTCTCAAAGTTTGGTCTTCTTTTCTTTAATGTGCTGATTGGAAGACAACATTCCAGACCTGATGTCACACTGAACTTAGAAAGTGGGTAAACCAGTTATGAGGAGCTGATAAGAAATTTGCTTAGGTTGGAAGACAAATAAAATTGCAAATATGTAGCTTTACAGTCATAATATGCCCAAATGAACTAACATGAGTTCTGTGACATGAATATTTTCCTTGTTATAAAGGTAGGATATCTATGATCATATGAAAATGTGGTCTCTAACCAAGTCTCTTATGTGTAAGATTGACATAATATTGCCTACCTTACCAGCTTCACAGAACTGCTGGACAGGTCCAGTGACTAGAAGAACATGGAAAACTTTCCTTGTAGTTCATACCACTATCAAAGTTTTCTTCAGATTCTGTTCATTTTTTAACTCATTCATTTACCATTTCATACATTAAACTAATACTCCTTAACAGCCGACCATGGTCCAGACTGTTGTGTAAGATATTGAGGCTTCAACACTGAACAAGTGACAGGATCTTATGATTGGGCTAGGAAGCGCTACACTGAGTAAGTCATGATAAGAATGATGTGTGTTACTAAGAAATACAGGGCTAAGGAAGCATAAAATAGGCTCTCCTAATTTAGCTGACGGGGTTTGCAAAAGCCCTCATGGATAAAGTGTTATTTAAACTTAGACTTGAAAGATGAGTGGGAATTAGGTAGTCTGTAATGAACATCTTCCTAAGAATCTACCATTAACTGAAGTGCTTTCTGACATCATGTAAGAAACAGTTTCAAAAAATGGCCCTTTGGACCAGTCATCCATCATCCATCTCTGCACCTTAGTTGCAATAAGTTCATCTAGAAATTTAACTAAGACCGGTGATTAAATATGGCATGGAGAAAGCAAAGAGATGCAAATATCTGACATGTATGGCTCCATCCCAGCTTTGCGTCTATAAAATGGGATAAACTTAGGAAAGGCCAACCCAGGGAAAATGTGCTGGCAGTCAAGGGCTTTTGAAATCATTGGCAACTATGTTTAATAAGAACATGCAAACTTCATCTTAACTAATTCATAATACCTTAATTACATTCAAATTATCAAACTAAATTTAAAAATTGATGAAACTCTGACCTCAAGAGAGTCATATATCAGATGATGACAGTGTTTGCTGATGGCGACTCTATGCCCTACTTTTCATCCCAGTGCATTCAGGTGCATTGGGGCTCTACATGATTTCTTTTAAAAGAAAGAGAGAGACATTTGACAAGCTAAATTTTTTTTTAAATCTTTTAATATCCAGTTTTAAGGCATTTTATCACGTTAAGAACACAATGTTAAAAAAATGTTTTCACTTCTAATCCTTGTTCTGAACTGGCTTTCACTGGTTTTTGATTTCCTACCCAATTATTCCATTCCAGCAGTTTTTTATTCATGAGTCTCATCTTCATTGGCTTTATTCCATTTCTCTTAGACATGCTTTCTCCTCTCATGGTGCCAGGCTTCTTTGTGGTCTTGTCTTTCTGCTGTATGTGATTCCTTCCTTCCTTTCTTTTGCTATAAATATTCCCATTTTTTTCTATGAATTTTCCCAGGATTCAGATTTTTATGTATTTACTTATTTCTGTATCCTCTGGGTTTTTAGATCTCCATTTATATCACCTTCATACTAATTTGTTTGCTTGCTTTTACTTTATTGGCACATGTAAATATTTCCCTCCCCCCCTTTTTTTTTACCCCTGCTTTATATGTTACTTTATATATTCAAATAAGCTGATAGCTGTACCACTGGAAAAGAAAATATTAAGTCTGACATCATTCAAGGCTTCTTAGAAATCACTGAGCTTCAGTGACCAGTGATAACCAGAGTATTTTCACATTCAACAATTTATGTTTCAAAATTACATGTATTTAATATCTATATATGCATGCATAAATAATGAACAGTTTGAAACACCTATTATGTACTAGGAAATTTATAGATTTCCTCTTGTCCATTATTTCTGCTACTTAAAATAAGCTTTGACATATAGGATAATACCCCTCACTGGAATTGGTGCACAGAGGGGTTAAAGAATGTTCCCAAGCACCAATCTCCTAAGTGGCCAAGCCAGAATTCAAACCATGGTATTCATGGTATTATAAAGGCAGACCTTTATATCCAAGTATCTTTCTGCTTCTGTTACTGTTACTTATACTGTTATTGGCATCATGCTTCAGGTAATATATGATGAAATGCTTTGTATAACTGAAAATGCTAAATACATATTAACAATCATATCAATAGCTTCCTGAAAGAAAACTATTTCTTCTTTGACTTATAATTGATGGCGTGATATAAAGCATGTGTGGGTGGAAATGGAACATGGATGCAGCAGGCAGAGGGTCTCCTTCTGAGTCAGCTTATGCTTGTATTCCCTCAAGGATCATCAAAGGAAACACAAAGAAGGACCACAGTAACTTTGAGTGTACCTCATCTTTTCAGTGCTGCACATCTTTTAGTTGCTCTTTCTTAACATTTCTGTTGATGAGAGCATCAGACATGATATTCCAAAAGTCATGTGCTTAATGTACATGCACTTTTCTATCTTTTGGATGCTTCTGTCTGATTCTGGACTAAGCCTTTCTAGATGTACTTGTCTGGCTCCTTACTTTTTAGAATAGCTATACTGTCTTCTCACATCGACTTTATTTGCTATTCTTTCTCTCCTAGTGCTTAACTCAACTGTATTTTTCCCCTGAAATATATTCTAAGGCTGCCACACATCCAGTTCTTAACTCAATGTGGTTCCACAGAGTTGGACACACCAGCAAGAAATGTGGTAGAACATAAGTAGATATTGAAGATTTTAGAGTATTATGTCAAAAATCATATCATTACCATCATCACAGTCATGGTTAATTGAGGGTGGGGGCACATAACCTGTGCTGGTCACTTTATGTATATTTCCTCTCATCCTTACTAAACACGTGAAATATGGACATTATTAAACAGCTTATAAATGAGAAAACTGAGTTTATATTTTTTTTAATTTTTTTAAAATTTGAGTATAGTTGACACACAATGTTACATTAGTTTCAGGTGTAATGTTATGCCTAAAGTCAACCACCTTGTCTATGGTGGAAATGAGATTCAAACTCAGGATGCAACCCATGAACAAGATCCATCTCCTTGTTTCCATCCAAGTAGCTCAGTGCCTCCCCACCATCTCTTCCTCCTTGGTCCCCTCAGAAGCCTGAGGCTCAGGTTATGTATCATTGCATAGACACCCCACCAGTTCACATACATCTATAGCTCCCTAATCTGGTCCCATCTTCCACCCTCCCCAGCTTCCCAAAGCTTTCTTTGGTGCCCTATGGAACCCCCCAATATCCTCAAGCTCTTCTCTTATGAACTCAAACTCTTCTCAGCACTTTCTTGCACTAAACAAAATCTTACTGTCACCTGAGGTCCCTGCTTCCTCCATGACCTTTTCAAAAAGAAGCTGTTTTGTTCCTACACTATTTTAAACTATAGGTTTTATTGTGTGTAATCTTGAAAAAACTGTTTGATCTCTAAATGCCTACGTGTCCTTATAAGTAAGATATGGGACATAATACTACCTATTTCATGAGGTTACTTTGAAATGTTAATACCTGTAAAGGCTTAGAACATTGTCATATGGTAAGCATATAATAAATGTTAGCTATTAAAAAAATAAATAAACTATAGGTTTTATTATTATTTAAGTATGGTGAGGCCAACAGATCAGGATATGACTGCCATTGAAAAGATAGTTACTCATAGTTCCCAAGAGGAGGGAGCACACCACACCATAGGGGGTGGGAGCCCATGGGGAAGCATGAAAGTTGATCAGGAGGCAAAAGGAAGCCTGAAAATTACATGGCAAGAGCCTTTATTGTGGTTTTCATGATTTTTTTTTTTTAAGATTTTATTTATTTATTTGACAGAGAGACACAGCCAGAGAGGGAACACAAGCAGGGGGAGTGGGAGAGGGAGAAGCAGGCTTCCCACGGAGAAGGGAGCCCGATGTGGGGCTCCATCCCAGGACCCTGGGATCATGACCTGAGGCAAAGGCAGATGCTTAACGACTGAGCCACCCAGGCGCCCTATTGTGGTTTTCATGTGAAGGAACAGGTGAGGCAGGGTAAGCAGGTTTATGATTGGTTAGTTTGAATAATTACAGCAGGCTTTGGGGTGTAGGATCTGTCCTGAGTTGTCTGGTACCTGGCCCAGGGTGATTAGAGCAGGGGAATATTGGCCTGGAATATAAAAGCCAGATTGGGGGTTGGATGGAGGGGAAGCACTACATTCATTAGTTTGCATATGAAAGGCACACCCCTGGGCAAGTTTTTTGCTATCTCTAAGAATTGGCCAGCCCTGGAAAAGGCAGTCTCTCCCCAGTCAGTGAGGCCCCAGATGACAGACCATCAAGAATACAGAAAATAAGAGAACATAGTTAACCCACACACTCCCGAATACCAGGCTCTGGAGGTGCCATTAGGCTTTCCTTGCTCTTCAATCTGCTTCTAAACCACCTCTCCTTCATTCTTCAAAGCCTCCATATGGCTTGAGGCATAGGTGATCAGAAATTTCCATCCATTACTCCTCTTGGTGCTATCATCTGTCAACCTCTTGGTTACTAGCCCTCAGTACTCATGAATTTTACTATGTGACCATCTTTTTTTCATTGCTACTATCCCCGTCATAATTCTTGTCTTTGCAAACCACACAAGTGATTTATTTATCTTTTGCCCTGGCTTTTCCAACTGTGTCCTCCTTTGCTCTAATAATCTTTTCTTCCACTCTACCCTGCCCATCCACTCACATTGTCTCACCCTAAATGTGATTATCGTTTTGTAACATGGCCCAACCACTTTCTACTTGTATCACTAGAACAAGTTGCTTGTTGTTTTGTTCTGCAGTTTCTTCTGTAAAATGGCTGCATCTGTGGTTCCTGACTCAGAGAACTGCTGTACAGTTTGAATGAATTCATGACTGTGAGCCTCCTAGTATTTTTCCTGGCACAGTGTAAGTAAGCAGTAACAGATACTGTCATTGAAATTATTATTACTGTGACCACCTACAGTATCTACACTTTAAATATTTCATATCTGAACATCACTTTCTACTAAGTTCAGCTAACTTACTCAAGTTCTCACCTATAACTAATTTCCACCCTCTCTGAGCCCTCGGGTTTGTTCTTTTCACCATTTTCCGTGATTTATTACCCGCACATGTTCTTCCTCCCCTCCTTAGCAAGCTTAGCTTCCATGATCCAGCTCAATAACCACTCTCCCACCAACATCCTTTCTTCTGTTCCTCCTCTTTCTCATAGCCATACTTGTCTGGAATTTCCAAACATCCACTTACTCCATACCATCCCCCTCCCCAGCGCAACTGAAAGAGCCCGAGAAAAGTCACACAACCAGGATAACTGAATATGTCTCAAATTTAAGACCACAAGTATGAAACAGGCATTTAGCAAAGTCATATAATCTTCCCATGCTGCCTTAATCACTTCCTTTTCTCTCCCTTCTAGAATATCCAGTACCTCAGCTCCTCTCACTATTAGATGCTGACTGCACCTCATTCTTCAGCCAGAACACTCTTACTGTGCCCACACCAACCTCCCTGTCTCAATGGAGTGAAGATCCCTGCTCCTGCCTAAGGCAACCTCTCCACTCTATGCGCTAGATCCCTCCTTAACATCCTAAGACCCACATGCCTCCAGTTATCCCCTCCTCAACTGCTTGAGAAGTGCTTTTCCCAGATATGCCCACAACTGTTTTTCTCATCATTCAGCTAAAAATTCAAATGTTAGCTACCTAGAAAGGTCTTCCCTGCTACCCTAACGAGCTCCCTCCATTACCCTCTATCACATTACTTTATGTTCTTCATTGCCCTTATCAGGACCAGAAATTAGCCATTTTGTAGACTCTTTTTTCTCTCTCATTTAAATGAATGTATGCTCCATAAGGACAAGGGACACATCTCACTCCACTGTAACCTTGCACCGTGAACACTTGGTACACTGCGGGCACTTGGTGAATATTCTTTGAATAACTGACTCAAGAGCCTCTGTTATTTCTGCTAGAACAGACTACCTCTCCACTGCAGACAATCTTAAGGTGAAATGTTGGATGAGCATTTTCTGGAAAAACACAGGCTACTCTTTACTGTGATAGAGCTTGTCTAAAGGAGCAAGGAAGCAAGAAATCATCCCAGTGGTGCCACAATGAGGGAGAGAAGAACAGATTCCATGAAACTGAAAATACCTGGAGAAAGAGCTCAGATTCCAAAGGATTTCACTGGTAGATGGGCAAAGGATTTCACTGGTAGATGGGCATAGGAATATTGTACAGAAACACTGTGCACACAGCAACAGTTTAAACTCACATAAAAATGCCCTTGGATATCTGACTCCTAAAGCGAGTGTCACAATCCTTCAAAGGTGGTTTTTTCCTGTAACCAACTGAAATATGGAGAGCTCCATGGTCAACTATGTATCTTAACAGAGTGGCCATAGGGATTTTCATTAATGGCACTCATTTCAAAGGGTTATGATAGGACAATTAAACAGAAAGTTTGCTTTGGATTTGAACTTGGCAGAGAAAGGTTTTCCAGAACCAAATATTGTTCATCCAATATTTGAGTTGCATAAGTGTCAAAATATGGCATTTGGAGGATGATATTTTCAGTTCATATAACAATACTTTTTGGAGATAATTTTTATAGAATACAGAATATGTAATTAATTAGCTTTATTCCCAAGTTAGAAAAAATAAGGCACATATGTGTCTTCTGCTATGATGGCTAAACTCTAATTTTACAATGTATTTCAGTTCCACTATTCTGAATATTCTCACTTTTAAAAATAGTTATAATAAATATTGTAGCTGTCAAAGGGGTAAAAAATTTTAGTTTACTAATTTTATGGAACGTGAAGCATCTCATTATTTTTAAGAGTTTTGAAATCTTGCTATTTGTTTTGGTCTGGTTCTAGGAAGAAGCATATTTCTAGTTCTTATTTTTATTTTCAGGATTTTAATGAAGGTAACTTACTTTAATTTAGCAATAAATACCAAGCAGGTGGATGGAGAAAAAATTTAGATAGAAATGTGATATAACAAATACATTAACATGTTTAGTATAGACGATGGCTACATGAGAGTTTGTTGTACAATTATTTGAACATCTCTATTTATTTAAAATTTTCATAAGAAAATATCAAAAAGCTAATTCCATTCAAGCTAATCAACATGATATGCTAATTATCAGCAGCAGTTTTTGTTCTCTGCTAATTATGCCTTGGTTTAGGGGTCGTGGAATTAGTTGTTAACCAAAAGTTATGGATAACTAAACCTTGAGAGAATGTATTTTCTAGTTAATGGAAATAAAACTTGATGATATTAACTCTTGGTTGATATGTGATATCACTCTATTATTGGCTGGATTTTTAAGAGGAATAATCTGTCCTGGGGCTTATAAGAAAGGAGAAATAACCATTTATTTGGAATTGATTTTATGTCATATCCTGTGTTAGTGGCTTTGTGTGCATTCCTTTATTTAATATACACAGCAAAAGAGTTGGGTAAGGGGCCCACTATTTCATAGATGAGGAATGTGTGGCTCAGAACTACTAAGTAAGTTACCCAAGATCATAGTTAGGAAGTGGCAGAGTTGGGCTTAAACCCAGGTTTGTTTGACTCAAAGTTGTATTCTTGAGAAGTACTTTAACACCTTGAGAGCCTTATTAAATAATCCATGTTATTTGATATGAGATCTTAGAGCTAGTAGAATCCTCAGAAACCAGCTATTACCAACCTTCTTGTTTTACAGAAAAGGAAATATGTAAAATCAACCTGAGTAATGTATTCAAAGCCATATAGCCTCTTCGTGGCAGAGCTGGGAAAGATTTAAATGGCCATTCCATTGTATCACAGTGCTATTTTAATATAAAATGCAAAATTAGAGGTGTAAATTAAGTTCATCTGATCATTTTGTTAAGTGCCACACTGAGTCTAAAATCAGCAAACTGTGTCTGCTTTGGGATGCCTTGATTACTTATATTTATTTCAATTGTTGGTTTAGCTCATTACTGTTGGCAGTATTCCATTCAGGGATGGAAAGAAAACAGCAGAAGAACAAGCAAATAAATAATGCTTTTTTCCATATTATGGCTTTGCCATCTAAATACAGATGAAGTTATGTCATGCAAAACAGTTTCAATAATATATTTCCAGTTCCATCCACGTCAATGGACATCTTGGCTCTTTCCATACTTTGTCTATTGTGGAAATTGCTGCTATAAACATCGGGGTGCATGTACCCCTTCGGATCACTACATTTGTATCTTTGGGGTAAATACCCAGTAGTGCAATTGCTGGGTCGTAGGGTAGCTCTATTTTCAACTTTTTGAGGAACCTCCATACTGTTTTCCAGTGTGGCTGCACCAGCTTGCATTCCAACCAACAGTGTAGGAGGGTTCCCCTTTCTCTGCATCCTCGCCAACATCTGTCGTTTCCTGACTTGTTAATTTTAGCCATTCTGACTGGTGTGAGGTGGTATCTCACTGAGGTTTTGATTTGGATTTCCCTGATGCCGAGCAATGTTGAGCACTTTTTCATGTGTCTGTTGGCCATTTGGATGTCTTCTTTGGGAAAATGTCTGTTCATGTCTTCTGTCCATTTCTTGATTGGATCATTTGTTCTTTGGTGTTGAGTTTGATAAGTTCTTTATAGATTTTGGATACTAGCCCTTTATTTGATATGTCATTTGCAAATATCTTCACCCATTCTGTTGGTTGTCTTTTGGTTTTGTTGACTGTTTCTTTTGCTGTGCAAAAGTTTTTGATCTTGATGAAGTCCCAATAGTTCATTTTTGCCCTTGCTTCCCTTGCCTTTGGTGATGTTTCTAGGAAGAAGTTGCTGTGGCTGAGGTCGAAAAGGTTGCTGCCTGTGTTCTCCTTTAGGATTTGGATGGACTCCTGTCTCACATTGAGGTCTTTCAACCATTTGGAGTCTATTTTTGTGTGTGGTGTAAGGAAATGGTCCAGTTTCATTCTTCTGCATGTGGCTGTCCAATTTTCCCAACACCATTTGTTGAAGAGACTGTCTTTTTGCCATTGGACATTCTTTCCTGCTTTGTCGAAGATGAGTTGACCATAGAGTTGAGGGTCCATATCTGGGCTCTCTATTCTGTTCCATTGATCTATGTGTCTGTTTTTGAAGTTGTTTTTTTTTTATTTGAGACAGAGAGACCTAGAGAGAGAGAGAGCACATGAGAGGGGGGAGGGTCAGAGGGAGAAGCAGGTTCCTTGCTGAGCAGGGAGCCCGATGCAGGACTCGATCCAGGGACTCCAGGATCATGACCTGAGCCGAAGGCAGTCGCTTAACCAACTGAGCCACCCAGGCGCCCTCTATGTGTCTGTTTTTGTGCCAGAACCATACTGTCTTGATGATTACAGCTTTTAATAGAGCTTGAAGTCCGGAATTGTGATGCCACCAGCTTTGCTTTTCTTTTTCAACATTCCTCTGGCTATTCGGGATCTTTTCTGGTTCCATACAAATTTTAGGATTATTTGTTCCATTTCTTTGAAAAAAGTTGATGTTATTTTGATAGGGATTGCATTAAATGTGTAGATTTTTCTAGGTAGAATTGACATCTTCACAATATTTGTTCTTCCAATCCATGAGCATGGAACGTTTTTCCATTTCTTTTTGTCTTCCTCAATTTCTCTCATGAGTATTTTATAGTTTTCTGAGTATAGATTCTTTGCCTCTTTGGTTAGATTTATTGGAGGGTATTATGCTGAGTGAAATAAGTCAATCAGAGAAAGACATGTATCATATGATCTCACTGATAGGAGGAATTTTTAATCTCAGGAAACAAACTGAGGGTTGCTGGAGTGGTGTGGAGTGGGAGGGATGGGTGCCTGGGTGATAGACATTGGGGAGAGTATGTGCTATGGTGAGGGCTGTGAATTGTGCAAGACTGTTGAATCACAGACCTGTACCTCTGAAACAAATCATACATTATACGTTAAAAAAAGAAGATAGTAGGAAGGGAAAAATGAAGGGGGGGAATCGGAGGGGGAGACAAACCATGTGTGACTATGGACTCTGAGAAACAAACTGAGGGTTCTAGAGGGGAAGGTGGTGGGGGAATGGGTTAGCCTGGTGATGGGTATTGAAGAGAGCACGTATTGAATGGAGCACTGAGTGTTATACGCAAACAGTGAATCATGGAACACTACATCAAAAACTAATGATGTAATGTATGGTGATTAACATAACATAATAAAATAAAAATAATTAAATTAAATTTTCAAAATAAATAAATAAAATCTTAAAAAGAAAAAAATGTATATATTTCAAGTGTTCATGGGAATTATAATTTTCAATGGGCAAATTTAAATGAAGGAAAAATTGAAATCCCCTCATGGGAGAATTCAGGAACACATTTCAAAGCAACCTCATGGCAAATATGTTACCAGGACTTCAGTGATATTACAGAGCAATTCTGATATGTATTTGAATACACTAATTCAGTTATTATCATCAATATTCAATTATTATCATCAATAAATCAATTGATAAACTCACTAAACACTAAATCAAAATCCTAATAATATGGATTGATTGATCTTCTGCCAAAAAGACCTCTTTATAAACGTGATATATTGGCATTTTTGAAGAGGGATAAAGGATAAACTCATAAATAGAGACATCCAGAAAGAAATGGAGCTAGTCAAATTTCCTCTTACTTGTTTCCAAGTGTCAGAGTTCCTTATTGGTGAACTTGATCTGTATGACTGAGAGTTAGTAAAAGTCATACTCCACAGACATTCCCTGCAGGATCCAGTAATATGTTTATTCAGCACCAAGGCTGGTGCAATGGAAGAAGAAATCAAGGAGGATAAAGTGAGCTTCCAGTAGGAGAGAGTCAAGTGATAGGTCTTATCATCCTACAAAGTTTACAGATGACAATGCATACATAGCTCCCTGCTGGTTTATGGCCATCTTTAGAAATCTAATGAATATTATCGATTTATTTCTTCTTCTGTATTCTCAAATATCTAAGTTTTAGGACTTGTTGGCTTGTGTTGTGTTCACATGCTTATGTACCTATTTTGATGGTGAGGACTTTGCCTGATTTGAAGAAGACTATGTCCTGGAAGTCAATTGCTTGGGTTCTAGGGAAAGGCTGGGTTCAAATCCTCCTCTGCCATTTACTAGATCTTGATACCGGCCAATGCACGTAGTTGCTTTGTCCCTGTTGCCTCATCTTTATATACCTGAGTGGTTTTTAAGAGGATTAATAAATTAATATATGTATAACACTTAGAAGATTGCTTGACACATGGTAATATGGAAGCCCTCAATAAAGGTAAGTTGTCATTATTAATTGTATATCTTCATAAATAACAATGAATGACATACTAATCAATTTTATTATTTTTAATTTCATTCAATAAAACTATAATTTTTAATGATCACATGTATTCACCTTTCTCACAAATGCATACTTAAAGGATAAAGCAAGGCAGGGCCATAATACATATTACATTGCAGACACACAACTAGCAACCCGAAAAAATGCATGTAATTTTCAGAGCATGAAGAGATTTTAGTGCTAATTCTAAACAGATAAAGAATTTGTTTATCTTAGGTAAGTCTTTTGACCCTTATAAGTCCTTTTTCCCCTCTTTGCGGAATAAGCATATTAGACCACATTATCCTTTCTTACTTAAAGATTCTGTGAATCTTAGACAAAAGGTAAAAATACAACAGTAAATGCTTTTGGGTCCAATCTTGACACATAATACTCTTCAGAAGGATTTGGCACTTAACCTTTGATTTCTCTTTCACAGTTCAAGTGTTTGAACTTTTTCTGCCTATCTGAGATCTGAAACTGTTAATTCATTTATTCAATGGATATTTCTTAAACATCTACTAAGTGCAGGGCAACAGAACCTGGAAATTTATAGTGATTAAAGCACAGTGTTTCTCTTCCATAAGATTACAGTCTAATACATGAAAGACATATATAAACAAAAAGTTCAACAAGTCCATAGTAGAAGTCTGTATGGGGTCCAATCAAAGCATGGAAGAATGAGATGGTTTATACTATGAGATGGCAGTGGTAAGTAAAACTTTCACAAAGGAAGTGAACACTGTTTCAATTTTATCATTCTAAATCTCATCAGTGTCTATTACAGTGTTTGACACTCTCCCCTCCCCCAGGTTTATTGAGATATAATTGACATATAACATTGTGTAAGTTTAAGGTGTATAATGTGTTGATTTGATACACTTATGATTATCATTGTAGTGTTAACTAACACCTCCACCACATCACATAATGACCATTCTCTTTTGTGATGAGGACATTTAATGGGACTTTTAAAATAAGTGAAAGCTTACTAACCACTTTCAAAAGATTGTCTTTAAAGATATACCTTAGATATGTGGTTCATGCACAGGTCCATGTCGGTAGATGCACACATCATAGGACCCTGACAATCACAGCATAGTTTTCTCATTTCCACTTTATAACACTATTAGATTTCACAAAGAGATCAATTGCTTATCAAGTTACTGTTAGCTTGTCCTCAGGTTACCTGATATTGACAAACTATAAATAAACTTTGAGAGGATAGATGTGTGTTAGCAACATGCAGTGAAAGAAATATTTCATACTATCCTATGCAAAACTGAGAATGAAAAAAATCCTCCTCACTATCAGTTAGGCATGTAAATATGGTATGGTTCTTTGAAGATTGATGACACTTCAGGAAAGTACAGTACTGGATCCTGGATATTTAGCCATAAGATGTTACCCCAGCCGTAAAAGTCATATAAATAATTATTTCCCAAAAGCCAAATGTTATCCATGGTTATTCACTTCAACTTACTTTGTAGTCTCTGCTATAGAATTTGTATAGCTTATGCTATAAACTTTATGGAACAAAACTATTTTGTATCTCATGAAAGAGTGCTAGGAAGTGAGAAACCTGACACTGAAGAGGGCAAAATTGAGATTTTTCTATATGAGTCTTTAGCAAATTCATCATTATTGAAACTGAATAAATGGCTGGAAGGGAAAATAAGTTCAAAGTTGGAAAGGCAATGTTCAAGCTCAGATCCATTCTTAATGCTTACAATTTTTAAAAAAGATTTTTATTTATTTGAGAGAGAGAAAATGAGTGAGAGAGAGAGAGCGAGCATGAGAGGGGGTAGGGGGAGGGACAGAGGGAGAAGGAGAAGCAGACTCCCCACTGAGCAGAGAGCCTGATCCCAGGACCCCAGGATCATGGCCTGAGCCAAAGGCAGATGCTTAACCAACTGAGCGAACCAGGCACCTCATTAATGTTTACAATTAAGCAAAGTTGAGTCTTTACTTTGAGTTTCCAAAATTAGTAGATGGGACAAGAAGAAGTGAACAGGTCATGAAAAGGAAAGATCGATTTTTGCAGAGACCAGCAGCTGACTATATTTAGGAAACTGGATTTGGCATAAGTCAAGGAGGATGATTTCCATAATCAAGAGCACTGGGTGTTATACGCAAACAATGAATCATGGAACACTACATCAAAAACTAATGATGTCCCTCCTACACTGTTGGTGGGAATGCAAGCTGGTGCAGCCACTCTGGAACACAGTATGGAGTTTCCTCAAAAAGTTGAAAATAGAGCTACCATACGATCTAGCAATTGCACTACTGGGTATTTACCCCAAAGATACAAATGTAGTGATCTGAAGGGGTACGTGAACCCAGATGTTTATAGCAGCAATGTCCACAATAGCCAAACTCTGGAAAGAGCCAAGATGTCCATCGACTGATGAATGGATAAAGAAGATGTGGTATATATATATACCATACACAATGGAATATATATATTTTATATATATATATATATACACACACACACACACACACACACAATGGAATATTATGCAGCCATCAAAAGGAATGAAATCTTGCCATTTGCAATGACGTGGATGGAACTGGAGGGTATTATGCTGAGTAAAATAAGTCAATCAGAGAAAGACCTATCATATGACCTCACCGATATGAGGAATTCTTAATCTCAGGAAACAAACTGAGGGTTGCGGGAGTGGGAAGGATGGGGTGGCTGGGTGATGGACATTGGGGAGGGTATGTGTTATGGTGAGGGCTGTGAATTGTGTAAGACTGTTGAATCACAGACCTGTACTTCTGAAACAAATAATACATTATATGTTAAAAAAAAAAAAAAGAATAAGATAGCAGGAAGGGAAAAATGAAGGGGGGGAATCGGACGGGGAGACGAACTATGAGAGACTATGGACTCTGCGAAACAAACTGAGGGTTCTAGAGGGGAGGAGGGTGGGGGATGGGTTAGCCTGGTGATGGGTATTAAAGAGGGCATGTACTGCTTGGAGCAGTGGGTGTTATACGCAAACAATGAATCATGGAACACTACATCAAAAACTAATGATGTAATGTATGGTGATTAATGTAACATAATAAAAAAAATCCAAATAGAGAAAAAAAAAGAACTAAGTAGATCATCAATGAATTCAGATAAAATTTCATTTTACCTGTTTCACTTGTGAGTTGTCACTGGGGGACACATCATGGTGGACATCTGGAAATTTGAAAATGGGATCATTCAAGAAGTCTGATTTAGAAAGAAAGTATAGTGATCAAGCTGTTGGAAGGTAGGGAAAGTGATATGATGACTTCTTCAGGACAAAAGATCATCTTTAGACTGTATCTTCTAGATTGACTCCTAGAATCTACTCACCAGTAATTTTTACTCTGCATTTTAATTCAATATTTATTGAGAAGTTCAAAGCCTACAATGGTGATCAATAGATTCTATTGTCAACAATACAAGACACCTTGCATTCTATTGGACCTAATCTATATTTATTTGCACATACATTTTCCTTCTTACCCCATAGTCATAATATGGAAGAAATAATGACATTTTAGTGAAAAGGAAAACATGTTCTAAGTCCTGAAAAATTACTATGGTTCGTATGCAGTGGAAAAGGTGGCTGCTTTTGTGACACGAATCCATAGCTGCCTAACTATGGGGATCCCCCCCACCCCCTCCCAGTAGAGAGGATGCTTCCCATCCCTTGCCTCCTCCGGTTCTCCTTCTTCACTGTGAGCCATGGTCAGGTGCTTGCTGGCAGCAGTGAGCACAGTAGAGGCCAGCAGGCAGCTGCTGCCCCCTCCAACTTTGGTCAGCAGCTCATTTCCAAGCCAGCACAAGCCTGGTGGAATGGAGGAGCTGATCTGTTAGAGTCCTGGGCTCATCATCTCATATTCTGCCCTTCTCGGTAATGAAGAAACACTTCATTTCGCAGAAGCCCAGCAAACTGGAAACAAGAGGATGAAAGAAAAGCCTGGGCTTGGCTGTACCAACTGAACTGGACTAGAGCCAACCTGAGGTGACCTAGCAAGACGTGCCCCTGATGTGGCAGATCTTCCTTGGCCTCCACAGGCTGTTGAGCAATTCCTTGGACCCACCTCTGTGAACACTAATCCCATGCCAAACAATACTTTGCAGTGTTATTTTATCATCTTTGCAACTACCAGCCTTGCACAGAGCTCACTGGAGATGCAGGTAGCAGAAAAGACCCAAGATCCCACCACACTCAGCCCAGAAGCCAAGAGATAAGCCTGGATTTTACTAACTCAGCCTTGGCAGACCACATCAGAGCTGTCAAAATGCTAGGAACGGCTCTGAGCTCCTGCCTTTAAACTTGCCCTGTTTAGTTCAGCTCAGAAGCCAGGAATTTGTGAAGGTAAACATCCCTTATCCCATGGATAAACTGGATAATGCAATTTAAAATACAGATGTATATTCTTCAGACAGACAAACAAAACTGCCCTGACATTAACAGGGCCATTTATCTATGTTGAAGTCAGTAAGCCGTAAGCACTATCAGTGATGTTGGGATTTGGGGACTTGCTTAGATTTGGATCCCAAGTGACCAGGAGGAACACAGGGTGGGAGGTAAGACAATTGCTCTTATCTTTTGGGATTATTAGATAGCTTGCATCCTTTCTCCTTTGTACTAAAATCTAGAAGGTACATTTGTTCTTTTGTGCTTTGTGTAAAACGCTGATAGCCCGGTTTATTTTTTATAACCAACAAATATGTACTCATCCTGATTATTCAGTGTTGTGACCAGATATTACAAAGCTGGGTTATCTAAGGTTAAATTTTTCACAAGATCAGCCCTTTAAGAAACTAAGATTATGGGTCCAACACTTAACTCCCTGAATTCAAGATTATTAAAAATAACTTCATTACTGAATGGCATTTGTAACCTGTGCATGCTTCTGGGTGGGTCATTGACTTAGAGTTCAGACTTTTGTATGCAATGAGCCTTGGTTATCCTTGGCCATCCATCCTCAGAAGCAAAGCAGTCATTTTATCAAAAACCAGCATATGGATTTCCAAATACTGGGTTCATAGACCCAACACTGAATAAAGAAAAAGTAGTTTTGAGGAAAACACTCAAATATATTTTCAAGTGAAACAAAGTTAAGGTGTTCACAGTCACTAGAAGTTTTAGCAAAAGTTGGGAGAGAACACTTTCATAAGCAACTTTTGTGTTTTGCCTCTTTAGCAGTAGGAGCTGTTTGGTTAGGTCTGGTTTCTTTCCAGTAAACATTGACTGATTAGGAAGATGAGTAGTCTTAGCTAAATGATTTCCATTTACCTTAATATACAAATTATGAAATCATACTCATTATATTAGTTTTTACCAATTCAAAAATCTGAATCTATTAACAAATTTTTAAATATTTGAAGTCACCAAGAGAGATGTTCCCTGATAGTCTTTCAAAATTTTTAAAAACACTTTGAAAAATCTAACTTTCAAACTTTGACTTTTGTCCTAGTCCATTGTCCTCTGGCCCAGCTATTGACCAATCACCTCCCCAGAGATCTTGTGGGGAAGCAATGGGTGGGCCTAGGCTAGTATCTTTGAACCAAGAATGAACTTGGTGAATATTGCCAGGCTGTAGGCTATCCCGGTAGCTTTGTGGTCTGTGATCTAAGCAAAGTTGGGGGTAGATGAAGGTGACTGCATTTTTCTTTAGTAAATGGAATATAGCAATTCCCAAATACTTCTCTGGAGTGAGAGAGCAGATTCCCTATACATTTGGCAGTTTCACTGAAGTGAATTATGAAAGCAAGATAGCCCTTAAGCAGGAAACTGTCATCGTGTATAAGAATGGAAAGAGAAAAGCAGAGTAGGGCTTTCTAGAATATACCAGCATAAAATTTCCTAGGAACAAGTAATTCGTATGAATTCCTCTGAGTTAAGAAAGCTGAGGATGTTTGAGAGAGAAAAGGAAAAAAATGAATATTTTAAAAGCATCCCAGAAACATAATAATTAACAGCAACAACAATCCTGTAACAGTTAGGGTGGGCAGTCACTGTTCTGCCAGCCCTTCAAGAGTAAGATGAGAAGCCAAACATAGATTTCTGCTTTTCTGAAAGTTGCCCAGAAATAGACAAGAATAAAATATAGAACCCAAAATGCATCCCCTTTACTCTGAATAATTTAGAAAGTAAAGAGAAATGATGGTAGCTTAGGTGAGAGGGACCTAAAAGTTCAATACTTGGTATAAAACCCAGAGGCTGGGTGTGTTTTCAGAAAGCAGCAGAAATTACAGTAGCTGTTAATCTTTTGGGAGCATTGGATTGTCCTGAGAACCTGAAGAAAGCTATGCAACCTCTCTCCAAAAATAGAAACACATGCACCTATACGTAATTTTGCATTCAGTTCATGAAATTTCACTGCCAATATAATTCTTTTGCATATATGATAGATTAATATCTCCTGTTGAGCAGACTAGTTTTTTAAATGAGTTTTGCAAATGCTTGAGAATGTAGGGTTGGTCAAGGTTATTAGTGAGGGACAGTGATTAGCTGTGTCCCACAGATTTATTAGTGGTGGATCATTCTCTCCTACCCTGCCTCGAAGAAAAACTAAGGAACTAAAATAAGAGAAGGCGATAGCATACCAAGAGTGGTGAATGTTCTTCAGTGTAAACTGGCACTTAAGCATGTGAACATTTTTCCTCTATCTCTACTTATTGGGGGCTTTTGTTCTGGTCATTAAGATCTTTGAGAGACATTGCATGACTGTGTTGGTCTTGTGTCTTTTACCTAAGACAGTTACCTGCCATGGCACAAAACTGTGTCTCCCAGACTCTAAAATAGTATTGTCTCAATCATAGTTTGCAGTGGGAGTGGTCTCGTTGTCTGGTCACATTCCGGAAGCAGGGGGAAAAAAGAGCCCTTCTGAAGCCAATGAGTTCCAGTCACTTTAAGATTATAATCTGAAGGGGCAGAGCACAATGACTGTCATTCAGAGAAAAAGGAAGAGATGCACATCACAGACGGGAAATGGGTGAGCAACAGGCAAAGGTACTGAAACTTTATTTGGCAAATATGAAACATATGTGGTGCCTAGAGCACAGATCTAGTTTCCTAGATGCAAATTTCATGGCAAAGGAGCAAAAGCCTTAGGAACCACTTAGTTTGTAACTGACTTAATACTGAGCATCACTTTCCAGTTTTTCTGCTATGATATTTAAAGCCAGAACACATAAATCACTCAAAATCTCAGTACGGCAAGGTAGTGGGCCTGACTTTGGGGCTTCAGGGAATTAATGTGCCTGGGCTGACATAAGTCTCCAAAGCCTTGAAAATACAAAATAGTTGAAAGCTCATCTCTCTTATTAATAGAGTTCCTCCTGATGGAGTGGGCTCCTTAATGAAAAGCAGAGAGAAATCCTCCAAAATAATCTGTGTAACCAATTCAACAACAGCAGTTCAGTTCTCCAAGTTTCTTTAGCCTAAATAACTAAACAACATCAAGTCAAAACACCAGTAGATGATCCTACCCTCTCTCTTTTCTTTACCCTGGCCAAAGGGGGCTGTTTGACACAAGAAAGGAAACTGGGTCTGAACATTTACCATTTGCAGATTGGTGAATAGGATCAGATCTGCCACATAACAGAAATTTAAATGAGAATGGCATGTTATGGACACAGCAGATTTCATGTTAAAACCAATACCAAAAGAGTTGTGTCTGTTTCCTTAACACTTTGTCCAGTTAAAACCAAGGACAACAGCTAATTACAGGATAGCATGGTAGGTCTGGACAGTTGGTATTTGATATGACTTGCAAAATACGCACACACACACACACCCAAAACCCTGCTTTGTTTGGCTGGAAATTAAAGAAAGCGTGGTCTTCAGACCAAGTCAGATTCCTGTTCTGCCTGCCAACTGGGGTATTTCCCACTCTTTTCTTCTCATACCGGCCCAAGTGCAAGGAACTTGATCTGAATTTGAAGTGTCTATACTACCAGAATAGAGACTTTTTTCCATTTTGTTTCATCCCAAATAATAATGCGGCATCATTTTAGCTTTGAATGTCCTTGTGTATTAGGGAGAGGCCTCCTTGCCCCTGCCTAATTTACAGAATACACAAGTGATTTGCATTTAGGAAACAGTGTCCTTCAGTTGTTTGTCAAAACTACAATAAAGCTGGGAGCTGCTTTTTTAAATGTGAATGAGCTGTTCAGGTATCGACTAATGATGTTTTGGATTTCAAAAGGAAGTGATGTGTTTATTGATAAAAGAAAATTCCTATAATTCTTGTGAACAACTTAGTTTTTTGGGTATAATCCCACAGTACTGCAATAGTACTTTTTGTAAATTAAATGACTTCATATAAGTAGATCTGTTTCTGGTATCTTTTTACATTTACACTGATCTCCTTATCTGTACTTCTACCAATACCAGTTTTAATTACTGTTTTAATTACTATAGCTTTAAAATCATTCTTGATATCTGTTGGTACAAGTCCTTTGTGTTTTTTTTTTTTTTTCTTCAACAATGACTTAACTCTCTTTGCCATTTCCAATTTACCATGAAATTTAAAGTTAGTCATTTTCCCATATATGCAAAAATATGTGCAGGAATCTTGCATAGATTGTATTCAGTTTATAAACCAATTTGGGATCAATTTATAGTTTTGCAATATAGACATGATTTATCCCTCTATTTACTTTGGTTTTTTAGAATTTCTCTCATTAATATTTTATAATTTTACATGTAGAAGCCTCATTCATCTTCAATTTTATTCTAAGTTTGGTTAGAGACATTAAATGTATCAAATGCTTTATTGAATCTATTGAGATGATGTTATTTTTTCTCCTTTATCCTATTAATGAGGTGAGTTACATTATTTTCTGGATATCTAAACTCTGCACTCCTGAAATCAACCCAATGTGGTCATTATCTATCATCCAATTGATACGTTGCTAGAATCAACTTACTACTACTTTGTGGAGGATATTTTTATGCATGTTCACTTCTCTTTCTTATACTATCTCTTTCAGGTTTTGGTAGTCAGGTTACACTGGTCTCAGAAAGTGAGTTTGGAAGTGTTCCCACATTTTCTATGCTCTGGAGGACTTTCTGAAACATTGCCCTTATCTCTTCCCTAAATGTTATAAGAATTTACCAGTAAGGACATCTGAGCCTGGAGTTTTTTGTTTGGGGTTTTGTTTTGTATTGGTGTGTGTGTGTGTGTGTGTGTACACACAGGCACATTGGTGGGGGAGGTTTATAATCACAGGTTCAATTTTTTCATTATTTCATTCATTGCATTTTTCAGAATTTCTGTTTTTTCTTATTTTGGTTTGGCTAAGTTGTCCTTTATTTTTAAAGAATTTTGTCCATTTGACCATAACCTAATTTTGGCAAAAGCTGCTCATTATATCCTTTTCTAAACCTCTTTATTATCTATGGGACATGGTTATGCTGGCGATTTGTGTTTTTCACTTTTTATGATATCAATCTTCCTAGTCATTTATCGATCTTAGGTTTTACAAAGAACCAACTTGTAGCTTTATTGATTTTCTCTATATTATGTTTGCTGTTTCACAGATGTCTGCCATTTGCTTTATTATTTATTTCTTATTCTTTCTTTGGGTTTAATTTGCTATCTTTTCCCTAGCTGATTTGATGAATACTTAGATCAATTCCTCTAAGCATTTTTTTTTTTTTCTGTTGTAGCACATGCACTCGTATCTCCCTCCAGGCCCTACTTTAGCAGAATCCCACAAGGTATGTATTATTTTTCATTGTCATCCATTTCAAAATATTTTCTTATTTACTAATATTCTAAGTCCTATGCTGATGTCGTCTTCAACCTGTGAGTCACTTAGAAATATATTGCCTAATTTGCAAAAAGATTTATGGATTTTCTAGTTCTCATCCAGAGGACTCAGCTGAAGACTTTGAGAATTTCCTCGGTCTCCTCCTCCATGGCATACCCTAAACTGCTACCTCTATCTTTGCAGCATTACCAGACTGACAAAATCTCTTCCTAGCTCTTTACCCACCCAGAAATATTTGCCCCACCTCGGTACATATTAACCATCAACAAAAAACTTGATGAAAAGGTTCACACAGAATTTCAGGCTTAAGTCTCTGAAGTCCTATTTTCTTCTCTCTGTGATCTGATTTTCATAAGTAGGGGATGCTCGGGAAGCATTGATCTTTGTCCTCTAGCTCTCCAAGCCAGGGACACTGTTGCAAGCCCCACACACGCGTGGCCTCTAGTTCACACCTGCACATGCTCCAAACGGAAAAAGAAAAAGTGATGTGGTGCTCAGTTCCACGCGCTGCTGTTGTCTCTGGGTTTTGGCCTCTCAAGTTCTGGCTGCCTTCATTGCTTTCTGAGGTCTTCAAGCAGTTGTTTTTGTAGTGTATCCAGCTTTTCTAGTAGTTCCCAATGAGAAACTTAGTCCACTTGAAGTCACTTCATCGTGGCCAGAAGCAGATTTTCTCAACCAGCGTTTTAACCTACCACAGTGTGTTAGATCTAATTATTGTTCAGAAAGTTCCCCTTCTCCTTCTCACCACTTTAGGAGAAGGGTACTGCCTTTCCACCCGGCCTTGTGTTTGGTCTTATGACTTTCTTTGGCTGTTGGGATATTAGCAGGCATGATGCACCAGAGGCTTTAGATGCATGTGCTTGGCTCCACAAGCCCTCGCAGTCCTCTGCCGTGCCATCAGAAGAACTTGCCTAGTTGGCTTTCTGCTCCAAGGAGGATGAGAAACACGTGGAGCTGAGCTTCCAGGCCCACCCGCAGGCCTGCAGTGAAAAGCAGAACCGTCCAGCTAGGTCAGGAAATGCAAGCCACCCCACATGAATGCGTTCAGCCACAAGCAGCAAAGTCACCCTAGCCCGCTAGCACGGCCTTGAGAATGAGTTCTTATCATTGTTAAGATACTGACTGTGCGGATATATGTTATGTAGCACGATTTTGGTAACACCAAAATACTTACTGATACATAAGGACTTCCCTTTAAGGGATTTATGATTTCTTTCTTTTCCACTGGCGGCAGAATCAGCTTCCTGCTAACCTGCTATCATGTTTAAAAGTGGGGCAATGGGACTGAGGGTACATACACGCTTGATAACTCCACACACAGTTCAATATTCTCTCTCACCTCAAATGGAAAGCATTAGTTATTCTTTGGCAGCATGGGTGCCAGAGATACAAATACTAACACAGATTTTTAAAAATTGAGATATGGTTGACATATAACAGCATGTAAGTTTAAGGTGTACAATATGTTGGTTTATACTTTTATCATATCACATATTTATCATTTACTTTTGTGTTGAAAACAGTTATGACTTAGTCTCTTAGCAACTGCGAATTTATATTACAGTATTGTTGACTATAATCACTATGTTGTCCATTAGATCTCCAGAACTTATTTATCTATTAGTTGTAAGTTTGTACCCTTAAACAAAATCTTCTCAATTCCCTTAGCCCCCAGCCCCGGATAACCACCATTCTACTCTATGATTTTACAAGCTCGCTTTTTCTAGATTCCATGTATAAGCTAACACAGATGTTTTTATCAGTTTTTTTCTCAATAACTAGAAAATCTTGGGTTCAATGTACAAGATTTATTATTTCTAAAAAACAGTTTAAACTAGAGGAGTTGGACAAGTCAGCAAGACAATCTTTACTGTTGCTAACTTTTAAATCTGATGAGGAGTTATTCTTAAAATGGTATGAAAATTGTTATTCCACATGGATAGAAATTAGTTAACACAAGTCCAACCTTAGCCCACAGGTCTGGAAAATGCAAACCAAAAATCTGAGCATATTCTCATGGCTTACATTGTGTCTGAGAATTGCCTGACTTATCTCGAAACATCCAATTGTTTCCAGTGAGTGCAAATACTGAGCTGCCTACAAGCCAATGAAACCACAATGTACCATTGGCATGGAACTGTTTATGTGGAAAAAAAAGGTCACATTATCACTAGTACGTTCTTTGAATTAGAAAGACTGAATGGTACCACAAATACCACAACAATCTCCATCTGAAGGCGAAGTGTGTCGATCATGGAATCCCTGAGAAAGATTAATGCTGACAATAGCCTCATATTCCTCAAAAGAATCTAATGCTTTTGCCAAAGCACGACATTTAAAACAAAAAAACAGAGGCCCACAGAAATCCTAAAGCAGTGGACTTAATGAAAAAAAAATTCATGCAATAAAACAGACTTAGTATTGTTTATTGTTTGTTTGTTGGGAACAACTAAACACATTTAATAAATTATCAACCGGTTTTAAAATAATGAATAACATTTTGAAAGTGTATTTTTAACCATTTGTAACTAAGAATCCAGAAGAAATCAACCACTACTATATGCAGCCTGTGGTTCAAACACATTGCAATAAACGGTAAAATGTGAAATATAAGGTAGTCTTCTGGCTCTTGTCTGAGACTGAGGAGATAAAACAAGTCTGGAGATCATGTTTCTTTACCTCAGTCGATTCTTTAATATTCCTTCTAATTAATTTTCTTAAACACTTTTTTTCTGTTTTCCTGATATAAAAGTACTACATGTTTATTGTGGAAAAATATACATAAAGGGGGCGCCTGGGTGGCTCAGTCGTTAAGCGTCTGCCTTCAGCTCAGGTCATGATCCCAGGGTCCTGGGATCAAGTCCCGCATCGGGCTCCCTGCTCAGCGGGAAGCCTGCTTCTCCCTCTCCCACTCCCCCTGCTTGTGTTCCTTCTCTCGCTGTGTCTCTCTTTTTCAAATAAATAAATAAAATCTTAAAATATATATATACATAAAACTATGATGAAACTAAAAACAATCTGTAATTTCACCATTTAAGTATCTGGGTATATATTTGGGTATATAGGTATGTATATAATTTTTAAATGAAATTGAGTTCATTTCTAGATTTGTGTCCTGCTTCTTACACTCAATATATCATGAATACATGTGATTTAACAGTTAACATTTTGTTTTTTTATGTTTTCTTCCTGTATTTCCTTTTACAGCAAAGACTGTTTGCCCACAGATTCTATTCATAATAATCCTGAAGGCACTGAGAGCAAATTATTTTTTAATTATTATTTTAATAAGGCATTTTCTTTCAAAAATACTTGGGATATAATTTTTATTTGCATCTAAATACACAGTACTCATTTAAACTTAATTGTTTTCAACACATACTTCAAAATCTTTTAAACTATATGTTGCTATGTTTTGACTTCTTTATTTCTTCAGGTATTCCTTGAATATACTGGTAAGATACTTGAGAATGTATTTCTGGTACCCTCCCACATAAAAGTCAGTTTGGTCCGTAATGAAATTCTAAATCACAGCACTCTAATGAAACATGTATAAGTCCCTCCACTGTATGGAAAAATTAGAGGTTACTCTGATGCATGTACTCTTCAAAGTGAACTTTTTATTTTCTCTACTTGAATACTTGTCATTTTTTTGTCATTATTATTTCCAAACACTATGCTTCAATTTGTCCAGTGTGTTTCTATTATCATTTATTTTTTTCCTAGAAATGTCAGCATTCAGTCTCCATATATAGATTTTCAATCAGGTCAGATATTTTCTTCAAATATATTTTTGAGTATTGCTTATTTTTTTTTTGGTGTTTTCCTCAGGAATATGCAAAATCCCAGGTTCTCTCCCTGTTCTCTGACTCACGGCATCTTCTCTCTCATCATTTTCAGACATTTTATTTTCCTCTGCCTCCTAGAAGGGGAAAGGTTGTCCTCCACAATACTGATTTGACTTTTGGGAGTCTCATTTCTATCTTTATTTCTCCGATGTGAATTATAATCTAGTATTGGATCTTTAGTTTCTTACCTCTTTTCTCTTACCTAGTCTACTTTTTAATCTTATCTAGCATTTGTTTATTTCAAATCACTCTCTCCTTATGATTTTCTGCCTCTATTACATGCAGGTTGTCTTCCTATCTCTTGCCAAACTATTCAGCAGTCTTCAATAATTTTTTTCTGAACCTGGAATAAGTCACATTCAGAAGTCTGCTCTTATTCAGATTTCTTTTAAGATGTTGATGGTTCTATTCCATTTTTCTGCAGTATTTTATCACATTCATCTTTTTTACTTTATCCTAGAATGACAGAAAACCTTACTCCTTCAAACCCAACAACCTACTTCGATTATTCTTGCTTGTTCTACTCATGTTGACTCTGGCTGCATCCACATTTCATATTTATGGAGGAAAGGTGGGTTGAGGTGCAGCCCCTCAACCAATTGCAAAAGTCTGGAAGGCTTTCTCAGCTGGCATGAGACTGGATCTCCTAACTCACTGCCTGGTGACTTCAGAGTAAACTTCATTCTTGATGACCATAATCCTCAACAAGTATGCCTGTAGGACCGCCTTTTCCTTCACATTTTGTGCATTGCTTGTAAAGATGTTGTGCTCCTCTTATGAAGAGTTCTCCTCTAAGGCAATAACATGCCACTGCTTCCTCTCCCTTCTTCCTGCCTCTTCATTTCAGGAATTGGCCTCCCAGTGGGTGCAGGAAAGAACTGGGAGAAAAGTCCCTGGGGAGCACAGACCTGCCTTCAAGAGCAGTAGCTTTGTAGAATACAATTTTATAGTTTTCCAGTTTGCTTCGGTTTGTTTACAGTAAACGGTGGGGGGGGGGCCTGGGTGGCTCAGTTGGTTGGGCGACTGCCTTCGGCTTGGGTCATGATCCTGGAGTCCCGGGATCGAGTCCCGTATCAGGCTCCCTGCTCGGCAGGGAGTCTGCTTCTTCTGACCCTCATGATCTCTCTATCTCATTCTCTCTCTCAAATAAATAAAAAAAATAAAATAAAATCTTTAGGGCGCCTGGGTGGCTCAGTTGGTTGGGCGACTGCCTTTGGCTCGGGTCATGATCCTGGAGTCCCTGGATCGAGTCCCACATCGGGCTCCCTGCTTGGCGGGGAGTCTGCTTCTCCCTCTGACCCTCCCCCCTCCCATGTGCTCTCTCTCTCTCTCTCTCCAATAAATAAATAAAATCTTAAAAAAAAAAAAAACAGTTGGGGAAACACGAAGTGTTTTCTGGCCTCATTTCAGTCGAGCAGTCTTGCTCGGTTTGGCAGAATAACACTGGCATCTGCATTTCTTAAGTCAGGCATTTTAAAATTCCACCCAGATTCCTATCTTCCCCTTTGCTTGTTTTTCTGTCTTGCTTGGTATTTTGATGAGGCATTGGTTAGGAGAGGCTGGATTAGAAGCTGCTAACAGAGTGTCCTCTTAACCTAAACTCTCTCTTTGCATCTTTAAGTGTGAGCAAGTGTGAATGTCTTTCCTTACAGTCGCGCTGACAGTGTGATGGCCGAGATCTGTAACCTGAGTCTTGGAGAGATGCACACTAGCCTCACTGCGTAAGATGCAGGCCAGCCTCCCACCCCATAAGAAGTCCCTTACGATCTGGCCATTGCATAGCTGATTCACACACTGCTATGGTGTACAGCTCCCTTTCTATTCCTGAATGTGGGACAACGGCATTATTGTTGATATTTCTTAGATGTGTGTTAGGGAATCTCGGGAATCTTTATTCTGTGTTGTCTATAAAGCATCCCATCATGTGAGTTGAAATAGACAAGAAATAGTTGCATTATTTCTGACAATGTGCTCATATGAATCAAAAATAGTTTTTTTGCAAAGTGTATTAATTTTACTGTTGTTAGTAATAATAGCTATCATTTCATAGGTAACTATCACACTACTTCCAATGGCATTTAGTGTCTAAATTGATTCAAATATAGAAATATAATTAGACCATCATGATTATGATATATCTTTTTTAATAAATAAATGAATGAATCTGGAATTAAGGTTTCAGGAGTTTATGGATTCCATGAATGGGGTGTGAATTACCATGTGAGTTTTTCTATTGAGAGGGTCCAGAGTTTTCAGCAGATCCTTAAAGGGATTTATGATCCAGAGAAGATTAAGAACCATCTTTAGGGGCTTAAAAAATATTTTGATAAAGCCAGGGTTTTTTTTTTTTTCTTTCTATTTTGAAATAGCACAGTGCTTATGAAACAGTTGAAATGTTATCAGGAAAGCTAGAAGGCTCATCTTGGGAAAACATACCACAAAATCACTAACAATCTCTGGGTCTTGGGGCATGTCCCTCATTAACCTCCCAGGACATCAGTTGTCTTATTTGTAAAATGAGACATTTGGTGTAGATGGATTCTAAGATCTAAATTCTAAGATCACTTCCAGCTGTAAAATGCTAAGATTTGTCATGAAGATTCACATATAAACTTAAAAAAAAAAAAAGTGGTGAAAAAAAATCCTTGCAACAGGTATGATTTTATTAACATAATCAATGAAATACTTAAACAGGATATTAAACTCTTTGTAAGTACTCAGAACCTCATAAAATCTGTCTCTCAACTTCAAATCTCTTGAAAGTTAGACATTTGATTTCAGATGAAATTGATCAGTTTATGTATCACACTCTTTAAATTCTTTTCTGTTGTAATGCTTTGTGTGATGTTCAAAAGCTTAATGAGCAAAAGCAAACATTGTGGTCACCTACTGAGATAGAATAAGCAAACTAAGGAGTAAAAAATGGGATAAACACAATGGTTCATACAATCTAAACATGTGGTCAAAAGAAAAGGAAAACAACTCTTGTCCCCTCTAAAATACTTGCTATAACTTAGCAGCAGGACGATCAAAATGTGGTTGGAAATGAGTGGTATATAATCACTGTGAGGAGACAAGAGAGAAGCTGGCTGAGAAATAGTGGACAAGTTTAAATACTGTAGGGGATTCTTGTTTATTTGCTCTAGAAGAAGTCCAGGCACTCTGTTACCCAGTACCCTGGGATAAGCCTATAAATATTTACTCTCTTCTTGGCTCAACCACTGGACAAGTGACTGAAAATTACTCACTTCATTTGACTGGAGCTGGGACCACACATCTGACATTTTCAGGTCATTCTGAGTAATTGATCACATCATAAAGAGCTATTTTTTCAAATGAAGTGGATTTTTCATTTTGCAGATAAACCATTGCTCCATGTGCAATGGATGGGTTCAGAATGGATTCCACTCGACATAACAGAGGTGTTGACAGCTCTTTATATGTATGTCTAATACTCTATTTCCTTTCAAATGGAGCCATTACCCTAAAGAGTATTGCCAGAGAAAGTTTGAGGAAAATTCCAAACCAGAAAATAACTATGTCTTCAGGCAAGAAATCAATATACATAAAGTGGAAATTTTTTTGAGTCACATAAATTGGCTTTTTTTCTGATCACTAGGAAAATTACTAAAAAATGAGAGTTTATTTTCCTATTTAAAAATTTTCCTATTTATTTATTATTAGGAAAATAATACTTAAAGAACACTTACTGCGTATCAATGAATATACAAGATGCCCTTTTTATACAAGCCTGAGCGAGAGGGAGAAACTACTGTGGTTGAAAAGAGGCCAGTTATTTTCTTAGGGTCAAACTTGTTTACTATAAAGCCATAGCTTAAAGCTACTTCAGATATAGGCTGAAGCTAAAGCTCTTTCCACTACATCGTTTTACCAATCCACTAATTAATGCTGTTGTTTACATGTGGATCTTGCAACAATCAAAATAACAAAACAATGCCTTTTTTGTGTAGACAGTGTTTTGTGGGTGTGATATAGATAGCTAGTGAAAATAACACTCATTGAATCCTGAAAAGAAGCATTAGAAATGGCAACATGCTCCTTTTAGAAAAATATGAGGATGAGTGGTCTAACATTATAAACTGAAGGCATTGCTCAAAAAAAGTACAGTGTTATATAAACATGCCTATTATTTGTACATGCATTATAATGTGTTTCTTTAATTACATGTGGATAGTGTAATGACTCACTGTAATAATCTATCATAAAATATCATAGTTTCAATGTACTGGTTTTCTGGAAGAAATAAAAATGGAGCATTTTCCATAATCCAATGTTCTCTCCATTGTTTGAATAAAAAACAATAAACACTGTAATGTGTAACATTATTTGAGAAGTAGCTTCATATAGGAGTGCCATCGTTGCCTTTAAAGTCTTATAAACCATGAATGTGAATAAGGCACCCATTCAACGGATTTCAACAAATGGCTTTACTTATCAATCATCTTCTATTTTCAATACCATACCAGGCACAGAGGAGTTGTGGTGCTTAATAAAAACAAATAATTACAATATTTCACTATAACAGCATGCATGATATATGTTACTCATTCCCTGAACAAAACCTTATTACAAGCCCACCCTTTTAAGTTCACAATCTAGTGGAGGAAGGTAGATAATTAATAGGCAAACATATGGATGCAGCTGTCATTACATCTTGGAAAGTGTGTCATATAGATAAAATGGAGAAGGAAGGGAGACCTCCACTTTATGAGCTTTAGTAAGGAAAGCCTACAAGAGGGGTATCTTGAGAACTGAGACAGCTCTTACCATGTGAAGAGTCAATGACTGGGCATCCCATCAGAAAAAAGAGTGTTGGCAAAGGCTCCAAAAGGCCAAAAGGAACACGGTGGTCCTGGAGACTGAAGGGAAGCCAGGGTGGCTGAAACACAATGAACATGGGGAAGCGTGCTTGAAATAAAATGAAAAGGTAAATTGGAGAAAGATGAGGTCCACGAGAGGTGCAAACCACATGAGAATGCAGAGGATGACGCAAGAAGCAGGATCTAGAAGCCGGTATTTGAAACGAGATTGATTAAATGACACATTTTGAGGGTGTACGCAAGAGGCCACGAACAAGATTGCAAAGCAAAAACACTTTCAACAATGGCATATAATTACAGATGATTCAAACATTGGTTCAGGGAGAAGTGATAGGTTAGTTTGTCATGGTGAATATGAGAGGTTTTAAATAATAAGATTTATGATTTTAAATATTCAAGCAATAAGGAAACCACTTAAGCCTTATAAACAGGAAATGGTGTGATCGGAGGCAAATTCTGAAAGATTAGTCTGGGGGAATATGTGAGACAGGTCGTTGGCGGAGACACCCATGTGAGAGCCAGGGTGATCAAATAGGTGTGAGGCAGCAGGTTTTAACTGGGGTGGTCTCAGGGAAGCGCTCATGAAGAGAGGAACACAGACACCACTATATTGTTACTAGTCACTAGGTTTGCTTCGATGATCTCAGCTCACTTCCACCCAACATCTAGGAACAACTGTGGAGAGAAACCACTTTCAGGATAGACAGACTATATACTCAAGTCATTTCTCCAGTTGCTCTAAAATTTACCCTTCTATGGAAGCAGACCAGCCACAAAATGTAATTCTGAACCTTATCACCCTGACCTCCTGTTAAGTCACATGAATTGGATTTCACTTTCATGTGATACCTCTGAGGAGACTGAGTGAGGCGTGTCATGAAAGACGCCCCTAGGCCTGCATGATTGCACTGATGTTAAGAATGTTGTTGAAGGCGTGATTCACAATATCACACTGGACAATCTTTAGGATAATCTGGGCAGATATTCCATACTAGTCTCTTAAGAATGCTTGTGCTGGGGCACCTGGGTGGCTCAGTCAGTGAAGCGTCTGCCTGTGGCTCAGGTCATGATCTCAGGGTCCTGAGATCCACCCCTGCATCCGGCTCCCTGCTTAGCAGGGAGTCTGCTTCTCCCTCTGTTCTTCTCCCCCAGCTCATGCTCTCTCTCTCTCAAATAAATTAATAAAATCTTTTAAAAAAGAAAAGAATTTTTGTGTTTCTTCAGAGTATTTGATTTATTTTATTCTGATGATAATTATGAAATTAGTGACTAATCAGGCTTCCTTGTCAGGAGTCACGACTGGACACTCTATAAGCAATTCGTGGCCCTCATGTTAAGTACGTCAGTCTTTACTGAGTGCCTTTCTGTCTAAGCTTCCTTGTTATGCCCTTGCCTCTTTCCTTTTCCTCTTCTCACTCTTTATTGCATGAAATCTTCCTGAAGTTTGTAAGACTTTGTAAACTATCTTAACTATTTTCTAGAATAAGTAACAATATGATTAAGAGAATGGGATAAAATGCTGAATAAACGCTAATTCTTTTTCTTCTAGCCTATCTTTCCTACTCACCTTAATGGACAGGCATTTTAAAAGGAAACTGACAGGAACACAGTCTATCTTTTTTAAGAAAAGCGTAAATTGTGTTTATCCATTCATTTCATGTTTGCTATTTTTTTTAAAGATATATTTATTTATTTTAGAGAGAGAGAGTGTATGAATCAGGGAAGGGGCAGAGGGAGAGAATTTTCAAGCAGGCTCCCCACTGAGCACAGAGCCCTACACAGGGCTAGATCTCACGACCCTGAGATCATGACCTGAGCCAAAACCAAGAGTCAGATGCTTAACTGACTGCCACCCAGCACCCCTCATATCTGCTATTTTGAAAACACCTTAACAGAAGGGCAAAAATTGTAAAACCAAAGATCTACAATCTCAGACAGTTCTGCATTTATAGAAGGCAGAATATCTGAAGGAAACTAGATGACCTAAGATTAAGGAAAATAAATTCTGAAAGAAATTAGAACAAAACTAAGGATAAAATGGGAAAAAGGGAAATACCCAATTAAAATATTTCTGATTTTAACCACTAGATGGAGTAAAGCCAAAAATATCTGCTTGGTATTGAAATGTTGAGAATATCCCATTACTTACATCACAAAATGCTCTCACTTACATAGACATAGTGAAATTCATTTCAATAAGGAATTCTGAATGCGATCCCTGTCACGTTCATAATTTCCTAGACTGGCAGGACTTTCAGGTAAGAAAGATGTGATGTTCCCTTTGTAGGTGGTGGAAAGGACCCAGCAAGGTAAAAGGATTCAAGATGGAAGCCATCATCCTATGCAGTGGTTAATAGTCGATTCAGACCTGTATTGTACATTCTACTGGATTAATGAAAATATAAAATGGTACGTACTATAATGTGAGTCTCTTTAGTCACCTGTCAGCCCCTCACCTCCAATGAATGGATTTGGGAAGTAGCTACAATGCCCTCCTCCTCACATGTAGCATCAGCCCCATTTGCTTGTGATCTGGAGTAAAAAGGCCACAGACATGAGCGTGGTCCTATGATTCTAGAAGCCAAAGAGAACATGTGATATGTTAGAGATTGCCAAGGTTTTAGTCAGTCTTCAAGGCCATTTAGTCAACAAATATTTATGGCCTACTCTGTGCTAGGCACTGGTGAACAGAATGAACAAGACAGATCTGGTCCCTGAACTTGTGCCCTTTAATAATAATACTAATTGTGAAATTTATTATATGCCAGGCTCTTCTGAAATCTCTATATCCTCCTTGACTCATTTAAACCTCACATCAATCCTGTAAAGTAGATTTAACTATATTCATTGTATAATTGAAGAAAATTAAGCACAAAAAATTACATAATTTGGAGTTCTAGTTTCTGTTCCAATATGTAAGGAGCTTGGAAGTCATCGCTCCTGTCCTCCTAACAAGGAAAAAATAAAAAGCTGAACAAGCTAAACCTCAAGAACTCTTCCTAGATTCACCAGATAATTGAGGCAATGAGGTAAACTCTTGCCCTGAAAACTGGAGAAACAAACATAGATACAGAGAATCACAATTTGTGAGGAACAGAAGCCCAGGAGCAAAATTCTACAGCTGAGTCCAGTATCAGCTTGAACATTTAAAACTGTAATTGGTGAGTTGTCGGATGTTCAGTGTAGACTAGCTTGAGGAATAAACACACTGGGATGCAGTCTTGCATGGCTTCCACACTTTTGTGAGTTTTACCTCCAGGATCCCTACCAAGTTCTCACAGTGAAAATCTGAGAAAAAAATCCTCTCCTGTGTCCAGCCGGAGAAGGGGGAAATTAGCCATTTTGAAATATGACCAACATTCTCTGTCCTCCTTAAAAAGAGGCTGCCTTCAAGGAAAACTATTTTACCAGATCCTAACTAACCAGAGTTCTTACCAAAGCCTAAACAACCTGAAGAAATGGAAAAATCCAATGCCAGTCTCCTCTAACCAACTGAGTTGGGAAATAGCCAGCTTAGACACACTAAAAGATTGAGACCTAATTGTAGAACTATAGAATATTTCCCCTCCTCCACACCTTACCCACCACTTCACTAGGGTTTCATTACAATTCCAGAGGATTACAGCTAAAATAACTGCAAGCCTCAGACCCTGTTTAAAGAGTCTATAGAAACACTCAAAGCCAACAGGGGTGACAAAAACAATGACACCAGGAGAAATTTTAGCCTCTGACACCAGAGCTACACAGATTAACTCCTAGCCAGAGACATGTAAAACCTCATACTAAAAACTTATCTATCTCTGTTCCTTTTACCAGATATATTACATCCAGCTTTCAACAAAAAATTACAAAGCATGCTTAAAAGCAAAAACACAGTCTGAGGAGACATCAAAACCAGACTCAGACATGGCAGAGTTTGGAATGATCAGGCCAGGAATTTACAATAACTATGATTAATATGCTAGAGACACTAATACAAAAAGTGGATAACATAAAAGAATAGATGTGTAATGTAAGCAGAATGATGGGAATTCTAAGAAAGAATCAAAGGGACATGCTAGAAAAAAAAACTGTAACAGAGATAAGGAATATATTTCATGGACTGATGAGACTGGGCATAGTCAAGAAAAGAATCAGTGATCTTAAAAATATATCAATATATCAAACTTCCAAAGTTGAGAGGCAAAAAAACCAAACCAAAACCAAAACTGCAAAGACAAAAAAAGAGGGGAGGGCAGAATATCCCAGAACTATGGGGACAATTACAAAATGTACAATATGCACATGATGGAATACTAGAAAGAGAAGAAAAAGAGAAAAGGAACAGAGGAATAAAAGAAAATATAAAGGTAAATTTCTTGATATCAGTCTTGGCAATGATTTTTTTTTGGATTTGACACCAAAAAAAAAAAAAAAGGCAACAACAACAAACAAACAAACAAAAACCCCAGTGGGATTACATCAAACTAAAAAAAATTTCTATACAACAAAGGAACCATCAACAAGATGAAAAGGAAACTTATTGAATGGGAGAAAATATTTGCAAATCATGAAGCCTATAAGGGGTTAATAGCATATCATATATATAAACTCATACAACTCAATAGAAATAAATAAACAATCTAATTAAAAATTTAGGATCTGAATAGATATTTTTCAAAAAAAAATGCAAATCAAAACTACAATGAGATATCACCTCACAACTATTCAAATGATTATTTTAAGAAGACAAGAAATAACAAGTGTTATGTGTAGAATATGGAGAAAAGATAACCATGGTGCACTGTTAGTGAGATTATAAACTGCTGCAGCCACTATGGAAAACAGTTTGGAGGTTCCCCCCAAAATTAAAAGTACAACCATATGATTCAGCAACTCCATTTCTGGGTATTTAAATAATCTATTGTAAAGCAATTGTGTAAATAAGTGAAGCATATAAACAGCCTAAGTATCCATCAACAGGTGAATGGATAAAGAAAATGCAAAGAAATATTATTTAACCATAATAAAGAAGGAAATTCTGCCATTTTTGATATAATAAATGGACCCTGAGGGCATTATGCTAAGTGAAATAAGTCAGACAAGAAAGCCAAATACTCTATGATCTCACTTACATGTGGATTTTAAAAATCAAACTGATAGATACAGAGAACAGGTTGGTGGTTGTCAGAGATTGGGGTTGAAGGGGTGAGGTGGTCAAAAGCTACAAATTTCCAATTACAAGAGAAATAAGTCCTGGGAATATAATATTTAAAAAATCAAGGGTGCCTGGGTGGCTTAGACTGTTAAGCATCCAACTCTTGATTTCAGCTCAGGTCATGATCTCAGGGATGTGAGATGGAGCCCCATGTTGGGATGTGAGATGGAGCCCCATATCAGGCTCTGTGCTCAGTGGGGAATCTGCTTGAGATTCTTTCCTTCTCCCTCTCCTTCTCCCCCTACCCCCATTCACGTGCTCTCTTTCTCTCTAAAATAAATAATAAATAAATAAATCTTTAAGAAAATTAAATAAAAAATGCAACAGAATATCCAAGGACTATGGGACAATTACAACAGATACAACATGCTTATAATGGGAATGCCAGAGAAGACAAAGAGAAAGGGGAATGGAGGAAATGCTTGAAGGAATAATGGTGGAGAATTTTCCAAAATTAATAACAGACATCAAACCACAGATCCAACTAGCTCAGAGAATACCAAACAAGTGAAATCTACAATCTAAGAATCTGCACATAGGATATTATATTCAAACTGCAGAAAATCAAAGAAAATAAAAGTCTTGAAAGAAAAATCTAGGATTCTATATCCAGCAAAACTATCCTTCAAAAATGATACAGGAAAAAAAAAAAAAAAAGACAAATAAAGATTGAGGAAATGTGTTGTCAGTAGACCTGTCCTGCAATAAATGTTAAAAGAAGCTTCAGAGAGAAAGTGATATAAGTCAGAAATAAGGATCTACATAATTAAAGAGATAACATTAAAGAAAGAATAAATAAAGGTTAAAATCCAATCTCTTATTTTTCTTAGGAATTGGTCTCACAGGGATGGAGGAGCAGGAAGATGAACAGGATGAGCACAGGGATTTTTAGGACAGTGACACTATTCTGTATGATACTGTAGTGGTGGATACATGACATGATGACAAAAACTGGAGAACTGTACAACACAAAAATGAACCCTAAATTAAACTATGGACTTTAGGTAATAATAATGTACCAATATTGGATCATTTATTGTAAAAAAATATGTAGCACACCAACGCAGTTTGTTAAGAATAGGGGAAACTGTGGTGAAGGGGAGAAGGAGTATATGGGAACTCTGCTTTTCAGTTCAGTTTTTCTGTAAACTACTTTTTAAAGGTTAACTAACCTACCAAAGTGTATCTAAGTAGTAAATAGCACAGCTGGAATGTAAACCTAGAAGATCTGACTCCCATGCTAATACTCTTAACTGCTATGGCATACTGTCTATCTATCTAAAGAGGGAGAAAGACATTGCAAAATAATGACAAGTGTGAGGAGTGCCATGAAAAATTGGGTGTTAATGAGAGTATGTAAGTGGGAAACCTAATTGAACCTGGGTTTCTCTAGCATATCAGAACCAGCTGAGAGACAGGTATGGCAGTCAGAGAAGTTTCAACATAACAGCTGTGTTGCCAGTTAAACTGGCTCAGAGAAAGTGGCTTAGACCCAATGACAAAATGGACTTCCAACTCCTACTGGTCACAAATTGCATTACCTCACTTAAGTCACAACAGAGATGCTAAATAATTAGTGCTGGGCTTGTTTTGCCTGAAGAAAATAGATAATGATAATAGGTATAGTCCATGAGTGGTCAGAAACATGAGATACAGCCAAAGAAATGGAGAGCTGCACCCTTTCCCTAAAGTTTCCAACCAGGTAAGTTACTCCTCCTGTGAAAGGAAGCAAGTAAGGAATATGGAAAACAATGTAAATGAAAAATATAATTCCCTCCTGGGAACGGAGAGCTCTACCCCACGTTAGAAATACAAGGCATGGAAACTAAGCATCCAGACGGAGGAGGCAACTTTTGTGAAGTGCTAGATGCCATCTCACCTCTTTAAAAAAAAGGTTGTCTATGAGTGAGCATGTCTGTCTTTAGAAAACCATTTCCACCCCCTGCTGTATGGTCATATGTGAATCAGTACACTCATACTTTAAACAAGCAAACAAAAGGGCCAAAAGAGTTTGACTAGCTGAGCTCTTGTCTACAGAGCACACTACAAACTGCAACTGGCTTTGTTCTTGATCGAATACTTTCCTGCTCTGAGTTGAGCATCATCTGTTTAGAAACCCAACGGGATGATTATTTTTGTTGTTATTTCTATTGCTTGTCCTGCTCCTGCTTACAACAGTCAACCCAATTTCTTAAACCTAATCTTTAGATGTTCATCTATTCAAAATATTCTTGGATTGTATGTCCCATGTGTATAAATTGAGGGAAAATGCATAAATATCAAGTGTGAAACTTTAGCCCCAATAAATACCTTATTGTTGAACTAATGAACTTGATCAGTGCTATTGAATCAATAGTATCAAGAGAAATTTGTCTCTCTCCCAAGATAATCTCTTTCTCTCTCATTAATAACAAAATAAACAGCATCCAGAAATTATAGAGGCTTTACCAAGACCCTGTTTGGTATCACTCTTTGAGTGATTTCTATGTCCAGAAATGACCTGTAAGAAGGCAAAAGAGAGAACATCTACTCAGGAGGATTTTAGGAATGTGAAAAATATTTGCTGCCTGTTGTAGCCAGCCTCCAAGATGACCCAGTGATCCCTGCCTTCTGATACCCAGACCCTTGAATAGCTTTCATCCACCTTATACTAGGGTTGATCAATGTGTCCAGTAGAATACTGTGAAGTAATGCTATGTCACTTCTGAAATTAAGTTATATATGACACCATGACTTCATCTAGATAGTGCTCTTTCTCTCTCATATCACTCACTATGGGAAAAATCAGAGAGCATGTCATGAGTAATCCTATGGAGATGCCCATGTGGAGGTTAACTAAGTTGTCCTGCCAACAGCCATGTGAGTTGAGCTTGGTAGTAGATGCTCCAGCCCTACCCAAACCCTCAGTTTACTGCAGCCCCAGCTGACATCTTGACTGCAAGTTCATGAGAGATGCTGAGCTAGACCCATCCAGCTAAGTCATTCCTGGATTCCTGACTCTCAGAAACTATAAGAGATAATAAATATCTGTTATTTTAAGCCTCTAAGTGTTGAGGTAATGAAGCAACAGATAATTAATACATACCTATGAATTAATTCATTTATTCAGTAGGTATCTGTAGACATCTACAGTCTTTCAGTTATTGTGATATACTTCAGAGACATAATAAAGCAAAGTATCTGCCCTCTAGGAGCTAATAGAACCATTTGAAATGTGGATATACAAATAGTTTTAGTTCAAGTTGATGAGTGCAATGAAAAAGTTACATGAAAGCACACACAAAAGGAGGGACATAATCTATCCAGGAGAGTTTGGCAAAGCTTCATAGAATTTTTATACTTAAATTATGTCTTAAGGAACGCATAGAAGTTAGCTAATAGGGAAAGAAAATACATTTTAAAGGAGCAGACATGAGCCAAAAGCAGAATTCATGAGAAAGAATGGTGTATTCAGGAATTTGGAATCTGTTTTATGCTGCTGGAATGAAACATTGGAAACAGAAAATGGCAAGACATGTATCCATGTATTTAAGTGAGGGAGGCTGACCCAAGATTTACAGAGGGTCCTGAATGCCATATTCAAAAATACAGAGTTTATTCTGTAGGTCTTGAGGGTCAATGAATATTTGTAAGCAAAAAAGGGTCATCATCAAATTAACATTGGTAATGGTATAGATGCAGAGGGTGGATTTGAGAGAAAAAGGACTGGGAGCAAATATACTACTTGGGAGGTTGATCTTGTAGTTGTCAGATAGGAGATGAGGGAGCCTGAATTTGGCATTGGTGGCAGGGATAGAGAGGAGGACGGGATAATTAGAGAAAAACAAAGGAGGAGACCTTCAAACTGGATGATGGGGTGAAATGTGATACCACTATGAGAGAAAGTGTTTGCAGGAGAAGGAGATTGTAGGGAACATTTGTGAATTCAGCTTGGGATATGCTAAGGCTGACACTGTTTCCCCTTTAACATAATCAGTATTAATACTTTTGTCTAAAATTAAAACCCCAGCATTCCTAATAGGGAAGCATGACATAACCAGTACACACCATGAGGCAGTGATGTGTAGAACACTGAAAATCAGGAAATATGCACACTTTTTAATTACAACCTTCCATTAATAAGAAGAAACTGGATGTCATGTAAATTTTGGTGGTCTTTTGGGTACTAGGCGGCAGGACAAGTGTTGAGGTGAGTTAGTGGGGAACTAGGGAATAAGGAGAAATGAGACCACATTCAGCAAGCCAAATCTCTGGTTTAAAATAAAACCTGCCTGAATCAAGTTTTTTTTTTTAAATGATATTATCAAGAGTAATTGGATTATTTCAAATGTTGTTTCTAGAGTTTCATTTTAAAATGAAATTATAGGGGCACCTGCGTGACTCAGTCGTTAAGCGTCTGCCTTCGACTCAGGGCATGATCCCAGAGTCCTGGGATCGAGCCCCACATCAGGCTCCCTGCTCTGCGGGAAGCCTGCTTCTCCCATTCCCACTCCCCCTGTTTGTTTTCCCTCCCTCACTGTCTCTCTCTCTCTGTCAAATAAATAAATAAAATCTTTAAAAAAAATGAAATTATATTGGCCAAAGCACAAATGGGATTGCCATTTGTTTCTTCCTCCAGTATTTTCTTGCCGTCTGGGTATTTGCCTTCTCTGAGAATGAAAGAGAAAGCAAATTGCTTGGGATTTGGGGAAGAACATGTGATGGGACTTATTAAAGATGACAGCATAACTCAGTTCTTCCTCTTCTCATTTGGGAAATCTGTTGCTGGAGGAGAAAGAAAATGTGAGAAAGAGAAAGAAGTTAGCATTTTTTAAGCGATTATCAGAGGCCAGGTTCTGCTAGGTGTTTTCTTTATATTGTCACTTAATCCTCACACACTTGTAAAGTGTGTGTTATTAATTCTCTTATAGAAATAAGGAAATAGAGTTTCAGAGAAGTTAATTTGCCCCAAACCTCAAAGAACACTGCTTTCAAAATCGTGTTTTTTCTTTAATGTGGTTCAACTGTTGACCCATAGCGTAATGTTAACTGCAAGGACAAAGTTATCCCTTCACTCAATAAAACACATTCTTGGATCATAATTGGAAGTAACTTTACTCCAACAAACCACATGGAAAGAGCCAAGAACACCTCACAAGGTAAATAAGAGGAAGGCTTTCTCCTACCCAGTCTCAATATATGAGTAACCCTTCCTTCTAGAATTGAAGTCATCACTATTCAACTTTTTAAAAATATTCTAAATGAAAATGTTCTCATTGCCCTTTGGAATTATAAGTGTAATAAGTGCTTATGTAGAGGAAGAGAAAGAGAAAGACAAAAAAGAGAAAGAAATGGATAAGGAGAAAGTATAGTACCTTAGAAGTATCATGCTGCTCAGAAATAATCACTGTTGAAAATTTGTACATATTTGTATGAACTTTTTTCTAGATAAGAGTGTGTATGTGTGTGTGTGTGTGTGTGTCTACATAGGTATATACACATACACACAAAATGTGAGATTTGTCTATAAGGACTTTGCCCAAAATCTGCTTTTCTCTTTCATTTAACAATATACCATGTAAATATACATGTTAGTATGCACATATCTTCACTGTCTTCTATTATTCAGAAATGGCTGCCAAATTTAAATAGCATTTCAAGAGCAAAAGGAAACTAATAAAAATTGCACTGTGCAAATCTGCAACTTCTTTCTAGCTAGTTGGCTCAAAAACAAGATACTTTCAGATGAAATTTTACTGTAGGAGAAAAAAATTAAAAACCTTAACTGGACTACAAATTACCAGAGTCAACTAGTACCTGAGGTGCTCCTCAACCTGGCTTTTGATGCTCCCTTTCATTGCAATGCCATCCTGATGGCCTGTGTATCTCATATTACCCTCCTCCTCAACTTCCCTTGTTGGGATGAAACCTTCCTAGACATGCCTACTAGCAAGGTCTTTCCCATTCCCATTGTCCCAGCTTCTCTGTCCTAGGGCTCATCCCCATGGTACTTAGTCCCCTTACACACTAGGAGCATCCTACAGAGAGATATCTACATAAGAAGCAACAGCCTGATTCTGATAAAAGTCTGGTTGGGGCTTATACTTGAAAAAAATGTTTATCTGTTCTCATTGTATAATACAGTCACTAGTTTAGAAAATGATCTCTTATTTTTCAACATGACTCTAAGCCACCAGAAAAGAATTTTTCACAAGTACAGAGCTGATTTTTACATCTGACCATTCTAAATAAATCTTCCACATTTGCTGAAAATTTCATCCAGCCATTTTCAAATTAAATGGTAATAAAAGCCGGGGATGGGGGGAGAGAAAAAAATAAAAATATATAGTTAAAATGGTGTTGTTCATATAGATCAGGAGTCTACCAACTAGGGACCATGGTTCAAATCCAGCCCACTGCCTGTGTATATAAATAAAGTTTTATTGGAACACAGCCACACACATTCACTGATGTATTATCTAGGACTGCCTTTCCTCTATGATAGCACAGGTGAATAGTTGTAGCTTAAAAGCCTAAAATATATTTACTATCTGGCCTCTACTACACAAAAAATTTGCCAATCCCTGATATACATCAAAATTCAATAACTTCTAATTATCTTATGTGTTGTCTCTCTTAGAATTCTAATATTTTTGGTAGAGACACAGTGCCTTAGTTTAATGAAATACTCCCAGTGGTAACAATTCTTAGGATAGCTGCTTAGTGAGACAGGTTTTTTCTCTTTGGGCACTGTGAAATATTTCCTTGTCCCCTCTAATGACATCACTCTGAGGGTTTCTCGAAGGCCTTACTACATTCATCCTTGGCACCACAGCTATGCTTGGAAAGAGCCATACCCTACTAGCAGCAAGTTTTCTCTCTGCTTACCAGAAAGGAAGAAAAAATATTAAAGAAGATGTGGGTGGAGGACAGATGACTTACTGGTATCCCCTCCACCCTTCCTGTCTCCTATCCCTACACTGATCACCAGTGAGAAGCCTGAGGTGTGGGAGGGGCCGAGGGCAAAAGCATGAGTGCCTGCAGATGTGGGTGTGTGCCTATGAGAGCAAGGCTGTTGGAGAAAGGCTGTGTGCTCAAAGGAAAGCAAACGTGTCTCCAGGGACAGAGAGCATCTGTAGGAAATTACAAACTTGAGATCATGTGTATTTAAGGGTGAGAAACTCAATGTGTAAGAGGCCTTGACAGAATGAGTGATCGGGATGTACATGTGCCCAGGACAGCGAGCGTGTGAGAGAGTGAATAAGGCAAGGATGAATATGTGTCACAGAAGCACCATATGTGTGACTAAGTGTCTGTGTGAAAGAACAGCGAAGGAAAATAAATGACAGAAATGAGAAGAGAGGAAAATACATGGATGAAACTGAGATTCTTTCCAGTAAGAGGGAATTTGTGTACATACCATGTCACTTTAGTATAGCTACATTGGATGTCAATTCAATGCCACTAACAAGAAATTCATTCTTAATCCAACATAACTCCTCTGGGCTGAAAAGGGTAATAGAACTGGATGACAAGAGAGTTAACTAAATCCCTGCATTTTAATAAGTTGATGTAATTTAAATAATGTAGACTGGGAAAGCATATTAATGACAGAAATAAGAACCACCTCACAAAGTATGTGGTCTTGCAATGTTTTGTTGAGATTTCTATTCCATTAATCATTGTACTGTATTGTAATTATCAGTTTCCCAGACCATAAGCTGGGTCTCCTATACAATGTCCTATACATAGTTATAATCATTAAGGCATATGCTGGATGAATTAATAAATAAGTGAAGTAGGTGAGTTCTAGACTGAAAATTGCAACTCTGGCCTCCAATCTGCAGATATAAAAAGATGGCTGCTCCTAGGTTCCTTTAGACTCTAGTACCTCCTCCAGTGATAAGGATACAATAGTAAGAATCATGGTTATTATCACAACAAATGAAAGATAATGACATATGCACAGTGTCTTCACTGCAATGGTTTTCAACATCACTCTCAGAATAGCAAAGTATTAGAACTGGCTTGCGGCTACCTGGATCCCAGGTTATAGGAATAAAACATTCTCTCTTGGGACCTGGCTATCAACCCATGTGGAAGAAGAATATGTCTGGAGTTGGGTTTTGCTTAGATAAGACATAAGAAAGCTGATTATTTCCCAGCAGCAGCCGTAGTCCAAGCATTTACATCTGCTGTATCTAAGTGACAGATGAACACTTCCATTAAGTTGAACTATTCTCCAAAGCAGAATGGACATATCCTGCCCAGAAGAAAGTTATAACATAAAGACCAGCCCAGCGATTAGATTTAGGTGCAGGCAGTGAACCTGAGAACCATATAGTTACAGAACTTCAAAACTCCTTAGAGAGGAATGAACATATCCTCTAGTTTCCCCAGGATAGCTCCAGTTCATTCCTAGGGCTGGTATAATTCACTGTAGAAAGTAAATTGTATGATCAACCTGCTCAGAAATTACCTAGTGTTCACTTTACAGATGAGAAACTTGCCTGGAGCAATGAAGTGACTAGCCCAAAGTCACAAAGCTAATATATTTAATGGCACTTTAACTGGAACTTCCTAAATGAGAAGAATGTTTTTCATTCCAAACTGTAGCCAAAAAGTTCCTTTCTGCAGGAAACTCAGGAGAAAGCTTTCACTTCTCTATTAGGCAATTCTTAAATTACTTAAGCAAAAACTGAAGGAAAACACTTCAAAAAGACTATTTTTTTCCCCAACGCTTGAGCTCTAGAAGCATTTCTTCATTCTAAAGGAAATGCATATATCTGGGAGGAAACACTGTGATTTGACCATGATATTGGCCTCATCTCAAGTAAAACTTGTAATCGTGGTCATCAAGAGGGTGATGAATTTCAGCTTGGTGTGCCAAGCAGGACTGAGACTGTTCCTGGCATGGGAGCCAGGATGGTATTCTGGCTACCAGGAATAACATTTACTGCATTTGTATTAGTGCACTGGATATTTATAGACATATTTTTTAAGGATTTGCTATAAAACATTATCCATTCCTTGCTACATAATACTTTGGACCCTAAACAACTTAGTACAGAGATCAAATTTTATTTTATTTTATTTTTTTTAAAGATTTTATTTATTTATTTGAGAGAGAGAGAGAATGAGAGACAGAGAGCATGAGAGGGAGGAGGGTCAGAGGGAGAAGCAGACTCCCTGCCAAGCAGGGAGCCCGATGCGGGACTCGATCCCGGGACTCCAGGATCATGACCTGAGCCAAAGGCAGTCGCTTAACCAACTGAGCCACCCAGGCGCCCCAGAGATCAAATTTTAGAGGTCAGGGAAAGTCTCCAGTAATCTTAAGCAATCCATTGAATCTTCACTGACAAAAAAAAAAAAAAGATTGGATCGTTTCATGAACCCAGAAAACATAGTGAAAATATGTGTGGCCCTTATGTCAGAGGACTAGTTTGTTATGCAGCGGACAAATTTTCTCAGTTCAAGCTTCTCACAAGAATATGGGCTAATCTTTCCAGTGGATGGTCCAGTTGACTACATTAATTCCCTAGTTTCAAACACAGAGAACTCATGGGCCTAAAGGAAATTTTAAAATATTAGTAGAATTTGATAAATTTAATAAAAAAGTGTCTTGCAAAGGCCCAAACACTGGGCCCCTTATTTCAAATGTCTTCACTCCTCTAATTTTGCTTGTAATGTTCACAACTCCAGAAATATCACTACTGTGATATTATACAGTAGTGTTCACAACTCCACAATTAGGTCTTTCCTTTCATTTAGTCTATTGCCTGAGCATACATAGCAGTCCCAAGATATTTTCTACCAACCTGAAAACTTGTCTTCTGAATCTCCCTAATGGCTCAGCTATAGAAGAATCTGCAGGGCAGACTGTTCCTATTCAGAGTTGATGAAAACTCATTGCCAAACCTGAAGGGTTCCAAACTCTCAATAACAGGATCTGTGTGCCCTTTTTCACAACTTCCAAAATCAAGATGTCGGCAGAGTTTATGCTTCCTCAGAAGCCTCTCAGGAAGGATCCTTCCTCATCTCTTCCAGAGTCTAGTGGTCCCAGGCAATCCTGGGCTTGAGGCACAAGAACTCCAATCTCTATCTTTACATAGCTGTATTCCCTGTGTCTATGTCTGTCTCCAAATTTCCTGTTTCTTATAAGGTTATCACTCATGTTGGATTAAGGGTCCATGCTCATGCCCTCATCTTAACTTGATTTCATCTGCAAAGGCCTCATTTCCAAATAAGATTAAATTCATAGGTCTCCAGTGTTAGGACTTCAAAATATCTTTTTTAGGGGGACACAATTCAATTCATAATAAGTATCATCATTGGTCAAAGATTTCTCCATCATGCCCCATCATCCTGTATTCTTTCTTGATTTATCTCTTTCTATATCCTTTCCCTTGGAATTTTGGTCCCCTCCCATAACTTCAAACTGAATCTTTATTCAGATGATCCCAGTGTGAATCCTCTGATCAACTTCCCTCCTGAGCACTTTGCAACTACCTGTAAGAGATATCACCTAGATGACTCACTGTTATTTCAAACCCATTGTTTCCAGAATATTATTATCCAATATTATTTTCTCATCTAATCTAATTTTCATTCTGATTTTCCAATTTCAATTAGTACTGCCTTAATAGACCCCCTTACTCTAGTCAGTAAACAGCCATTTTTGACTCCTGTGTTCCTCGTATTTTCAGTTGTAGTCTTCTTATCTCTTCCATGATGATCTACCTTTTAATTATCCAATTTGTCACTTCCTTTCTCTTCAGCCGCGTGATCCCACCCTTGTTCTGGCTTTATCACTTTTTGTATGATAATCATATAGTCCTCTCTTCTTCATTCCAGTCTGTCCTGGAGAGCACTACAGTCTATGCTTTGATTGGCTTATTAATTAGATAAAACACCTTTAATGATTCTCCATTGTCTATATGATGAAAATCAAAGAAATGAATACACGAATGGGTGAATTAATTCAAAAAGAATAAAACTCAGCCTGGTGCAATAAATTATGGCTGTTACTGTACTTGTTTGTCCAGAAAGTTTGCTTATTTCTCAAAGGATGACAGGGTGGGCTGTGACACAGTCCTGTTCAATCATAATGCTCATTCCCATTGTTATGTGATTGGACTAGGGAGATCATGTGACTGAAGCCAAGTAAATTAGAGCCCAGTCACTTGGTTTCCTGATTTAGAGGTGGAGAAGAGCAGCTTTGCATCTAATAGCATGATAATAGAGGAATGGGTAGTTGGGACTACAGGTGGCCATTGTTTTTAACTCTGTTCTGCAAAGCCTTGCATAACAGAAGAAAAAACAACTAAACAAAGGGAAGAAAATGAAACAAATGGATGGGGGATTTGGAGCTCTAGAGCTACTGCATGCCAGTTGTACTCCTTCTTCTGGTTCCTGTAATCTTCTCTTGATCCTTTGAAGTGCCGTAGGGTTTTTCCAACACCTTATTTTCCTGAAGCCTAGAGGTTTTTTGTTGTTGTCATTTGTTTGTTTTTTGTTTGTTTGTTTTCCTGAAGAGTTCTAAGTCATTAATTTATTCTGTCTTTAGTTACTTACAAACTAATGAATCCTGATACAACTGCCATTCTTGACCTTTCTAGTGATGACCCTTGTCCACTTTCCAAATATTCCTCCTATTCCTTCCCAATATAAAAGCTCTTCCCATAAACAGGTCTGCATGCGTCCCTGAGCCATCTCTGTAGTCTACCAGCTCTCTTTGTTCCTTGTTGATCTACCTTCTGGGAATTTTCTTCCACCATATTTCTTCTATTCCACTGACAAAAATCCTCCTCATACCTCAATTCTGAGTTCAAATTTCACCTCCTCTGAAGCCTTTTCAGCTCATTAGAGCCAGAAGTAATCACTCTGTTTAACTCCATAAGCTGTATCATCTCTGCTTTTGCTTACATTTTGGATAATTGTACACAACTGGACTCTTATTCATGCAGAGCTTTGTTGTATTGCTTTGCATTTCCCAGAATTCTTATCAGAGTCCTATTCACAGAGTATTCAATAAATGTTTGTTGAACAAATAGGCATAAGTGATTGGTTTTTCAGGAACCAAATGAATCTTTCCAACATGAACATATCTTATGAAAGATGACCATCTTCTAGAACTGAGAAAGGAAATCAATGAAATTTTTTGAATATTCAAGCATAAACACTACCTTTCTACCTCTCACGCACTCATGTGTGCATACACACATGTACATAAACACACAAACACACTTCTTTTCTGAAAATAATGATGTAGGTTGCTCACCTCATAAGGGGTACTTGTGGATTTAGGAAAACAGCATTATCTCCATGGAAAAATGTGGAAAGTTTTTAGATAGAAAATTGTACTTAAATATAGAGATGTATGTGATAGTACACATATAGTTTAGGGCATCTTACCAGACACCTAGAAACAACAAACCCATAAGTATGCAGCTGAGTTAGAGAAACTTTAACTTTGAAGGTGGACATACATGTTTGTAGGCTTTTCTTACTCCAGACACATCCATTTGGAAGTTTTTTAAATGTGCTTCCAAAAGTAATTCCTGGAATCCTTTGGGAATTGTTTTGGCTTTCCTGTTGTTCAAGTGCATCCACATGGTTCTAACACCTCAGGCAAAATATGAACTCTAACGCCATGCTGGCATGTCCACATGGCCATGAGTTTGGGAGCAGTTTTCTTGTTTTTATGGTGAAGATAAATTTAGGGAAACAGGCTGTGGGCAGAGAGAAGGAGAGTCTTTGGTAGGGGATTTGCCATGCTTGGTCAATTAAAAAGTACACGAGGATAAGACTGAAGATTAGCTGGCTCTCTGTCACTTAATGTGGTATATCTGGAAGGTGTGCCATCCAATTCTCTCTTTCCAAGTTAATGGGATGCTGACAATGTGTTGTCCCAGACCTGGTAAGGAAAAACCTCTGGCTTTACCCCAAACCCACTGCATACTTTGCATTTTTTAAAAAAGCAGCCAAACATTTTCCAGCAGGGACACTTCAAAGCAATTGCTGATTCATCAATCCATTCAGTCAGCAAGCATTTATTGAGCACCTATTATGTGCCAGACATCATGGTAGATGCTCAGGGAAATTAATAGAAATGAGATATGGCTTCTGCTCTCCAAACTTGCTCATAACCTGATAGGAGACAAACATAAATGAACAGTTAATCAGAGTACAAAAATAATATCAATAAGGTCAGTGGGTAACAATTATTAAAAATGTAAAACACGGGGCACCTGGGTGGCTCAGTCGGTTAAGCGGCTGCCTTCGGCTCAAATCATAATCCCAGGGGCCTGGGATTGAGCCCCGCATTGGACTCTCTGCTCAGCGGGAAGCCTGCCTCTCCCTTTCCCACTTCCCCTACTTGTGTTCCCTCTTTCACTGTCTCTCTCTGTCAAATAAATAAATAAATAAAATATTTTTAAAAAATGTATAACATATGCCAAGCATAATGCTAACCTTATTTATACATTATTTAATTCTTAGCACATGCTATGAGTTTGATTATTATTCCAAGTTTATGGATGTGGAAATTGAGGCTTGGAGAAGTTAAGTAACTTGCTGAAAATCACAGAGAATTTATTCTAGATCTAGGATTTGAACCCAAGTTGATCTGCATCTAGGGCTTATGAGCTTAACTATTAGGTCAAAAGAAAAGGGGCTATTGACCCTCCAGATCACAGAAATGAGAGGAAATTTGCTTGTAGAATCAGAAGAAGCGGGGGTGAGGAAAATGGTGTGAATCTCCTTCTGAGGAGTTGCCTGGGGTGGGCCTTGTGATAAACACCTGGTGTAGCTCAGGACACACCATCTCTCAGCAATGTAAATCCTTAGGCCAGAACAGGCAGGTCTCCACACTGTCAGTCTTCATTCTCTGTGAAAACATGGATCATGTTCTCAAAACCCCATGGGCCAGTGTATGAGCCACAGATCACTGCCTTCTAATCCTATTCTTCGGCCATGCTCAGATTTGGAGTATAAAATGGAGCAGGCAGCTTTTGAACTTAATACTTAGATAGGGGTCTGTAGAACACACACCAAGTCTTGGATTATCTCTACAACGAAAGTGACACAATAATTTTGGAAATACTCTCTTGGTATCTTGTACATAGACCCTTAATCCTCCCTATATCTTCTACTTTAGGTCCCCAAACTGGCTCCTTCTTTAGTTTTCAATCCCCTGTTAAAGCTCACTTCTTTTAAAAACTCTTTCATGGTACCAAACTAGGGAAACCCTTCCCAAAAGGATGGCTTTCACATCTGGAAAATTAAGGGAGAGATGAAGAAAGTAAAGAACAAATAATCTAGTTTTTTCCAGGTATTTTATTATAATACTTGTTAAACAAACAAACAAAAAACAAAAATACTTCCTGACAACCTGATTTCTATTTGTAGCTGCAAAGCCAGGGGACCTTAAACAAGTGATTTAATTTGTCTGAATGCCAATGGATATATCTGAAAATTTGCAATAAAACTCATCCTGTGTCTCTCTTACATTTCAAAATCAAGTCAAAAAATATATGTGAAGAGGGATGCCTGGGTGGCTCACTCAGTTAAGCCTCTGACTCTTGATTTTGGCTCCCAGGTCATGATATCAGGATTGTGAGATTGAGCCCCGTGTCAGGCTCTGTGCTCAGCGGGAAGTTTGCTTGAGATTCTCTCCCTCTCCCTCTGCCCCTCCTCCTGCTCACTTGTTCTTGTTCTCTCTCTCCAAATAAATAAATAATCTTTTAAAAAAATGTATGTGAAGTATTTTGAAAGCAAATGCATATAAATGCTAGGTGTATCCATTTTCTCCTGCTACATAAGTACCACAAACATAGAAGCTAAATACCCATAATATAAGCTCACCATTCTGTAGATCCAAAGTCTAGATGGGCTCATCTGGATATGATGTGCAGGACATCCCAAAGCCAAAATCAAGGTATTGGCTGGGTTGGGTTCTTATCTGGAGGGTCTAGGAAAAAAATCCATTACCAAACTCATACATACTTGGGCGGAATTCAGGTCCTTGCAACTTTCCCATCCTTAGTTCCTCTAAGCTGCGCACACTCCTCATCACATGGCCCTCCTCCATCTTCAAAGTCAGTCATGCAGTGTGGAGTCCTCACGCTTTGAATCTCTCTGATTCCTTCTTCTGCCTTCTTTTCCATTCTCCTCTTCTGCTGTCAGCCAGGGAAAGCTCTCCACTTGTAAAGGCTTATTTGCTTAGATCAGGCATTTCCATCTTAAGGTCAGCTGTGTTCTAGAGAACTGTATATATCATATTATAATCATGGGAATTGAAGTTACTCGTGTTCACAAGTTCCAGAGATTAGGGTGTGGAGTCTTGGGGGACCGTTTTTAGAATTCTGCCTAGCTCATTAAAGTATTAGACTTAGCCAAAGGAGAAAAAAGTATAGGATACCCAGTTAAACTGAATTTTAGGAAAACAACAAAATCTTTAATCTAAGTATATTTCATGCAATATTTGAGACATAATAAAACTTTTGTTGTTTATCTGAAATTCAAGTTTAACTGGGCATTCTGTATTCTACCTGGCAACATTAACAAATATAAACCACAATTATCATTCTTTCTTTGCCTTATTATACCAAAAAAGTAAGATTCCATATGTGTAGATAAATCATTTAATATATTATAACTCTTGGTTTGATGAGAAGTTATATTCTAATGAATCTACTCTCACACAGAAACTAGTTTATAGCTATTAACTCAAAATTATTATTATATTTAAATACAAAGGGAAAAAAAAACCGAACACTTTTGATGGGTATTATATACCAAGCACCAAACTAGGCATATAAATGGGGGAGAGAGAGAGAAGAACATAAAATTATAGAAATATATTCTGCTTTATGCCTCACAGCACAACTACTACAAAATAACTTTATTACTCAGATAGTCTATCCCCATTTCTCAATCTGTATTAATCATTAATCACATCTCTTTATCTTCTGTATTTTTGGTGCTTTGACATCTTGAGGGCTTGCCGCTGCCGGAGGGACTGACGTTCCCAGGATCAGCCAGTTCCTAGAGACGGCAAACGGTTCACCTTTGAGTATGTCTTTCACATGCAAATCAACAATCCAGAGCCCACATACCCAACCACTTCCTTCATGGGCTCTCACACTGTGGGCCACTATACACCTGCCCTAATCACCCCAGGGCCAGATACCAGACAACTAGGGACACCCCCTGGGCCCCAGGGCCCACTGAAATAATTCACGTAGCTAATTCTAAACTTACTTGGCTTATTTCACCCATTCCTTCCCATAGAATATCCAGTTAAGTTCTTCCCACCCTTTTTCTGCCTCCTGACTGAGCTTGGTGCTTCCCCATGTGGTCCTGCATGGCGTGCTGTGCTTCCTGCCTCTAGAAACTGTGAGTATAAAACACTTCTTTCTTCATGACCGCCATTTGTGGGTCTGCATGTCTGACCGTACCTGATCAGTATAATTCCCGGGTCCCCATAAAACACAAACATTTAGTGAAAAGCTGACTTCATGCATGTTACTTTGAGAGTCGCTGGGTCGTGGGAGGGATGGAGGACACAGGGAGGAGGAAGACTCCAGCTTGGCTCTCAGAGATGTTGGTGTTCAGGATGGAGGGTGCACTCCTGCCTACATAGAGTCCCAGAAAGTGAATGGTTTGCATGGGAAACAGAAGGGCTGAGGATGCACATTTCCTGCCTCAAGTTTCCAGATGGAAGCCTTGGTCTTGAAGCACTGCCTTGATATTGCCCTGTCGTCGCATTGCTAACTCCTCACCCAGATGCTGAGGACCGGACAGCAGCTCTGCTGCGACATGGTCAAGTCCTCCCTATCAGCCACTTTCAGGATGTTTTCAATAGAATTCATGGGAAGAAATATAGTTTTCTGAATCATATTTATAATACATAAACATAATTCACATAGCAACTGTGTATACATATATAAATACATAATCATATGCAAATCTGAAACAAAAGTTCACACAAGAAAATTTGTCCTTATTATGTGCACTTCGGAGTTTTCTCCTCATTTCTCTTTTCTTCTATTTCATCCCATCTCATTATTTTTAATCATATTGGTCACAAACCACTAACCTGATTTCATGATTCACTAATGAGTGAGGGCATAGAATTTAAAAATCACCGCTCTGAGTACAGTGGATGAGAAAAATATGGTGGCAGCAGTTTTCTCTGTAAGCGAACAAATAGGACAATGCTCACCAGGAAAACACAGTTTTCAGAGTCTGTGGCCCAGTTATAAATGTTTCTATCCTTCTTTCACTAAGTATCAAATAGAACTATAATTTGGGGGAAGACTTGCCCATTTTAAGGTGGAATAAAGGTAGCAGGATTTTAGATTGAAGGTCTAGAGGGAAAGAGAGGTTTAGGGGATTGTGTATAAAAACTTACAGTAGGCTGCAACAGTGCTTTGTAAGTTGTGAAGTCGTGTTGGGTTATAGGTACGTGCTTATTCACTTTATTATTCTCTATACTTTTTATATCACAGAATTGCTTTATAATAATAAAAAAATGGCAAAAATGGGAAATAAATATCAAACACATTCATATAATAAGAATGAGCTATGAAAGAGATGAGACCTCTGAAAAAGAATTTTAAATGTGACATAAACAGTTGGAAACTTAATACCCAAACAGCAGTTGCTTAATATAAGCTAAAAGCTTATTTCTCATCTATCTTCCCCGTGTGCATTTGCATCCTCCTCCAAGACTTATTAATATTAATCGTAACTGATTATATATTATATATAACTAATATTAATATTAATAATAGTTAATATTTATTGAGTACATATTATATATCATAGACTATACAACTGTGTTATCTGCATTTTCTTACTTAATCCTCACAAAAACCTTTAAGGGAAGACACTGCTACTAACACCTCTTCACCGGTAAGAAAAATAGATTAGGTAATCTGCACCAAGTTACAAAGCCATTAAAGAACAGACAGAGCTAGGATCAAATTCAAGTGTATTTCCTTAACCTCCAAAATCTACTGCCTCACAGGAGACAAGGACAAAGGAAGTGATGCGCTGTTTAACTTAATCCCTGATTAGCATAGATCACCTGTTCAGAGTGAGTACACTACCCTCTTAGAATGCCCAGACATTAAAGGGCAGAGCAGAGATGGCTGTGTTTATGGCTACTTGAGACGTGATGATGGAGAGTCCAGCCAGCAGAGTAGCTGGGGAAATCTGGCATCTTCTAGGCAACCGGCAAGGCAAAAAGAATTTATTAATAAGCCCCATGTGGCTACACTCACCACGTCCGTTAACCACACATGTAGCACAGGCTGCCGTAATAGGAACCATGGGGCCTGAGCTAGAGGATTCCAGCACCAGGTTTTACAAGGAGTTGGTGGAGACTTCATGCAACCACACAGTAGGAAGTTCTTTTCTTGGAACAGCCCCACCCTTTTGTGTTTTTGTCTTTTATTCAATCTCTATTGTGAAACAACCTAATTCTCTGCCTTTCCACCTGAATGAAATAAGAGCACTATTCAATCCAATATCCAAATACCAGAAACTATAAGAATTGTTCTTATCCATGAAGAAGCATTCAGACTTAGATGACATAAGGAAGAGGTGCTGAGGAACAGAGGAGGGTCAGATATATATGAACGTTGCGTTAGAATTTGGCAGAATTTGTTGTCACTTATCAGCTGTGAATTCAAGCAAACCAATTAATGACTGAGTTTTCCAGTTCTTTCTCTGATGAAAAATTTTGTCTAATTTAGTCCTTTAACATGCTTCCAAATTTTCCTCCCTGAAGGATAAAATACATATTTTTTTCAGCCAGATGCACCCAGTCTGGGCTGAATTGCATCCCTCCAAAATTCATATGTTCAAGTCCTAACCCCAAGTACCCCAGAATATAACAATATTTAATTTAGGATCTTTTAAGAGTTAAAGTTAAAATGAAGTCATTAGGGTGGGCCTGAATCCAGTCTTAACTGGCCTCCTTATATGAAGAGATTAGGACTCAGAGACACACAGAGAAAAAACCATTTGAAGACACAGGGAGAAGGCAGCCATTTCTAAGGCAAGGAGAAAGGCCTTATAGGGGAAACCAACCCTGCTGACACTTTCATCTTGGACTTCCAACCTCCAGAACTGTGAGAAAATCAAGTTCTGTTGGTTAGGCTACCCATTCTGTATACTTTGTTATAGTAACCTTAGCAACCTAATGTAACACTTAATACAAATTAGGAAGTTTGTGTTATAGTGGCCATGGGGACCTATTCAAAAGGGCATGGAGCCCAACTAAGAGTAGCAGAGCCCCTCTGTATGTTGCCATGTGCCCAGCACTGGTGTGAACACTTAGCAGGGATTAAATAATTTCACCCTCACAGTGAATCCTGCAGGTATTCCTATTACCCTTATTGTATAAAAGAGAAAGTGGGTAATTAAAGAGTTTGGGGCACTTGCTCAGAATTTTAAATAAATTCCAGTGGTATAGCTGGGATTTAAGTCCAGAGGCTATACTCCTAACCAATGAGAGGTTTTTTAGAACCTGCAAGAAAATAATGTAACCATTTCAAAAGGACAATCTGCTTCTACTGCCACTCTTCCTTCTTACTCCATTTCTTACCCATTCGACCTGCTTTTAGATCTTACTACTTTACTAAAACTGTTCTTCCAAGGCAGACCTTGGTAGAGGTAACCTCTTCATCCCAAAATGTTGGGTAAGTTAATTGGCATTTGGTATCCATTTCCACCCATCTACATTCCCCCGCTTAGCATCGAAAGGGAGGAAAGGATAAAACTACAATTTCCAGACTCCAGTACTGCTAGATTTCCAGGTACAATTAGGCTTAGCAATGAGAGGCATCCCTGTGAGGCTCAGAAGGCTGAGGTGGAGCAGATGTCCTCTTCCTGCTGACGTGGACAAGTGTGGTGCAAGCAGTTCTAGGGCCAGCTCCATGGATGGAGGGGTGTGGTGACAACAGCAGGAACAGGAGCGAAACTGTGCTGACCCCTGGATTTCCATGAGGATCATGTGAGGTTGAAACTAATCATCAGCCCCTGATTTTCACTATTCCTTACCTCTCAACAGCTTCATAAACACCTAATTCCATATAATAAACCCCTTCTGCTTGAAATAACCAATTTCTATTCCCTGCAATGAACTCTTACTCACATAGAATCCAGCAGATTCTTCTCTTTTTTTTCATTACACTTGATTTCTGTGGCATTTAAGACCATGACCCCCTCATCATCTTGGTTCTTATTCTTTACCAGTTTTGCAAGTATTTTATTTTGTTCCATTTTTTTCCTCACACAACATTCTCCCAGTCTCTTTCTCCACCTCTGATTTCTTTGTCTTTATCTCATTTGTCGGGTTCACTTCTTCCTTCCAACTGTTAAGTGTTATCACCCAGGACTCTGGCCTTGATTCTTTTCCTTTTCTCCACATATACTCTCCCTTGATCGCATCTTCTCCTATGGCTTTGTATACAGCTTTTAAGACAATAATTTTCAAGTGTCACCCAAACTCTAGAGTCAAATGTTTTGTAATTGCTGGAAACTCCTCATAGTATACCCGGTTGTCGCTTGAGACCCATTGAACTCAGCACCTAGATAGCTTTGTCTGCTATACCTCAACCTTTCTGCCAATCCTGCTCTTCCCACTTCCGGCCATGTCCAGTAATCCCATCACCGTTCATTTCAGTCATAGGGGCTCAAGGTGCTCTTTGGCCCCTTGTTTCTCTTATTTCTTCTATCCAAACCATGAGCTAGATCTCCTTTATTTCTCCTTTATTTCCACAATTCCATTCACATAGTTTGGGCCCTTATTAACTTATCCAGGAAACTAATGTGTTATCGTTTCCCTAGGATTTCTTTTTCATTCATTGCAAACTTTTATGGTGCACCCACCATAGGCAAAGCACTGGAAAGAGGCCAATTCATATTCAACTTGTGGTCAACCTCCTCTTTCACTTGGTGTTTTTCTTCTTTATTTGTGTTTAGCCTAATTATGTTGTTAGTCTTGTCAGTATTAATGACTATATAAGGTCATTGATTAAAAGAGTTCATAGTGCAGTATGGAAGACAGATACATACATCTATGTGTAATACCCTCATTTATGCGTATATACAACTGAAACATGAAGTAAATTAACATAATAGTGATGTGAGTACACTGCAATGGGACAGACCAACTCTATAGCAGTAACTAACTCAAACTTTGATGACAGAAAAGGATTAACAGAGGAAATGATACTTGAATGGGGCCTTGTTGAATGAGGAGGATTTAGGTGGAAAGTCTAGGAAGGAGAGAAAAAAATAAAAGACTAGGAAGGAGAGAATACTTAGGCTGAGGGAAGAGGCTGAGAAAAGGGCAAAAACTATGTGCATACCTGTTTGGGAGAAGGTCAAATTGTCTGGAAAAGCTGAAGGATAGGATGTGTGTGTGTGGTCAGGATATGTCAGGGAAAAGGACTGGAAAGTAAATTTGGTAATATTAAGAAGAACTGAGTATAATATTACAGAAATTCATACCTCAGCTTGTAGGCAATGAGAGATCCATTCAGTATTTTAAACCATAGCCATGACGTTTTCTTGAAATTTCCATCAGAGAGCACATTCTGGAGAATAGACTAGATCTATGGTTTTCTACCTGGATTCTACCAATCCTAAATAGGGTTATGGATGCCAACAATTAAATATGAATTTAAATTGTGTATGTGATTATATGCATTTTTCTAAAGAAAGTATCTATACTGAGACTGCCCAGTAAAATGTAATGTGAGCTACACATGCAATTTTAATTTTTTAGCTGTCACATAAAAAATAAAGGAACAGGTAAAATTAATTTTAAGAAAAAGTTTAATTTGCTTAACCAATATATCCAAAATATTATTGTTTCAACATATAATCAATAAATGTATTTTACATTCTTTTTTAATATAAAGCCTTTGAAATCAGGTATGTGTCTTACACTTACAGCACAACTCAATTTGGACCAGCCACTGTTCAAGTGCTCTATGGCCTCATGTGGCTAGTGGCTACGATATTGGACAGTGTAGGTCTGTACATTTTCATGGACTCTCAAAGGGATCCATGGCTTATCAGAAGATCAAGAACTAGTGAAATGGGGGAGAGGAGTGGCAGGAAAAAAAATGTCATTTCAAAAGTGCATGAAAGATATAAAGAGGATCTGAACTAGAGCAAGAAGATTCAAGATCACAGTAGGACTTAGTCATTAGCTATACAGGAAGCTTGGCTGAGGGAGAGGGAAAACAAAGATGACTGGAGGATTTCCAGTATTAGTAACTGGATGTTTGGAGATGCCATCTACATCTCTCCCTTTATACATCCTCTACAACTCTGTTAGAATTATCTTCCAAATATAGACTGTGATCTTGTCACACACATCCTTGCTCCATGGCCCTCAGCTCTCATTCACCCTTCCCTTGTCATTTCCTGAAACTAATTATTCCCTGCTTACTCCAGGTTTCTGTCCACACCAACATCTGCTCCTTCATCCTCCTGGTCCCCACTGAGGGGCTTTGCCAGGTTCCCTGGCTCTCCATGCACATGCTTCACTCTTTTGGCTGCTCCACATGCCACTCTGTTTGGTCAAGGTCCTATGAGCCTGCTTGAGCCACCTGTGCCTAAACTTACCCTAAGCCATATGAGCTTCACCCTGCATGATAAGAATAACTAGGACTTCACAGGTTCCTTCTGCCTTCATGGGATTTAGCCCTGGAAGGGAATTGGGATATCTCCTCAGAATCCCTTCCAAGGGACACTGAACAATTCCTAAGTCCATTGTACTTCCTCAGACTATTCTGTCTTTCACCAGCTCTGAGAATTTTTTCCTCCTCTTACATTTGCATGCATTATTCTAACTCTATCATCTGTGGTTGGAGTGACTGTGAGTCTCTCAATGTGTCTGGGAACAATCCAGACCTAACCTCTTGTCCCAGCATAATGAATGGTGTTTCCTTTCACAATCAAAATTGTCCTGGTTTGGAAGATGGGAGGTCTGTTTTGACACTCAAAAGCTGAGCATTGAATAAATTCTTTCTCTCTTCAACCTTATCCCAAAGCATGGATGAGCATAAGGAGTGCACACCAGCTACATTTTCAAAATATTCTCTTACTGCAGAAGAATGTTTCCCTATCACAATTAACAGGTATAAAATAACATATAATAACATGTAATATACATATAATAACAAATATAAGATTTATAAGAAATATTTACATGTGCCAATCGCCCACTTTACTTAATGGGGAAATAGTAGAACTTTCACTCAGGAGAAAAACAACCAAATCTGTTGATTAGTATCTATGTTACTGTGAAAATCCCCATAGCCAATAGGATCAGGCCATTATTTTATTAGTTAAGGGTTGACTGAAGCAGGGAAATGGGGAAATCATTTATATAAAATATAATCTATATATAAAACACATGTGATCTAACATACATACAAAAATCTAGTCTAATATAAATTAGAAGCGTTGGTTATTCACCAACAATGTCACCTCACACTAGGAATTGAAATACATTTCACCTAAATTAAGTTGAATTTACTTAATATTACTCAAAATTAACCTATATTAATAAATTACTCATTAAACTGTTAAGTTTTACAATTCAAATATAAATAAAAGAAAATATAGGCAAATTTGACTTCATCCTTGGATGAGAAATAGGTTTCAAATATTGCAAAATAATGAAAGAAATAACAAAGAAATATATTGATATATTAACATACACTTTAAAACTTGTATGCCATATTTCCACAGTAGCATGGATAAATTACAGGGAAACAATATACTGTGGAAATATTTATGATAAACCTGACAAAGGGTTAATACCATTACTATCTAAAGAGCTCCTGCATAGATTCAGAAAAATATATACTAAGATCTTAAAAGTTAAAGGTATAAAACACATACAAATAAACAGTTTACAGAATAGCAAATGCACATGGCTGCCATAAACACTGGATCCTACAATGCAGATGAAAAGATGAAAATAACACCTAACTTGGGCTGGCTTGCCCATGGTCTTCCCCTTGGTGAGGGTCTGCCAATGCATCTGACCCCAGGCTCACGCTTGGCCACCATGCTCTACCATCTCCTGGATGGCAAAATTTAATGGCAAGAGGCAACTGTGAGCAAATAAATTAGTTAACACACATTGATAATTTAAAACACACACACAAACATCTAATTGTCCTATCATTAAAAACAAGAAACAACAAACAACAAATCTCAACTTGGACAAATGAGAAAAAATGAATCACTGCTAATAAGAAACTAGAAATTCCATATATTATAGAATAGCAGATGTGGAAAGAAGTTATCAAGCAATTTTAGATATGTGTATGAGTAGCCTTTAATAGTATTATGTACTATAGAGATTCCTTGAATTTATCACGTTTCTAAAAACAGGGGAAAGAGGACCAGTGGAAAAATACGTTTTAAGGGCAGTTGTCTTCAAATTTTAACGTAGCTAAGATTATCCTGAGGACTTTATTAAAATTCCATTTCTACCCTTACTCCCGGTGGAAGCAGAGGAATTCACATTCTTGAAAAGTACCCCAGGTTATTCTGATGCAGACTATCCACAGGCCACATACTAATAAATCGTTCTAAGGGAAAGTTTCAATTATCAAATTGCTAAAATCATTCTAATATCCCTAATTTCACTTCACTTTTTAGGCACTATCTTTTAGAGGTATTTCCAACATTTCATATGTTTCTTAATTTTGTTTTCATTACTGAACACATAGCCAAATGACTAAAGGATGGTAAGGGTCAAATGAGAATAAAAATTTGCCACTTTGGCTATACATAATACCTTCCATTTTCTACCTCCTGTAATTTTATTAATTTTTATAAAATAAATAGGATAAATACTATAAAATATTAAAATGATTGACTAACACTTGGTGTCATAGAGACAAATGAAAGTTCACAGCGAAATGTACTGGAACCTGGAAAATATCTGGAATTTCTTTTCTGGGCAGAGAAGATGCAGGGTGGTGAACCATTCAGGATTAGAGGGGACCAGGTACTCAGAATTAGAATGTGATTTATATGAATTCTTTGAAGTTCACATTAATCTTGGCTCTGTCTCGAATCCTCTCTGAGGTATGTTGATCACCAAAAAATAAGTACACAAACAAATAAATATTACATTAAAGAAGATATTGCCAGAACTGAAGAGCTTGAAATATTTGTTAGCTGATGCACAGAATTCCAAATTTAGCATGTAATAGGTAGCTAAGGATGTCACCATGAGAAAAGTAGTGTTACTTAAAAGCTGAATGTACAAAATGTATGCCCAGAATGTACAGATACTTTTACATAATACATTTTTTTAAAGATTTTATTTATTTATTTGAGAGATAGAGAGAGAGAAAGAAAGAGAGCACAAGCAGGGGGAGGAGCAGAGGGAGAGGGAGAAGCAGACTCCCCACTGAGCAGGGACCCCCTACACGGAGCTCGATCTCAGGACCCCAGGATCATGACCTGAGCCAAAGGCAGCCACTTAACTGACTGAGTCACCCCAGGTGCCCTACATAATAAAATCTTTTTACAATTTATTTATAATAGTATATCTCTGAAAGTAATTTAAATGTCAATAAGAAGGGTTGGTTTAATGTATCTATAATCTAGAATATTATGTAATCACAAAATTATTTATAAATAATCTTGTTTCAGATTTGAAATGCCTAGATATAATATTAAATAGAAAAGCAATACGGAAGTTTAATATGTAGTATGATCTCAATTGGGCAAAAAATGAACAGTCGGAAAACAGAATACTAAAAAGTTTGTGGTAGAATTATGACTGATATGCTTTCCTTTAACTGTGCACTACTGTTCTATAAAGAGCTTTACAGTAAGAATGTATTACTTTTCTTCTGGGAAAATGTTTATTGCAAGACAGAAAGCATAAATTGTGGAGTATGGAGGATTCAAGTTTGTATTCTAGATCTTCAGTTTTCTAATTGAGGAAGCCTCTTGTTTCTTTACTTTTAAATGAGAAAAATGCTACCTAAATTAAAGTATTGTAGTTAAGTTTAAATGGTTAACCCGGGGCCCCTGGGTAGCTCAATAGGTTAAGTGCCCGACTCTCAGTTTTGGCTCAGTCATGATCTCAGGTCATGGGATCGAGCCCCGCATCCAGCTCCGCACTCAGTGAGGAGTCTGCTTGAGAGTCTCTCTCTCTCTCTCCCTCTCCCTCTGCCCCTCCCCCTGCTCTCTCTCTTTCTCTCTAAAATAAATAAATCTTAAAAAAACTAGTTAACCCATTGAAAGTGCATAAGGCTCAATAGACCCTTAAGAAATGTTAGTTCTTTCTCTTAATTTATCCCAATTCCAGTGAAGATGTGGTAAGGAGTTATTCAGTAGTGCAACCAACCATTCAAGAGGAAAGTAGAGGGCCGAAGTACTCAGGTTTGTAATGTGATATATATGAATCCCTTGGGGTCTCACACTAAGCTCAACCCTGTCTTGCATCCTGTCTATGGGTGACTGCCAATACACACATACATACATATGTGTATATACATACATACACACATACATAAATATTAAAGACTCTTCTTGATAATATGAAACCAAAGAATAGACTCTGACTTCAGACCTACTTGCAAGGACATGGGGTGTGTCTACTGGTTTTGATTTCTTTACCCACCCAAGGTCTAATTCTGTTGCCTGAGTCAGAGATCAATGTTACCAATCAATTTAGTTCACTTTATTAACTCCTAATATGCTGACACTTGGGTGCAGAAGTTTAATCGATATTTTCTTATGGTGACCACATGCATTTCTTCAATATTCATGAATTTCTGAATTGTCAAGACTAACAGAACATAATCCTATTGTTACCAAATCCCCATAGATCTGTGACTCCTCGACCCTGGCTCTGTAACCACTCTTGATGAGAAAGTCCCTACAAAGGCACCAGCTGGGGAGAAGCCTCTCACCCTTGCTTTTCTAACAGGACAGCCCAGCAGTCCTTATGGGGCCAAGCTCGTTCTGAGGCTGGCCAGCTGTCCCCCTGTCACTGATCCCACAGGGAGATATGTCACTTTCGGAAGTTCGTGCAGGGCAGCCTAAGATTCACATTAATATAAGACAGAGGTCAAATGCTGTTCCGTACTAACTTTTGTTCCCTTCCAAATATATCAGGAACGTTTGCTTCGGGTCCTTCCAGACAGCAGGAATGTGCGTGTGGGAGAACAGAAGAAGCAGTGAGGATTGTTTTATTTTAATTCTGGCTCTGGACTGGAGAGGGGAGACCTGATCAATCTACTTTGTAAATAACCCAGAGCAGAGGTTAAGAAATAATAGTATTGTATATTGCCACTCTTAACAGAAACAAATTAAAAATTAATACTTCCGACTATTATAAGCACAACTAGAGAAAATCCCTTCAGAGTATTTAAATTCTGCCTGTTCCTGCAGAAATTGCTCTGAGATGTAATCAATGGCTGTTATGCAGCAGTTAGGCAACATGTCTATTAAATAAAATACACTAGAAGATGGGGAGGAGTCGTATTTCTTACCACAGAGGCACAGGCAACCTTTTGTTCATTTAACAAAGGTTATTTGTATGTCTACTACCAAGAACTCTGCTGGATACATCCATGAGGAAGGGTTATTGATATCCCGCTTTCAAGATGAGGAAACTGAGTCAGAGAGAGGATGAGAGACACTGATGGAGCTAGGGCTTGAACCTGGGCTGTCTGAGGCCAGAATTCTTTCTCTTAATTGTGACATTAATCTGGGCGGTTTGCAGTAAAGTAGGGGACCCAAGGACCTTGCTGGTCTCCTGGAAGAAAACAAGAGCAGGTGGAGAATTGGGAGCCATGCATGGTGACTGTTGCTTTGTTTGGGAAGTACACATGTAACTTGTGACCAGAGTAAGCCAAATTGCCAAGCCTCAGTCAGAGGGGGAGCGGGCATATATAATCCTCTCTTAGGGATAAGTCCTGCAGGATGGAGAAAAAACTAATATTTTGAACAATAATACAACCAAACACTATTAACCACTTAATTCAAACAGTGTTTCTATTGGACAAAACAGATTGGAACCCCTTCTTTAGAATTACATTTCAAGCCAGTTTATAATCCATGTAAAGAAGTTATCTTTCCATTAACAAGCTAACTCATCAATCAGTTAATTTTCTCATAAAAGTATTTATAAAATAAGTCATTCAACTAACCTTTACTCAGTGCCAGTTATGTACCAGACACAGTGGTAGGTGCTGGATATAGAAAATCAAATGAGACATAGTCCCTACCCTTAAGGAGTGTAGAGAGACTCAAAATTACACTGCGTTAATCTGTTCTAAAATGGAAATAGGCAGCTTATTCTCTTCCCATAAGGCACAGCTCAGAATGACTTGGGATTATTTCTAAAAATCAGATCAGTAGACTATATTGTGGGTATTAAAGCCAATCCCAGAGAGGACACCGTCCCCCCAATTCATTTTGAATAGCATAGATTCTCCCCTCCACATTCAAACACTGATTAGTGAGTTTCAACAGCTCTTGCTAGCCACAGCATATGAAATGCCTGCTCTAGTGAGCTTGGATTCCTTATCTTATTAAGTATTTTCTCTGGACCAGGCACTATATAATCTTTCTGAAGCAAAATCTACTTTAATCTTCCTAGAATTCTACATTGTAGGTATTTTAACCTTATTTTATATATGCAAAAACCAAAACCCAAGAAGAAAAGCAGAAATCCCAAACAGCAAGTGATTCAGCATTCAAACCCTGTTTTGACATCAAAGTCCACACACCAAATGATAGTGCAAGAATTTCCATCATCTAAAACTAGCCCGAGGTTAATCTAACTTTTCACATTATGGGAGATGCCCCCATATTTCACTGGATTCTTTTCTTCTTGTAGTCTCCTTTCCAAGGAGGAGAAATTCACAAAATTTACCTCAAGCATCAAGAGATTTAGTATAAGAATGCACACAGAAACAAGGGAAATATAGGTAGAGCTCGTGGAAGCTAAGAAAGATTGAGCAACTGGACCTCCTCTTGTCTTGCATTCTTAGTGCTGCATTCCTAGTCAAAACTTCATAAAAGATCATTTTTAGCATAATCATACATGGTATATTCTCTTTTCTCTGATTTTCAGACTCTTTAAGATAATGTCATTGCTATCAACTGCCAACTATAGATGGATAGATTAGATAGATGATAGATGATAGATAGATAGATAGATAGATAGATAGATAGATGATAGATAGATAGACAGATAGATACGTAGATAGCCTTAGTTCAAGATCCTCAAAAGAGAAAATCTGATTGATAGCTAACCACCATTATCTCTGCATGGATGGCAGATTGCCCGCCTTTGAGCCTAGTCTAGTCTGATACCTGTAGCCAGAGGGACATGAATATGAGGCATCTGTACTCATGTATGAAACTATCTAGGAGTGCTTCCTTAGCTGGCTGTGAAGTTGGGGAAAGAGCTGTGAGGTGGCAGGCACCATAATTGAGACTGTCCTGGCCATTATCTCAACTACATTTGTCATTACTAAATCTTATTTTCGCTATCTCTTCTGTTTGCTATGTCATAAGCACATGGAGGTCAAAGGTGGTTCTATCTTCCCTTCACTCTAAGTCTGCCCTCTTCACCTCTTTCCATCCATATCTCAGAACTAAGAGTACAGTGCAGAGGCCTTGCTGACATCTAATAAGCATGAACTAATGAATCAAAAAAACCCACAGCCACCTGCTCCCTGGGTCTTAAGGGAAAATATAAGGCTTGAGCTGAATATGTGGTCATTCCCATTCCTGTTAATTTCCCAAGCTCCTCTGTGGGTTGTGTTCTCTGCTCCATTGGGGTGACACAAACATGACAGATGGCACTCTCATGCCCAAGGAGTTTATTCTGCAACCCAGGAAGGGCTATATTTTTTGCTATAAAACTCTTATAAATCTTATAAATCACTCATGCATTTAGGGCAGGAATATTGTGACACAAGAGAGATAAATGCTATTCCATACATGTAAACAGCAGAAATGTGTGGGTGGTTAAGAGATAGATGCATATATATCAGTGAATCCTAAATATTAATTCTTTTGGAGATTTTGATGTATGTATACAACATTAATAGAGTTTCTGCCTTTCTATAAAATGAAGATTTTAATCTGATGGAAGAATATATATTTAAATTGAAGAATTAAAAGTGTCATGTATTAAACTCATTTTAATTTTAAATTTAAACTGTCATGATAATCTAAGGAAGATGACTATAACTATAAAAGGACTAAACAAGCATTTGTAGATTTATCAATAAATTGACAGGTTAGAAGAAAGCTATCAAGATGAATATGAGATAACCAAGAAAAAAATAACAGCATTAAAAATGCATCTAACACAAGTTGGAAAGAAAATGATAAATAGGTATAGAAAACATCGAGAGTATGATGCTTATCTTATTAGAAATTCAGTCTTCAGTATACTAGCTATGTGTAAATCTCATATCTTTGAATAGTAGAGAAAAAATTGTAACCTCTTTTGTTCTCCTTTATGTTGTTTTTTAAAGTTTTTCCTATTACAAATGGTGCATATCCATCATATGTGTACAAGGTTAAAAGGCCATCTATAATCTTTAGTCCAGAAATATATTATAATCATAATCCTTTTAAACTTAATAACATGTCATGAAGATCATTCAGTGAAATTATAAGTTCTTTTACAATTTTTTAAAGGTCCATAACAAAACCAAAGATGTTGTCAAACTGAAATAAACCCTGGATCATCTAGGTTAGCCTTTTCAGCAATGCTTTAATAATCTCTTTAGATGACTGTGAGCCCTTTCTTGACCACTTCAGTCACTGGGAAATCATCAGTTTGCCAGGAAATCCTTACATTTGCTTGCGTGCTCTAATTATGAAAAGTCCTGCCCTATTCTGAATTTTGTTCACCTCCTTTAATTTCTCCCCAGAAGAGCACTGGGCTTGGAATACATTTCAGGTTTTCCCATCCTTTAGTGGCATACCCATAACTAAATCATGTTACTTTACTATACTTTCCTATACAGGCTTTATCTATAAAATCTGGCTAATATTTTTTGCCCCATATTCCTCATAGGGTTGTTAAAAGATTCAAGTAAGAAAATACTTGTGAAAATGACAATACATTTAAAGCAAATATGGATGATAAACATACTTCCTCTTTCACATATATTATTTGCAAATTATCATGTCTACCCCAAGTCCCTTCTCCAAGACAAACTGCCTAATTCTCTTCATCATCTCCTATAAATTATAATATCCAAAATCACTATCTTATGGACTCTTCTGGATACATGCTAATTTGCGAATGTCTCCTATAAAAGGTGCCACACTGAGCTAAACAGGATGATCCTGATGTGGCCGAATGAGTGGAAAATGAAATAGGCTTGTTCTGCCATTACTACATTTGGCAGTTTGCTGTGGTGCCTTCTGAGATGCAGAGTTTTTCTTATTACCACCACCTATGTCATTTATCAAGAGCTCATTTAATTGCAGCATTTGAGAAAATGTCTTTGAAAAAAATCTTTTAAAAGTCGCAAAATGATCAAAAGAGTAAAATGTAGAAAAACAAATAGTAATAATTTATTTTCTCTAAATCACATGACTGATTGGGTATAAGAGGTATATCTTTCCATTAATGAAAGAAAGAAGGCATTGAATTAGCACCTAAAATAAAGTTTAAGATTTATCTGTGACTTTAAGTTATCCATGATTTTATTTGTACTGTCTTTTCAGGAATAGAAAGAGCAATAATGGGCCCCCCAAATAACAAGCAGAAAATATAACAACCTGCTTGTTTTTATCAGTCACTTCTTTCTTTTTAGAAAGGCAACTCTAAGAAAGTACAAATTATTGGCAGCATATCAGAACATATCATGATCTGTCCCAGAATAATGTGTAAAGTAACTATTTACCAAGTTGGTCAGATGATTTCATGAATTGTTAGCTCGTCTAAGCAAAGGCACACAGGAATCCAAATCTGCTGTATTAACACTTCACTTTCCTTTGAGCTGAATACTTTGTATAGAATGGTAATCTCAAAAAGATAAGAAGGAAAGCAGTCATCCAATCTCCCAGCTCTGCTTGCTGTCTACCTTCATAACCGAAGCAAGTCACTTTATCATTCTCTGACTCTGTTTCTCCACCTGGAAAATCTGGAAAGTCTTACCTATGACTCCTTTCTTTCTATGACTGTTGAGAACTTTAGAGGAAATGCACTTCACACATTCAAAGATTTATGTCAGTGTTATTTTTTCTAACTGCTTACCTAAAGAAAGGGGATGGATTAGAGTTGAAAAAGTAATAAGGAGATGCCATTTGAAGTTGGATTGTTGTTGGCAGAAACCAATGTGGCCAAATGTGGTTTTCTTTTGTATTTCTTTTGCCAATTTCAGCTGGTTTGGGGTTGGCCCATTCTGAAAAATAAGGCTTCTTGGAACATGTCCAAGTAAGAAAAGCAAGCAGGTAGTTTAGTGATAATAAATTTCAAAAACTAATTTTTGTTTCCTGTGACTTTGCAACAAAATGTGTTTTGAGCTGGTCTGAAACCAGAACATCAAAAACCAAATAGTATACAAAAGGCATAACATTGGGGGAAAAATTTCAAGTCAAAAATCAAAATACAGCTCAGTGATTTCAGAAGCAAGATTTCTTGTCAAGAATAACTGCCATTAAAATGTTATTAGGCATAAGTGAAAATGATTTTAGGGGGGATGGAACCTAAGGGAGGGTCTGTTTTAGGAAACATAGTGAAATTTTATTTTATTCTCAATTTTCCTAGTCAGGTTTGTCAGATCTCAGAAAAAAATTAGGGGGCTCATTCTCTGCTGAGGGTTTATCACTATTGACATACAAAGATTGAAATTTTTAACTCAGAAAACTTTATCAGCAGAGTCTCTCCAGTTTTCTTTGGCCAGTGAATCACACTAAGAGTCTCTTGAGACCATCAGTGGAGACAAGACCAAAAAATTAAAAAAAAAAAAAAAAAAAAAAAGGAAACATGCAAGAGCATGCAGCCGTCACTGGAGCCTTCTGATATAACACACGGAGCCCACGCAGCACGAGAATTGGTCTGGCGTCATTGTTCCATGTTCACTGGATGCTGTAAAGTCTGATTTGCATTAGAAACCTCTGCATTCAATAAACAAAAATAGGGATAATGACCAAAGCGCTATTTGGAACAGAAAGCAAACTCAAGCAATGAGTGTTTTCCACTGAATTCATTCAAGATTTTATTAGTTGAGCTCTCACTTAGGTTATTAGGCTCAGCTTGCCTTTAATTTCATTGGCCTCAATTATTCAAAACAAAAGGAGCCCGGTGTGTGTGCGTGCGTGTGTGTGTGTGTGCGCGCGCGCACACACACACACACACACGGGGACGCATCACACACAGGCTTTGTACATTCTTCACATTGCAAACCCATCAACAAAAGGAGGAAGAAGATCTGAGGGGAATGAGTGGTTTTTGCGGGTTTAGGGATGGAGAATTTCTCTACATAAACAAGAAGGTTTGGATTGGAAGTCTGCTAAAAAAAATGTTACAGCTGACCACAGGGTTGTAAATCCAGACTGGAAGGAGAAGAAGAGAAACATTGCAAGCGAGTGAAGTGTGTGTGGCTGCAATGTTTGTGGGTTAGATGAGAAACAAGCGCTGAGTGAAACCGAGAAGGGGGGTGGCTGGTGTGATTTGTTTGGTGTGCGGAGCCAATAGAAATCCCAGACTGCGATAATATCCCGGTGCAGCGCCGCGCGGAGTCAGAGCCGAGTCTGGGGCCGGTGCACGCCTGCGAGCCGCGGCCCAGGGCGCACCGCGGAGCCGGCTCGCCGCCGCCCCCAGCCCGCGCGCCTCCGCATGGCCGCGGGCCCCCGAAGGCGGCCGAGGGAGAGCCGGCGCACAGTCCGCCGTGGACTCTATAGCTCAGAGGAGAGGGACCCGAGGAGGAGGCTTCCATCACGTCATTGCAGGTACGCAGCTTGTCACGACTAATGTGGCACAGACACGGTTTCTGATTTCTGCCTTCACAAGGCACTGAAAAGTAATTGACGTCGTTGGTTCCACTGTGGGTCGGAGTAGAAAGCACGGTCTATCTTGATTCACCCTCGATTATTAAAGCTGTTAACGTGTGTTTGGAGGCCACGGGGTTTATTCACCTATTGAATTCTCCGTGGGTGTAAAGCAAAGACCTTCAAACTTGACCGTCGTCTCTTTCTTTAAAATAACATCACTATCTGCCTGTTGTCACGCTGCCCACTTACAGATCTTGGTGACCTCCGTTATAGTGGTGACCTAATAGCAAGTCAAACACCATCTGATTATTAGAAAGCAGGCTTTGAGCATTCCCACCTACCTATCAGGTTAAGATCCTCCTCTAAGGAATAGGAACCAGAGCGGACTTGAGCATGGTTTTGATCTTTAAAGCGTATGGCCAACGTGGACTAAGCTCATGAGTGAAACAGCACTGGATCGCTTCGCTGTGGTTGAAGAAAGGGAGAGAAGGGAGAGCGAGACTTCTCAATGTGATGGTCAGTGACTCCTCTTCTGTACCTGATTTGTTTTTACATTGTCTTATGAGTTGAAAATGCATTTGTATTCTGCACCCGCAGGCAGGATGAGTTCCAAGACTTCATGTGTTACTACATTGAAAAGTCATGAATTGGAACTGTGTCATAAATGTGACACTTGTGAGGAAATGCCCATTTTTGGTTTGATTTTATTTGATACTAAAATCGGTAGACATGTGGCCACTTCTTTTCCTGTCTATTCATTTTATTTTGAGAAATGAATTTTGTAAAAAAAAAAAAAAATCTATTTCCGGGGATTTTACCATGTTTGCTTTCAAATTTTGAAGATGGTTATGTAACTTTTTTCTTCCTGTTGATTACTTGTGATTAAATTAACATTGCTTAATGAGTTCAGTCTTTGCCTTGGAAAAGCCAGTGGGGATCGAATGAAGGCTGAGTTAAAAGATTAGTCTTGCTTTGGGCGATCCTCAAATAACTGGGGTATAGCTGCTCTGAATCCCTGGATAAAGAGCTTTGCCTGCAGTGAAGAACATATACAGATTGGGACTCTAGTTCCACAAGAGAATGGCAGGTGCAGGACCAATGGAGGATGTTATCTTAATAGCACTCTTCTCAGTGGGTTCTTGGTAGAACATATTCAAACCCTCCGTTGCTAATTCACAATCAATTCCCCATTCTGTCATGCCTGCTTTTTAGGGCACGCCTTATCCAAGACATGTGCCTGCCCAAGGTAGATAAGGAAGATATAAGAAAGGTATTTGTTTTACATATCACAATGGAGAATTTACATTGACCTGTGGGGTTTTTTTTTAATCAAATTAATCTTTTGTCATTAAGGAAAGTGCATGCTTAGCTCTACCACGGAGTCTTGAAAACTGTTCATATTTTTGCCCAATGCCAAGTTTGAATGATTTCACGGGTATTTTTGAAATCATGTCAAAGAATAGACATGGCAAGTGAATATTTAGGAGAGAGCATTTTGATTTTAGAGATGAATATTTTTCTCTTTCTTATATCACAAAGGAAACTGATTGTCAAGAATTTACCTATTTAAATAAATACTAATTAATTGACCCAACTAAATTCTATTTGCAGCTAAAAGTGTAGTTTTGCATCACCATAAACATTTTTCAATCTATAAATATAATATCTGAAATAAATTGAGACCCATTTCCCTCTTGCCATTCAAACTTTAAAGCGATTTTGGGCATGTCGGTAGTGACAAAGTAAATGTGAGGCTGAACATATATATATATACACACTTTGTCTGGACTAAGAGACGCTGATGGCTTTTCAAAGATAAATGTCAACAATGCTTTGATTACTCGTTGTTTTGTGCTATCATTCTTCACTGAGAGAAGTAATCAAAAGTTCATTCCCTGTGCATTTTAGTATGGCCAGCTAGAGCTTTAGATACCCGCAAGTTATAAGTTTGGTAAAGTTTAAACAAGGCACATGCCTTTAACTCTCTTTAAAGTAAACACCTCTTCCTTAGTCCTCTTCTAAAGCAAAGGAATGGAATTAAGCTCCCAGTCTGGGCGCCGGTTCTTATTGATATGGAGAGGACTGGCCGGCCTAGGTCAAGGACAAGCACCGGGAGGCTGCAGAGGCGCAGGTTAGACCAGCCTCATTTGCACCTCAGCATTGCTAGAGCAGTCAGGCCGGGTTGCAAGCATTTTCTCAGTATCAGGACCCTTTAACTATTTAGGAGAAAGTGATGAATTATTGCAACCAAATGTGCCAAGTATTGGGCTTAAAACCAGTCACACAAAGAGCCAGCAAATAAGACAAATTGTTTTGAAGGGGAAAGTATACAGTTATAAACCTGGCCTCTGGTGCCATCTACGCCTGTGTTTGCTTGCCTAGCTGTTTCTCTTCCTACCACAGAGTTCTCTTTTATATAAATTGGACACACTGACCTAATAATGTATAGGATTAATTTTGATCCCAAGTCAGGCTAAAGTATGGTCCTCAAACCACTAATCTAAATAACAGATATTGCCTACGGCCACCACTTCTAGTTGGGAGTATGTCTTTGATTGGCCAGCTCATCCATAGGACCCAGCTCATGTGGATCACTGATTTGCAGAGCGGAGTCCCAGAGCCACATGGCAGTAAGAGAATGAATAGGGAGAGGGTCAAAGTACCACGGGTGTGAGGGGAGATGTTATAAAGATGGGCATCCTTAAATACGAATCCAAGAGTCAAAGGAATAATGAGTTTATTTCCTCAAATACGCTTCCAGTATAAACTTTCAGTGAGATTTCCTGAATATTTTAAACAAACTCTCATGTGTACACATGTACCTTGCACACAGGTATGGGATGAAAATAAAGACATTTGATGCGCTGTTAACACTCCCCTACACACAGGCCAGGAGAGGGCAGCACGCAAACTGTAAAAAGTGACGTCTCCTCTTGACCAAGGGGAGACTCCAATCTCCAAAATAGCTAAACCTGTCTCCCTAACTGTATGTGCCTTCTTCCCTTTGAAAAACTGAGTCTAGAGCCTTACTTGCTAAGGGATACACCATTCAGAAAGATTTGTTTCTACTTTTGCCTCCAGAGTTGGTGCCGCCCAGCAAAATAAAGAAAGCAACCTATTTAAGAGAGAACTCAACTTCTCTTTCTTTGAATTAGCTTCATTCTTTGAAGCTATCCAAGTGCTCTTTATCTTTACTCTGCCAGGAGATGGGTAGGAGAAAGGGAAATAGAATACAGAGAAAAAAGAAGAAGAGAGAGAATAGGGTTTCTTGAGTTTGTCCTCCAGGGGAAATGTTTATGAACTGCTTTTCTCCATACACCTAGCCTTTGTTTTAAGCATGTCTCAAAGGCAGGTTCAGGGCCACAAGAATACATTTTGTACACTGACAGTCAATAGTGTCTCTAGAATCCTAGTGAATTTGGTTTCAAAACAGAAGAGCTAGAATAGCTTTTTTTTTTTTTTTTTTTTTTTACTGGTTTCCAGAGTCTAAGACGTGCTAAAAAATAAGAATTATGCATCTACCTCTTAAAATGTCAGAGATTGGTCAAACCTAATCCCTACTACACCTAGTCCAGCCTTTTAGAAACTCATGGCTAATAAGCCTACACTGTTCTTACTTTCACGGATCAGCCATATTCTAGAGACAAACTGTAAATGTGCATAGAAGAGAGAAATAATCACTCTTAAAGTGGGCAACCTGTAGCTGGCAGTGATAATTCCTGCATGCTTCATCCTAATTTAGCTAGATTGGTGACTTTAGCTTCAGGAACACCCTTGTCACCTTGCCATCTTTGGTTCAAATGCCACACAACTTGCTGCTAAATATGAAGGCTGTAGAATGCAGCTTGGGGGGGGTGCTTTAAAACAAAGTCTGGGAGGCCCAGAAAAAAGCAGTCTTGGCAAAAAGCTGAGGTTTCTCCTGAGAGAAGAGGAGGCAGAAGGGACACTGGGCTGGGGATGGGCACACGAGGTGATCGAGAAGCCATGAAAGGGTAGTGCTGAGGCTTCTGGAGAGTGTGACTCCTGGGACCCTCAGGGTCTGCCCAGCAGGGCTCAGCCTTAGAAGCGCTTCTCTCTGGTGCCACTGTACTCTGCTAGGAGGTGTGGTGTCCTTGAATCAAAGCAAAAGGTTTTTTTCAAGGACGAAGTAAAGATTTCTTGGTGTCTGGGAAGAAAGGGAGGTCACTGTGTGTCTCCCCCATTCTCAGCCAGATTAGCCTCTGCAGCACTCCCATGTACTGTCTGGAATGACGCAGTTGCCCCAGGGCTTCTGTGGATGCTTGGGTGAAGGGGGTACATTCGTCCAGGGTCACTGTAGAACCAGGCACAATGCTGTAATCGTGGGGTGCCTGCAACAAGGGAGGGAGAGGTAAATCCTAGGAGCTGAGAAGCTCCACTGCTGTTTCTCAGTTTTTAATATAGTCCTTCCGAGCTCCTTGCAGTCAGAGAAACTCTGGGTTCCATCTCTTTTTTCTAGATTACTTTGCAATAAAGGAATCCCATGACTGAAGGGGAAATCTCTTTGAAGGCACTTCCCTGTTTGAGAGGCAAAGCAGGGTAAGTAAGATTACAGAATGCTGGCAGATACAGTAACCCTCAGGAGAAGACATACCCGATAGTTAGTTCTTAGTCACACTAAGAAAACCCTTCTGAATTGTGAATGCAAGGGAACTAGAGACAAAGGAACTACATGACTTAAGGAAAAAATTCTCCCAAAAGAGTTTTTGAAGGATATGATGCCACGAGCACAAATATTCACAAACATGACTTTCATGTTATGGATTAGTAGTCATTTCAAACTAAAATTCTCCACTCCTATAATTTATTTAAACAGCGAGAGAGGGGGAAAAAGAGAACACACAGAGCAGGGGAACACTTGACTAGCTCATGTGAAATGCTAAGCTGAGTTGACTTTGTCTAGTACAAATACCATCTGCATTAAAAATTATTCTGTTTCTACAGCTGTGACTCTAAAAGCTGGAGGAAGCTAATCTTATCACCTATGGGAAACTCGCCACCTCACTCTGCTTTTATGCAATTACAACACACACCCTGGATAATGCATTAAATTCTCTAATTGTAGTAGGAGTGTTGCAGGAAAGTTGATAGATGTGTGATATTGTACTTACAGTTAATAAAAACCCAGCAGCTCTATGAGATTTCATTGCCGACTGCTTTTTCTAATTTTTCAAATTTTCAAGCTATCTTTAATTTTCCCTTTTTGATCATTTTACAAATTAAGATTCATCTAACATTTGTTGAATGCATAACACATGCCAGGTTATACTAGACACATTCCTGCATAGTATGTAATTTAATCTTTACCACAACTCTGAGGATTTATCTTATGCAAGTTTTATTGATTGAGGCAATTGGTTATAACCAAGAATATAACCATTTATGCAAGCATTCATTCAACAGATAGCTATTGAGCTTCTTCTTTGTATAGCAGTAACAGCAACAGTAATAAAATAGTATGGTTATTGTCGCTAGCATGATCCTTTATATTATGTTTCCACATACATGGTTGCACTTAATTCCTGGATAAGCCAGTTACTCACACATGTAAAAACAACAAGCAAACATCTTTCTATACACCAACTCGTCACTAAGTGATTAAAATTATGTATATGGAAATAATCTTGATTGTTGCTTGATTTACGTCTATAGTCATAGGAGTGTCATTTGATAGAGTATAAACAGATGAAAAATATTCATCCTCAAGCCTACTACTGGAGAGAAAAAATAGATGTGTCCATTTTAACCCCTTGCTGAGGATGTGTTCATGTCTTGGGGCCACTTCCTGTAGCCTGCAGAGAGCACCCCTCATTGTTCCTCATTAAATCTTTGGAGCAATACCTAGACTTCATCTTGACAAATAATATGGAAAAAGTACTTAAGATATCTCACTTCTGTGAATTCAGAGAATGTAAACTTCGGAGAAGACAGACCATAGCATCACTGTGTTTCAGAGGGCCAAATGGCATTAAGACTCCTTTGACCTACTGGAGGGTTATCTGGTTATTATTGAAACTTATTAAGCTAGGAAACTCAGGAGACCGGGTCTGCGCCTGTTCCTGTTATTCACACTGGAAGTGTGGCCTTAGGGAGAACCTGCAATCTCTTGAGTTCACTCTTTAAAAAGAGAAAGCGGAAGTGGATCATCGTATTTCATGCCAGCCCTAAACATCAGTTCTACAAGCTTCCTTCTGTGACGATAGCTGACATTCCTTGAAGGATGACTATTTGTTAAGTATTTTATAGGTATCATCTAATCTTTATCAAAAGCCTAGTATTCTTTTTTTTTTTTCTAAAGCCTGGTATTCTTATTATCCCCACTTTACAGGTGAGATAACTAAGGCTTAGAGAGATTAAGAGCTTTCAAAAATTAACACAGACAAGCAAACTGCAGAACTGGGTTTCACACCCCCCTCCTCCACCTTTTGCATAGCATGTTGCACCTTCATTCACTTATTTATAGTATGTGTAGGGAAGATACTATGTGCAAGGTGCTGTGCAAGGTTATAGGGGATAATCGTGAAGAGCTCAAATAAGTGGGAAAGACAGAGAATACCCTAGTAATTATAATGGTGTTTCCTGAGTATGATAATACAGGATGTTTTGCAAATCTATGGTATTATTTTACCTTATTAACAAAACCATTGGACAATTTAAGTCTGCTGATTATAATAGCTCAACTCTTTTCTTTATATCATTTTGGATATTTCTCCCTCTCCAATATAGTGTGGCGTTAGTCTTCCTTGTGTAATTATTTTGGTCATATGTTTACATCTTTTACTAAATTTTAAATTTCCCTTGAGGACAGAAGCCATATCTTATTCAACTTTTGGTTTCTCAGCACAGAATCGATGCTTAATTAGTTGTACCTCCATTGAGCTCCAGCTACATCTAATTTACAGCTAGGATCAGAGACTCCTGCTTATCTGCTGAAAGGCGCAGTCTTCAAAAAGCTTTAAATACACACATTTAGCATAGGCTAAACAAATGACAAACTCAGTAATTCATCTTGGGGAAAAAACATTTTTTTTTCTTTTTGCTTTGTGTTACTGATCCCTTGTGTTACACATTTTTGTTTAATATGGTCATTTCAGTAAGAAAATCAAACTGTCATTAAAAGTCAATCCTCTTTTTAAACAACTTACTGCTTTGACTTTAAAATACTTTATCAACCATTTTGACACATTTTTCTCCCCAAGTGGGAGACAACTTCATCATTAAAGGGTGCCAAGGTGTTCCTGCAAGTTTATCCTTCATTCCTCTGGGGTTATGTGGGCTGGTCATAACATACTGGAATGCTTGCTAGCTTTCTGGGCTCTGTGCTTTAATTTGGAAATTAACAAAGTCTAGCTCATGCAGAGAAAGTGATAAGGTTACCAAAGATTCTGGAAACAGTGTCGGGTTTTGAATTGGAAGGCTTAATTTGGGAGAAGCAGGAGAGTTCAAGAGGACTGATTTGCCCTATGTGGTTGCAAAGAGCAGATTTTTAAAAATCTCTGTGAAAGAATTCTTTACCGTCGGGTAGTCTATGACAATTCAGGAGGGTCTATGAATTTGGGTGGTAAAGAAATTACATCTATGTTTCTACTGCCCTGAAACTGAAATATCCCACCCCCTTTAGTTATGAATGTGAGCAACATACCACACTAGCATTAGCAGAACTGTCGCCTTATCACCAAATAGAAATCAGAGCTATTTTCATATCACCTCACAGTTGATACAGATGTTTCAAAATATCACTTACACGTATCACTACTTCAAAATTATGGTAGTTATTATACCTATTTCTAGATCTTATTATTAACATGTAAAGAAGACCACATAAATCTATATCACACTTTTGTTTTTAAAATATGTTGGTATATATACATATTTGTGTATTTATACACATATATATGTGTATATATGTATATATGTGTGTGTGTGTGTATACACACATACATAGTTTCCTATTTAGAGTATGCATTTCTGGGAGCGCCTGGGTGGCTCAGTTGGTTAAGCATCTGACTCTTGATTTCAGCTCAGGTGATGATCTCAGGGTCATGAGAGCCAGCCCCGTGTTGGACTCTGAGCTGAGCGTGGAGCCTGCTTAAGATTCTCTTTCTCCTTCTCTCTCTGCCCCTCCCTATTCTCTCTCTCTTAAAAAAAAAAAAAGAGTATACATTTCTGAACTTAGAAACATTATCCTAAAAAGGAGCTTCAGTAGACCCAAAGGAGGTCCCTGGGGAAAAAATGTAAAACACCTCACTCTATAGGCTGGTAAATTTGGCTTATTAGGTGGCAAACTTTCTATCAACTGAAGTTGCCCCAGATGGAATAGGCCATCCTGTGAGCCAAAGAAGCTTGTGCTGGCAAGGGGCAGTGCGGAGGTGGGGTACTGGATGGATTTCAGTTGAGGGAAGTTATACATCAGACATGGAGTTGGGCATGATGCTGCCACCTAACACTGAGGCTACATGGTCAAGACCAAGAGACAAAGAAAAGTCCATTGCTTTCCTCAATTTCGATTTGCGAGGGTTTGAGCCAACCGGCTTCTGTAAGGAGAGAAGAGTCCTTCGGCGGTGTACATCACACCACCTATCCTTCTGTTTGTTTCTAGGCTAGTCTCAGACATCAGTAAGTACTTGTGAATTGGATGGCTGAGGGCCACAGTTACTGATCAGGTCTGGCTAGTGTCCTAAAGAGTCAGAGACCCACTGCATGGGGTTCCTAGGCATAGATAGCTCTAGGCTGCATTGTAATCGTCTTTTCATTTCTTCTCTCCCCTGCTGTACTGTGAGATACCTAAGGGGCCATGCATTTGCCTCTTGATGTCTCTAGTCCAAGATCCTTCATGTTTGGCAAACAAATTGATGAATGCCCCCTGTAGAGGTCACTGTTGTTGCAGAACCAGTGGCCCCATTTTTTAAAAATAAGGAAGAAAATGCGAGAAAGAATATTTCTGATTTTACTAAATGTAAGTATCATTGTGGGATGGGCTCATGGAGAACAGTTATGGGCCACTGAGTACCCAAATAAAAACCTCAGAGAAGAATCCTGTTCATGGTAAAATGAGCAACCTCTATTCAACTCAGTGGAAGTGTTGATAGCAAATACCTTTCAGGATGGCTGGGCCATGTGGGGTCTGATAACTTTTAGGGAGGTAAAAAAATTTTATTTGGGACTTAATTAAGCTGAGGAGGAGAGAAGTTCGCCTTCACAGAGGATGCCAAGGTGTCCCTGCAAATGTATAGCTCACTCTTCCATTGTTATGGACTCTGGGAAGGTAGTGCTTATGCTGGAAGGCAGAGTTGGGAGGGGACAAGAAAGGACTTATCGAGCACATACTATGCATTTTAGGTATTTGAACATACAAGATGTCATTGATTTTTATAAAAACTTCTTGCGGTAGGTGCTATTGTCCACATTTTACCAACAAAGAACTGAAGTATATTGAGCTTCAGTAAATTTCTTAACTTCACACGGCCACTAAGTGGCTAAGTAATCATTAATCTAAGAGCTTAAGAACCCCAAATAAAATTCGCTGCCTTTTCACTACAACAAAGCTCTAAAACACTGCCTTTTTCTTCCATAATTTTGGCTCTGTTGCCTCTCAGTGATGCAGGGTTCATCCTAGAGACTCACAGAGATAAGAGTCTAGGTGCGTTGTGTTGGGGGACACTACTACCTGAGGGACACTATTACTTAGAAGCAGTAATCTTCATCTAAAATTGCATAGTATTGTTTTAAGAATTATATAAAATAATGCTTTCATCCCAGGCACAAAAATGAAGTTCTTGTTATTATTTGTTTATTTATTTAGCAGGCTTTTGATATTGGTGGATTGGGGCAAAAAAGCAAAGGTCTTCAGAATGAGTATCTGTGAATGTTTTATAAAAGAACAGCGCATTACTATGAATACTTTAGAATTGGGAGTTCAAATCCAATTTTATGAACTGAGATAAATAAAGCATTTGAGTCTTAAGTTTATCTTTTAAATGTAATAATTATTTAGAAGAGTTAATTAAACACTCTCCCTAGAACCATTGATTCTTTTGACAAATATGTATGGATCCAGAGCTAGAAATGGCAGAATATCAAAAGACAGATCATATTTTCAAAGAACTTATAGCTAATGGGGAAGACAAGATGTACAGATCAATAATGAGGACACCAGGTAAAAACTGGATAAAACTGGTAAAGATGTGGACAAATAAGGTGACAAGGGCATTGGAGGACTGAGAAGTTACTTCCAATAAAGAATTTTTGATGCTCCAGTAAAGCCTGGGCAAATCACACCATGTGTTACTTTGCATTATTTCCTTTCTGTTTTCTCCATCCTATGACCTGTGTTATGTATTAATGTCTTCTAACTCATTGAGTTTTAGAGATACAAAGAAATGATTTACTTAATCTTCTAATTTTATATATAAGGAACTGATAGCCCGGAAAATTATGTGCCTTGTAAGACTGCTAAGTAGTTATTTTGTAGAACCAGAAATAGAACCCAGGTTCCCTGTCTCCCTGTCTGTTCCTCTTTCTACTACACCATATACCCCAGTGGACCTCCACCATTAAGCTAAGCCTAAATCAACAGTACATGAAGTGCTGTAGGAGATTTCACAAAGGTCCAAGGTGCAGCCTACGGGATGTGTGCCAAAGTGGGGGAGAAATCATTTTGCTTTGGGGACAGTAGAAAGATTTTGTATAAATGCAGTGTAGTCTGTTGTTGTTTAATTTGGATGAACTTTTCTCCTGCTCTCTGCAATACTAGATAATCCTAGAGCTTGAAATCCCCAAGGCTGAGGTCCATTGAGATAGTCCCAATCATTTTTAGAAGTCCAACAATGCCTTCAAATCAAGTGATGAACAAACAGAAAATGGAATGAAGTAGGCGGAGGAGTAAAGTAGCCTTGCATTCTCCTTCCTGGGTCGACAAGTGTCATAGTGCATTTTGGCTTATTAAAGTAATAGGAATGACTTTCCCTTCCCTCTGTTTGGACCGAGGATGGATCTTTGTGTGTGTGTGTGTGTGTGTGTGTGTGATATATGTAGTCAGGTTTTTCCACATGCCCAATCACTGGTGTCTTCTCTAGTTCAAATGCCCTAGTTAGACAGGTTTACTTGGTCATACTTAGAATTACTTTTACCAACAAATGCAGCCTCTGGACAGGATTTGCGAAAAGAAAAGAGTTGGTGTCACAGTCTAACCAGAATTTTCCTCCTCCTATTTGTCAGAGGAAGGTCACTCTCTGGAGGAAAACATTCTGCTCTTCCTCAGCCAGGTCATGTTGGCACAGTGCTTCTTATCCCTCCTTGTTCCTCTTATTCCTGGAACCAGACATGCACAAAACCAGACATGCACAGAACCAGACATCCACCTGGGACAGGCCGCCCAGTAAATAGTGGGCACTTCCCTCCTTTACTCTCCATTGAATGAATGACTGAGGTGCAGCGGTCCCTACCCGTGATGCCCCCAGATGACTCTGAGGGTCAGCAAGAGATAGATTTCTCTCTGTGGGAGAAGTACTATCCCTTATACAGTTAGGAAGATGTTTTACTCCAGGAGAGAAAGCAGCAGGAAGCAGGACATCGATCAAGCAGGGTATATTCAAGGCAGGAAAGCTGTACTCCATGGCTACTTGATTCCTGATTGCTACCTTACTCCAGTCGAGTTTATATGCCATTGACCTCAAGTAATTGGGCAGTGGAGGATGAAACAACTAACTGTTCATAAAACTTCTTTTTATCCAAATTTGGAGCAAAACTTGTGAACTCTATTCTTGGGGTTGAATGAGACAGCATTGCTGATGACTGATGTCTGAATAAGCACCATATGGATTTGTACAAAAGGAAGAAAATAATCCTCAGTTGTAAAAATATCTTTGGTCTTCATAAGGGTGATATGCACCCACATGTTTCTGTCAGGTAGTTTTGCTATAAACAATTATTCTTGGGCTAATAGGAAAATTTCCTTTTATAGTGATTGTACATTTTCCCAGATTATCAGTGTAGCATGCAAAATCCCACAACTTCAGAAACTCAAAAGATCAAAGGCAGAGGGACCAGTGGAGTCTTTAGACTCACCACACACCAGAACAATAGTTTGGCTACCAGAAAGCCCCTTTAATGACAACAAGAAAGTGCACTCTCATAATTACCAAACTGCGCTGTGAAAATTGATATGCATTCCTAATTCCTGCATTAGATATTCCTGTTGTTTCTTGATGGCGGTAAAATTCAGATTGTCTCCATATGATTAAAACATTGGCCAATGGAGGTTTGGAGCATTTAGTCAACATTAACTGCCGTGGTGTTGAATTGATTTTCTGTTTCAAGTGACAGCCAAGGCTATCAAATAAACCCAAGAATATCTGTTAGGGCGACTTCTGAATATATAGGCAGACTCAATATTGACACAGACTCAATAATCTCATTAAAGGAGGGGAAGAGATTTTCTCCATCTGTGTAGTAGCTGGCCTATGGGGTAGGTACATTGAAAATGTCTTTGGGGTGCATGAAAAAACAAATAACTTAGAGCATGTGGAATTTGAAAGTAAGGAACTGTAGTTGTTTAAATATAAAATAAGTCACAGATAATGTTAACAGATTGACCATCAGTTTAGAACGTTAGCCCTGTTTTGTCAGGGTTCTGATGGATACACAATCAGCAGACATTCCTGAGTGTTTACAGTGTGAGAGGCACTAGGAATATAAAAAGGACGAAGATAGGGTCCTGCCCTCCAGCAGCTCCCAGTCCATCAGGGGAGACAAGCACTAGACAGATAACAGCAACATTCAATAGGAGGGGCTACCTCTGAGCCAAGTGAAGTGGGAACAGGGCAAAAACGGCAATGTGGATCGCTAGTTTTGCTCTGTAGAGACTGTAAAGCCCACGTCCTACTGGAGGAAAACCATCTGCCTATGATGCTAAGGAGTTTACAGCTCCCATACATCATCTGTTCTGCACTTTCATTTTTTGGTTTTTTGGTTTTGTTGTTTTTTGTTTTTGTTTTTGTTTTTGTCCTTGTGACAGGACAATAGACCTGCTGTGCAACTTTCTCCTGGTCCCTTGGACTACTAGTGGAATGCAAATGGTTCGTGGCCTCTAAAGTGTCCTGCTGGTTCGCCTGCTTGTGGCTCAGGAGACTCTTTCGGCATCGCACTCTGAACATTCTGGCCTCTGGGTTTTGCTGCACACCAGGGACAGTGGTCTCATTCCTGGCTTTTTCCGAAAGGATCGTAACCACGATCATAAAAAAGGATTATTGGAATCCCAGCAAGTCACATTCAGGTGTAGCTCTTTGGAAAAAACATGATCTGAAGAAGGCGATGTGCCTCAGTAGAGTAGTAGTGCTCCTTGTTTCTGGTTTCATATCTGGCGTTGGCTGAATTTTAGTTCATGACGAAGAATGGCACAGTGGGCTTATAGTTTCCACCCTTTATTTACTTGTGCACTGGCCCGACACAGGATGGAGAAAGTGAATAGCAAAAGGTCAGATCCTTTTCTTTTTTCTTTTTCCCTCTCCCCCAAGTACGCACAAGGAGATAACCAAATGTTTGTTTTTCTGTCAGAACATAAGTTTGGGTACATCTACGTGACTAGAAGCAGCTGAACTAGAATCCTGTTTCATAACAGAGGCTTACCTGGAGTGCTCTAAACAGCTCTCCACAAGCCCAAATGGCATTAAACATAAATTCAGTCGCCTTGTTATATCGGGTGGCTGCACACAAATGACTGTGGTCAGTAGTAATGGGGGACAAAAAAGGTCAAGTGATTTCTCTGTAGTTTTGCATTTCCTTAGCTTCCCCCTGGAAAAATATAATGGATTTCAAACATTGACTAAGTTTCCCTTACGTAAGAAATATTATATAAAATGATTGATTAGATTTAAGATTCTACCTCATGTTTAAACAAGGAAGATATCCATCTCACAAAGGAATTCGGAAATGCCAATGATTCACTAATAATGACAAGAAAAATAATCTTTGTCATTCATTGAGCCCATCCACAGTAGAATAATCTAATTGTAACTGTGATTAGAGGAGGCCACACCTCATTTAGAACTTACTATATTCCAAAGACGGGAGTCAGTCTTTTCACATGCATTTAAGCCTTAATAACAGAGCTGAGAAAAGCACTGCTATCTCTGTTCGCCAGAAGTCTGAGAGTCAAGTTATTCCCCTTTGAGCAAAAGTTAGGCCCTCTGTCTATCTACCTCCAAAGCTCTAACTCATAACCCTCATGCAAGATTATGACCTACACACATTATTAGGTGTTTTACAAAGATAATCATATTAATTTTCAAAGCAACCTTAGAGTCAAGTCTTACTATTATTCCTTTCGTACACATGAAGACCCAAAGCCACACTGCCAATAGCAAGGAGCCAGAATTCAGACCCAACTCGGCCTGACTCCAAAGCCCTTGCTTTCCATCTACTCAATATGCTGCCTCCAGACATGTTCCAGGACGCTATCCTCATCCTCAGATTGCCTTTCTTCCCAGTGGGTTTTCTGGTGCCTGAAATTCCCTTAATAGGAAATAACACCTTCCATTCCATAATTTGGAAAATGGCTTGGAAAGAAAAACACTGCTGGGGTATTTGAAGATTGACCAAAGACTTCTGGGTTGCCAAGGCCAGCATACAGGTGCACAGGGGGAGGGGGACAACGGAGAGAGAGTACACAGGGAGGGTCTGAGGGCACAACACCGAGAGAACAAAATAAATTAAGGAAAGGAGCCTGAGGATTAATGAAGAAAGCAACTACTTCACCATTTTTCTAAGGGCTAGGTCAGTGAACCACACTGCCTAGTATTAAACAAACAAATAAACAGAAAACTCTGAACTAGGTTTTTTTTTATTTCACTGTCGCATTCCCTGAAAATATTATTCACAAGTAGATATGAGGCCAAAGAGCATATATACCCTTAATGTGGGTTTTTCTTGGGTCTTGCCTTTATATCTTGTTTTTATTATTAAATTCTCTAAAGTTCTACCCACATAGGGTTATCCCACCTCTAATCCTAAATGGCAGAAAGAATTTCTTGGGCCAATATTCCTATCTTCCTAGACTCATATCCAATATTCTACCCTGTTTTATTTCCTCCCAAAAAGGAAAATAATGACCCGATTTTCATCCCTTTATTCTTTTATCAGCTCTTTATTGAACATTTTCTCTGTATGAAGGAATTCAACCCCATACAACAACTGATTGACTGCTCCCCATAATGTCAAAAGTCGCATGTGGGGGCTCCTGGATGGCTCAGTCATTAAGTGTCTGCCTTTGGCTCAGGTCATGATCCCGGGGTCCTGGGATCGAGCTCCACATTGGGATCCCTGCGCAGCGGGAAGCCTGCTTCTCCCTCTTCCTCTCCCTCTGCCCCTGCTCCTGTACTCTCTCACTCTCTCTCTCACAAATAAATAAATAAAATCTTTTTTAAATAAAGTAGCATGTCACAGACATGTACCTCTGAAACAAATCATACATTATATGTTAAAAAAAGAGGAAGAAGAAGATAGTAGGAAGGGAAAAATGAAGGGGGGGAATCGGAGGGGGAGATGAACCATGAGAGACTATGGGCTCTGAGAAACAAACTGAGGGTTCTAGAGGGGAGGAGGTGGGGGGATGGGTTAGCCTGGTGATGGGTATTACAGAGGGCACGTACTGAATGGAGTACTGGGTGTTATATGCAAACAATGAATCATGGAACACTACATCAAAAACTAATGATGTAATGTATGGTGATTAACACAACATAATAAAATTTTAAAAAATGTAAAATAAAAAAAGTAGCATGTGTTTTGCACAGCAAGGAACTTAATTTCTGGGAATAAAACTGATGAGGCACCTCTCAAAACTAGGGTGACCATAAAATTTATTGTCTAAACCAGACACTTCTCAGGGGGTGCTATTAATAATTATGCTGGGACAAGAGGCAGAAGGCAGGCCACTGCAGGGCAAACAAGGGCAAGGAAGAAGAGTGGTCTGGCCGCTAGGGTAGTGTAAGCCCTTCACAGTCCTGGAAAATCACATATGACACTGAAAGCAATCACATATATTCATTGACAAGCACTAAGAACCTCGTGTGTACCAGGGCAGGGCTTGTCACTATTAAGGAGTCGCTGACGATGCTCACAATCTAGTGAAAAAAGACACATACTTGACTTAAGTTCGTAATAGTAACAGGGCTAACCGACACTCACTGAGAACTGTCCATGTGACATGTGGTTGATTTTTTGTTCGTTATCTCATGTAATCCTCACTCAATCCTATGAACTAAGTAGTGTATCTATGCTGGGTTTTCAAATCGGGATACTGAGACTCAGCAAGGAGGACATGTCCAAGGTCTGTCAACATACAACTAGTGGAAACAGGGCTCAGGCCTCTATGTGTGCAGGTTCCAGACCTGAGCTCATGGCCACCACGCTTTGCTGCTTCCCTGTGGAGGACACTAAGACACATGTCACAGTGGAGGTAGGAGCCGAGTGATGGTGGGGTGCAAAGAAACCTCCCACCATGTCCTGTGGTGCATGTGGAGCACTCGAGGAGGAGAAGGGTCACAGAGGAGGTAGCATTTGAGATGGGTCTTGATGAAAACCTAGAATTCCATCAGGAATCCAAGGAGTGGGATGGAGATATTCTAGGCGAAGGGCCAGGGGGAACAGATTTCTCCCCTATAGCACCAGGGTATAAAGGGGCAGGGAGAGGACCTGTGCCTTCAAAGTACTTGTCTCTGCAGTGGAAAGCAGGAGAGGGCCTAAAGGTGACAACAGTTTGAAGGCACATAAGCCTATGATGGTAGGCAGAGTTGTGCTTTAGGATCAAGCTCCCTGTTAGGGCCAGAACCTCGGTCCCCATTCTGCCCTGAGCTCTTCCTTTCATGTGACAAATTGACTCCAACTCTAATGCTGTTGCTAGAAAGTAGTTTCTGTGACATTTCAGAATTTTGATAGACTCCTTGTTAAGCATTGAATCAAGGAATAAATCAAGAATAGAAAGACTTCAAGAAACCCTATTTGTCAGATGGCGTCCAATGTTGGAGTTCCACCTATGGGAGTTTTGAAAATAATTAAAATGTACCATTTTAACTGCTATTTTTTTTTTTAGTTTAAATTTTTTTTTCTGATGGAAATATTTTTAAAAAATGGTGTTTATTTTCCTGCACTATTAAACATGATGTACTAAAGGTGATGAAACATCCTAGAGAACATCAGTTGTCCTCTAGGCCCTCATTTTTTTATTAAGATACACATTTATTTATATTAATTTAATAAGCAGCTATAGAGTGCTTGCTCTGTGCCATGTACTGTTCCAAATGCTTTATAATTAAGTCATGTCATCTTTATGAGGCTGAGATTTCTCATCTGCATGCTGTGTGCTGAATCACATAAGAACACTATGCTTTTTCCTCACTAAAGTGCTGTGGCTTCTTTTTTTTTTTAAGATTTATTTATTTATTTTAGAGAGAGAGTGCACAAGTGGGGAGAGGGGCAGAGGGAGAGAGAGAGGGGAAGCAGACTCCCCACTGGGCACAGAGCCCCACACAGGGCTCGATCCTAGGACGCTGAGATCATGACCCGAGCTGAAACCAAGAGTCAGACACTTAACCAACTGAGTCACCCAGACACCCCAATGCTGTGGTTTCTTATTCCTTACACTTAACCATGGTGAATTTGCCTTATTAGCAACAGTGAACCAAATAACAGAGCTTCTTAAAGTTAAATATGAAATAAAAGTACACAAGCTGGTGGGGAAGATGGTAGAGGTGGAGGTCAGTCTTCTAAAAATTATGGAAGATTTTGTGCATGAATTTTGTGCCATGTGTTTTTGTTATCCAGAGATCATTTTGACTTGGTTTCCAGCTCTTGACTGTGTTCAAAGATGTCAGATAAATGATATTTAGCTAGAGGAGAAGCCACTTTAATAGCACAGCTCTAGGAAATGCGAACTTTTAACTTCCATTTAGAACCATGGATGCTGACCTTCTGCATAACTCTGGACAATTCATATAGATATGTTCTTTGGCTTGTTCTAACATTGAAGTGGTGAGGATGAATTGTATTATGTTCGTGGAACTATGGCAAGAAATCATATGTTTGAAGAGAAAGAAGTTCCACATGATGAACAATGGTAGAGCTTCTTTCCAAATATCCAAAAGGCCACTATTATGGTGGTATCTCATTGTGTCCATTAGCACAGTCAAAATAATTTTAAAACTAATAATCTCTTTCCACATGAACTCAGTTTAAGAACAAACTGTGTCTTACAGTTCTGATTGCATTTCACTCTAGAAATCATAGAATTTGTTAATTAGTATTCTTTTACTCACCATCCAGGTGAAACTTAATTTTAGAAGTAGTCTCAAATCAGTCCTATCTACCTTTATACATTGATTCTTTAGTTCGATGCATCTTTTATTCCAAAGCCAGGAAGGAGTGTCTCTCAGCTGTAACCTCAGCCTTTATAATTCTTCCAGTTGTAGCCTGGAGTAGAGGCTCCAATCACAGATTTTTATATCCTTGAAACAAGACTGTAAAATTTTATAGCCAATTGTAGAACCATGGTCTGAAAAACCTATTCAGACATTTCAAATATGAACTTCATCTTGCGGTAGAATTAAGAGTCATTTATTTTCTATCAAAAGCATCATAAACAGCTCCATACCTCATAGTAAATCAGGAAACCAGATTGCCAGGGAAGGTACTGGACCTACTAGTTTGGCTGCTGGAGCTGTTTCAAAAGCTGCTGGATGACCTCCAAAGGCCCCTTCCACTTCAAAAAACTCCCTTTCTTTTCAGCAAGTCATGACTTATGACCAGGTCTTGGGCAACTCAATCCATGGCCATCTGCAAAAGAACAATCCATTTCCAGATCATTAGGAAAATTACCAAGCCTAGCACTTAGTTGAAATAATGGCCAGAAAATGTTGGAGGTGGGAAATGTGGGGAAGAAGGAACAAATGTATTGAAAGGAAATTCCACCTAGAAATGACGTATTGGCTAACATGAGTAAGGAGGGCCAAAGTTGTAAGATATTCTACACACTTGAACCAGAATGTTCCGGAGTCCTCGATACAAACCTCCATAATCTGAGGCTGAATATCTTATTTAGGTATATCTCTAAGCAATGTAATGTCTTTCCAGTTTTCTAACAATATTAATCCTACTTCGTTCAATTTATTCATTCAGCAATTTTTTTTTTAGCTTCTTGCATGTTTTAGTCACTCTGCCGAGCTCTAGGGGTACCCCGAAGACCATGACTGGATGATCCATGCCCTCATGAGCCACTTACAGTGGCAGAGAGTGAAAAATTAAACAAATAAATCATAAATAATTTTGTTAGCTTCTATGTAGAAAATCGCATGAATGTTGTTTTAGATTGGGTGGACAGGAGATTTTCTTTGAGAAATCTTCTTTCTTTTCTTTCTCTTTTTATTGTATCTACATGAGGTGATGGATGCTCACTAAAGTTATTGGGGTATCCACTTCACAATATACATAAGTCAAACCATTATCCTGGATGCCTTACATTTATACAATGATGTATGTCAGTTATGTCTCAATAAAGGTGGGGAGGGGGAGGAAGCCAGTTATGTGGAAGCTGGAAAATGAAGCAATGCAGAATCCCTGGGCCAGGGACAAACAGAAGCAGGTGTTTTCTAGGAACTTCTAGAAGCAAATGTGCTCAGAGCTTAGTGTGCAAATGTCAGTGGAACAATTTGAGGTGGAAAAGCAGGCAAAGGCCAGATACTATACAGTGTCAGAATCATGGTAAAGGACTCTGATATTATTCTATGTGAATTTTATTCTATAGTAAAAGAAGACTGAGTACAACACAATTAATCACGTCTAATAAAAAACTGTGTCTTCAGACAAATATCCTTGAAATATAGATTTAATTATGACACTTCCCTGCTCACAGATCTGTTGCTCACCAAATAAAACGGTAACTCCCAGGCATTGAAGGGAGAGGTCTTCGCCACATAATGTTAAACACATCTCTTCCATCTCTAACATTACCCCGTTACCCCACTCCACTCGACATTCTCTGAACCCGTATTGCATTTTTCTTTGCTCATGCTGCTCCTTTCCCCTCCCTACCCTGACATCCGCCTGTTGAAATCCTACCCATCCTTCCAGATCCAGCTTAAAGGCCACCTGTTCCATCAAGCCTTCCCCCCCCCCACTTCTGCCAGAATTTATCTTTCCTTCCTCTGTCCTCCCAGAGGACTTTCCACCTCTCTTAGAGTGCTTACCACACACTGCCTTGAACTATAACTATTTATGTACATCAGTCTCCCCCGTGAGTCCAACCTACTAAGGTTCAGCTAAATGGCACTTGTGAGTTTATGACCCCGTACAGTGCCTGGTAGAGACAGTTCACCCTCAGGTGACAAAGGAAGTGAAACCGGTACTATAGAAGTGACAGAAAGAGGATGAAAAATAGAGATTAGAGCCAGGAATGAAACATACTTAGTAAGCAAATAACTATGCTTTTAAAATACTCTGAATAGACCGTATTTCAAGGGTTAGGCTTCCTAAAAGTAATTCATATTTGTCCCAAGTCAACCTCACTTTTGACACATAACTGCTACTTAGTAAAGATACAATTTTCTAGAAAACAAACAAACAGATCTGGTACTGGCTCTTCTTCCAACTAGCTGCATGACCTTGTACAATATTTGCTTAACCTCAGAGCCTACAGTTTTTCCATATGACAAATAAATATGGTGTTAAGTGCTCTGCTTTTCTGTGAATGCACCAAATGTTATATTGATGTGAAGTAAGAAGAGTGTTCCTGTTTTCTGACTTGAAGAATTCCCATATTACCTCTGCAGCAACACAGAGGCCATGCTTTCAGAATTTCTGCTGGTGAAGAGACTGTAACAGGTGTCTCAGTTTGGGCAATCCCAGAAGCAGACACTGAGCCAAGGATTCAAGTGTAAGCAGTGTATTGGAAAGTGCAAGGAACACAGGAGAGTGATTGAAGTGACCAGGGAAGGCAAGGCAGTCAATAAAGCATGCATTTTAAACCAGCAACCACAGTGAGCAAATGGTTCTAAATCCAGTGGGACAACACCAAGAAAAACCAAAAACCAAAAAACAAACAGTACAAAACACAACCTCAGAATCATTGCCTTGAAGTGAAAGAGCTGAGATATTAATACCCCTACACCTGTCAATCATTGGTTGATACACAGTGCAACATAATGCAGTGAATAAGAATAATATATTAAAGCTTATTTACATGGAAAGATGCTCATGAAAGTGAAAATACAAGTTAAAAAATTTTTGAACATAAGCGTGTGTATATATAAGTATGCATAAAAGTCTGGAAGGAAATATTTATATAAAAAGTGTTCATTTTGGCAGAGGCTATCTTTGGGTGGGAGGTTTCTCAGTGATTTTATTTTCCACTTACCTCTACTTTCTCATTTTTCTTTAATTGACACGTATAGCTTAGAACAACTTAACTTCAGAATAGAAAAATATAATCAGACCCAAAAGTAGGATCAAATAATCAGACTAGAGAGTAAAATCAATGTAATCCAGAAATATCTATAATATATGTCACATATATTTCCAGAATTCTCCACTGATTGCTTTGGTAACGGATGTGTATTAAACCCTTCCCTCACTTTTCTGCAGTCTCTGATTTTTCCAGTTTAAATTCACTTTCAGTAGAAGAGTGGGCTGACTGGAACCTGGAAAGCATTTTCAAACATGTAGTTTCTTTGCCTGAGGCATCTTTAGAGGTTGAATAAAGCACTGAAATCAACCCTTTTGAACTTCCTTCTTTAAGAGCCATCTTATTTATTGTGAGATAAATGCTTTTTCAGCTCTCTTTGAAGGAAGCAACATATGAAGGTTGAAGGCTGATGGGCCCCAGTTCTATATTCTCTGGAAAATCACCATGAATGTGTGGGGTTTACTTTTTGTTTTCATTTGGGGTTGGGAGTCTGGTTCATAGGTCTCTCCTCAGCCCTTTCCCCCAGGCCCACCTCCTTTCTTACATTACAGCCATCAGGTACTGGGTATCTTTTCTGCTAATAATCATAGTCCTGGACAAGTTTCTGCACTTGGAGAACTCAGAACACAGAGAGTGTATGATAGAGGGAGAGAACTATGCTTTAAGATCTACTTGTTCTAAAGATCTGCTTGTTCTTTACAGAGAAGGGAGTCAGCATCCATTTCTGCTAAGCAGCAATCAGGAGAAAGTCAAATTAGATTAATTACCTAGAATAAAAATGGACTTGTACTTTTGCTAGTAATGGATTTCTAGTCCAGAGAACTTTGCAAGTATTAATAGCATGCTAGTTCTTGGCAGATGATAATCATTAGTGAGCAAGGAACTCTATCCTCCTGCAATGATTTAGCTTTGTCACTATGTAGTAATCTTTGTCTTAATGTTATGTTGAGGCAGGGAGAAATTTTCCTTCAATCTGCGTGAAGCATAACAGTTTCTAGTATAAGGCAGAAAGAGGGCTTCCTGCTCTAATTATGTGTGGGTTTTGCTTGTTTGTTTTTAATGTGGGTTCTGAATTAAATATAGTAAAATTCTTCTAAATTCTTTTCTTTGAGGACCCAAGTGGAAAGATTGTTCTGAGAAGGAGCTCAGTCGATGCAAATTCTTTTTAAATGAACAAGCTTCCTCCCTGCTGATACTCTTAAGTCAGTGTCCTTGAAACCCAGGACCAGCCTCATTCCTGGGTAGAGTAGGTCGCCATAAATCTATTGCAAAATTTTGAGGGGTCTTTCACCAGCTAGGAACTTTATTTCTTTTCCTTTAATCCCTAAACTTCTGTCTCTGTTAAAGTGCATCTCCCCTGGGAGAAAGAATAGTATTGAATCTACTTAATGTCAGTCATTCACTCTGATTTTAACCCTTTGGTCACAGCTGAGTTGCCTGTGACAACAGTTAAGGGTAGAAAATTGAAGGCAGCCTTCACACCCTGCGTTGGCACAACCCTGAGAGTGAGCGCCTCCTTAAACTTTGCATCTGGGCAACTCACTTGCTTCACCCTAGTCCTGGCCCTGACATGTAGGTTATGCTTAAAGAGCCTTTACCTAGATAGTCTAATTTGATTCTCACTACCATCTTATGAAATCATCAAATATAATGACCCCCAAATTGATAAGGAACCTAAATTTGCAGATAAAGGTCTTGCAGGTAATAGGTGGACTGGAGCCTACAGATTCATTTTAATGCCATGCTCTCTGTACTAAACCATGCTCTTTTTTCCAAATGGAGATGAGACTACAAAAATGGGAGGGTATGGAGAGACAGGATGGCAGTAATGAGAGACCTTGCAGGACTCATTGCTCACTCTTGTTCAGGCACCAGGAGGGGAAGGGAATAGTCATGTCTCTAGAGGATTCAGCTTCAGAACTAGATGTGATGCAGAATCAAATGGACATGAACAGGATGAAGGAAGAAAGCAGGAAGAGGGGGATGGAAGAAGGTGATTTAGAAATTTGAACTGATGTAGAGCATATTTGGCCATCAGAGCAAAATTATGGAAGGCAATTCAAGCCCTGCTATTTGAATGGAGTACTTGCCTCAAAACAAAAGGCATTGATCTCAGGTATATTTGGTGTCAACATAAGTGGGGAAAGCTCCTGGTAGCAATGTTCGCTGAAACAGGAAAATTGGCAATTTCTCATTACCTATTTGCCACATCTTTTTATTTTTCCTAAATAATGTCTGCGTTTTTTTGTGTGTGTGTTTGGATACTTCTGATGTTTACTCAGACTGCACATATTTTCATTCTCTTTTGCCCTTTTTTCTCCATGAGATTAATGCATACTATGCTGGATAAGCAATATTTTCTGCAATTAAGGATTATTTCCAAAGTGTCACATTCCAGAAATTGCTCTTTTAAATGGTGATTCAATGTAATTATAGATTACAAGACAATGTGCAGGTAGATACAAGGAAATATTTTTTTTAGGACTTACCCAGGCAAAACAAAATCCTAAAATCACATAATGGAAGATTGTCATCATCATTAAAATAAAGTATGGTGAGGAGGAGAAATAAAATACAAGAGGTCTTAATAGAACATATCTAAAGTGGGGGGAAAAAAAAGTCAGTCATGGGATCCAGGAATAGTTTTCTGAGAAATAGACTTTCCTGGATTTTATTTGCCTTTTGGAATTCAAGAACATAATATATAGAGAAGTTGAATCACTATGTTGTACACCTAAAACTAATGTAACATTGTGTGTCAACTATATTCAGAGAAAAAAATCTAAAAGGAAAAAAAAAGAAAGACAAAAGAAAAAACACACAAATATTTGATCCATGATTTGAAGAAGAGAGAAATATATAACAGATTTCTTAATAAATTTTATTCATATTAGACAAAAAGAATCAACATTTTAAATTCTCATAATGAATTATAGCAGTGATTTTCAAAGTGTGGCTCTTTGACGAGCATCATCAGCATCACCAGAAAACCTGTTAGAAAGACAAATTCTCACCCCATACCCAGACCTTCTGAATCAGAGATCTGGGGATGAAGCCCAGCAGTCTGTGCTTTAATGAGCCTTCTGGTGATTCTGAAGTGTGAGGACTTCTATGTTACAGAATCTCCTTGCAGGTTCCAAATAGATATCTATTGAAGAGTTTACATAAATTATTAATATAAATGCTTTACTTTGGAGAACCATCAAAATGAATTATATGTTCATATATTTTGTAATTACTATCTCTTTAAGACTTAAAGGCAGAAATCTTTGTGTTGAAAATTCAAAGTCAAAACCCTTATTCAGTAAACAGCTATTTATATATGTAAATTGACAGGCATGGGAAAGCTCAATTCCAAGTTTAATTCTTTATCTAAAGAATATTTCATGCCAAAAAATGCTTCCTGAATTCTAAAGAATACAATTGAGAAAAATAATTTATTTTAATAAGTTATAAATTATATTACATATTATTTTTATAATACTATTAATGTAATTATATAACTAATGTAATATTGGCATATATTTATATTGTTTATTTTTATGTTGTATTTATTATATATTTATTATAATATCACTATATCTATTCATACTATCTATATTGTATAATATAATTATATAAATTGTATATATTATATATGTTTTATTATGCTATTTATTATAAAATATATTACTTTTATTTTGTAAATAATAAAAATATAAATTAAGTCAAATTATTAGTTTTTATAACTTAATTTAAAAAGTTATTTGATTTAATATATTTTTATTAACATTGTTATGAGGCTATAAAACCCTCTTTAAACCTTTAGATAAGAGTCAATTTGATTTAAAATATTTGGACTTAATAATATTAGCCACAATCTATTCAGAATTTTCTACATATCAGGCCTTGCTAGTCTTTACAGCAGCTGTATAAGATGGGTACTATTAGCTGTACTTTGCATATGGTGACTGACACAGAGAGGTTGATAACTGGCTTGAGATCAGAAGACTACTGAATATCAGAGCTGGTTTACAAACTCAGGCTGTTTGACTCCAGAGTTCATTCTCTTAACTAGCAGGTTATTTCAGGTTTTTAAATGCAACTGTTTATATAATATAAACAATATCTTGAATATTTTACAACAATATTTTGCATAGAAGATGATGTATGTAGTAGTAATTAACAAGTTAAGATGAATGTCTCCATAAACCTTTTGTCAAAGGAGTTATTAATTATTTAGACAAGAACTTATATCTTGATTAAGCATGCCAACAAGTGAAAATATTAGTTGATCATTGGTATGAAGAGAAAGCTTGTGAAAATTTGAACAATTTTTATTTTAATAGGCTAAGAAGAGAAATTTAACAAAAGCCTACTGTATCTATTCATGCTCCATCCCTGTATACATATTACTATGAAATATTTTAGCATTGGCATGAACTTTTTTATATTGTTCTAAAGTTGCCCTGATAGCAGCATCTTGGAGAGAAATCTCCACTTTTAGAGGCACATGGGCTTTAGATTTCTTTGAGTCTCAAGAAGGGCAACAAGTATGTCTGGTTGACTCTAGCTACTCTACTTTTATAGCTGCTTACCGTGCTGCCACATGTAAGGGTATGGTCCCAAGATAGAGATGGACTTGGGGGCAAAGTGTATCATTTCCCAAGCACATCTTCCATTCTTTAAGGTCTACATTATTCTTCATGTCCTTCCCTTTCCCAGAAATGCCCGTCTACTTTGTCATTTGATATCTTAACCACACTTTGAAGCTCAAATGATATGCTATCATGCACTGCAACAAAACTTTCCTGATGATCCCAGACAAAATCCTTCGCAACTTCTTTAGCATTTCATCCACTCACATGACATTCACACTATAGCTGCTCATGTAGATGTCAACACCCTATGACACTGCAATTATTCGGAGGGGAAAAAAGCATGTCTTCAACATCCTTGCATTCTTATAACCTCTATAGCAGAGTCTTGCATATGGAAATAAGAATGCTTGTTCAGGTATTAGAATTTACAAAATGCTTCACCCCAAATATCATTTCATCCTTACATCTACCCTGTAAAGTAGACATAATCATGATTCTCTTAAAATACCTGAAGAATCTGAGAGTGAGACTTAGAAAGTGCTTTGCTTAGTATCACTCTGAGTATTCTCACTCTGAGTGTGTGCTCTTTCAATGCATATCTGTTCTCAAATATTTGTTGAATGAATTGACAAATTTAAAAATAAATTAATCAACTCTGGGGTAGTTGAGATCCTACTGCAAAGTTGATTTAAAGTCTTCCATTGCTTTCCCACAACCTTCTAGACTTCTCTGCAGATCTCTAAGTTTCTCCACAGATAGTAGTGCAGAGAGAATGGGGTATGGATGTAATTGCCATGAGGAATCTGGCAGCTATGGTCTAGAAAATTCATCTCCCCTCCCAAAGGTTTTCAAGAAATGCCCTGACAATGAGTGTCTGAACAGGAGGGAGAAGAATCTTCTAGTCTCAAAAATGCCAAATACCAGATGAATTCCTACCTGAGTGTGAAAATTTTTCCCTTTCAATCCCAATCCTTTTTATGGGACTCAATATATGTTATTTGTTATATTCTGGATAGCATCACCCCAATAATCAATTGCCTACCATCCCTTACAAAGGATTTTAGTTGGGTATCTCAATGAGAAGTATAAACTAGCTGTCTAACTAGGGGAAGGAAGAAGCTGAGAATAGTAACAGTGAATGACTGCAGCCACCCTGATTTCAGCTCTGACATATGGCTCAAGCTTGCTCTCCATGCCCCATTGTATAAAGAAAGTCTGAGATATAAAATTTTTAAATAAGATTCACCTCCCCCCACCAATCGAGATTGTTTAAGAATGCAGATTCCCAATCTCTGCCCTAGGACTTCTGGTTTATTAGTATGTACCAGAAAGTCTTATAATCTGCATTTTAAGTAAACTCACAGGTAATTCTAGTGCCTCTTGTGAGTCCAGCATGTGGATTACTTGTGTGACCATTTTAACCTGCTGTCTCCTCCCAAGATCCTTTCATAGATCTTATTAACCCTCATAAGCAGCCATAAAGCTTGCAATACATTTGGCTGAAGCCCATAAGAATTTATGGTGTAGCATCTGTTAAGAGTTCCAGTTTCTTTATTTTATCATCAGTGAAATTGAGGTCTCAGAACCTGGGTAGAGGCAGACTGGAAACACATAAAAACAAAATAATTGACTGCAAAATAAGACCTACTCATCAGAAGTATTGTTTGGGAAGCCTCTATAAAGCTAAACAGTGGAGTAGCAAGTGCTTTTATACCCATTGTTAGATGAGCAAACTAAGCATGGAGTGAAGAAGCCATAAAGAAAAAAATAAGCCAACACTCTACAGTCTTCAGACCACACACCTTCAGCTTCCTGCTCTTTGAATTTAATGCCGCATATATACAAAGGTTCATGACTTGCTCTCAAGAAATGATGACCTTGAATTCTTGGATATTTTGTCTTTAGAAAATAAGTTGTTTACTTGGCTCAGTTATTCGAAAAACGTAGATTTGCTCACATAGATTTAGTCTGTGCCTGACTCATTTTCATTGTGAATTTCCATAAATCTAATAGCTAAAATCACAAGATATTTTATACAGAATATACACATAGGTAGCCATAAGTTTATTATTTAGGAATTGCTAATATTGTTAACTAGGTAATTTAATAGTTTGTGAATTGATCAAAATATCTACAAACTTGGCATTAAGGCTAACATCCCAAACTGTAATTTCTCAAAGAAATATGTTTCATGATGCTCTGGTTTTCAAGTTAGGACCAAAACCCTATTCGAGAAACATCCAGGTAAATAGTAGACTCAACTCTCATCATCACTCATATATATAAACTTTACTTTTTAATGCAGTGTCCAAATGGTGGGAATCAAAATTGAAAAAGAAATGCCTTCAATACTCAAGAATAGCACAACATATTTGTGTGTCATTGTTGGAGAAAGTTATGTTTATAGTAAAGAAGAGGAATCTAAATTAGGAACACACTAAGATTTCCCTTATTTCCATTTTTTTCTTGTATGACACATGACAGAAGAAACATGTTTTTAATTTTCGAACTTCTCTTTGTTGAAATAAGTTGCGACAACATCACTTTTATAGCTGACTCAATTCCATGTTAGTTTTAAGGAATGGAACTTCTATTTATTTTGATATTGACAGTGCCAGGAATGTTTTTAAAGTTCAGTTAAAGAAGAGATCCTGGCTTTGCATGACTCTGAAAGGAAAATAAGAAAGATCCATTACAAACCAAAGACTAATTTTGGTGCCTACTTTAAATAGAGACAGAATAATTCATTTGGAAATTATGTGTAAATCTTTCAACTATGAATCTATTGATTTGCTTATTAGGTAAGTACTGAAACTTAGCAAGGAAAACCGTGTAGCATGTTACTAAGAAATATACATCAGAAACAGAATAAAATGGGGCACCTGGGTGGCTCAGTTGTTAAGCATCTGCCTTCAGCTCAGGTCACGATCCCAGGGTCCTGGGATCGAGTCCCACATCAGGCTCCTTGCTCAGCGGGAAGCCTGCTTCTCCCTCTCCCACTCCCCCTGCTTGTGTTCCCTCTCTCGCTGTCTCTCCCTCTGTCAAAAAATAAATAAAATCTTTAAAAAAAAAAAAAAAACAATAAAAAATCTTACCAAATAATTCTTATGTATTGTTTCCTGAAATATTGATTACATGGTTGTTTTAAAAATAAAATACTACAAACAAATGTAAAAAGAACTAGCAGAGCTTAATAAAACTCAATTCATTGAGTTTAATTTAGTTCCAATTGGGATATCTGAAATTTAAAGAAAAAATTGTTATAATTTCTGACATATTCTCTATCACATCCAAGTATTTAGTTGTTTTCACTCCAAAGAGTTCAGTTTAAAATGTTTGAAAGTCTTCTGAATATTTTAATTAGAGTTGTGTTCTTTAACTTTCACCCCTCCCCCATTTCCACTACAGTACTAACTAGGTCAACCAGGGATACTTGGCAGCCTTTGGGACTATGGACTCGTTGTGTGGTTTCACAGTTTCTTAAAAAAAAAGAAAAAGAAGTTTTGTAACCAAACCAAACCAAACCAAAGCTATGATTCTCCAGAGTTTGTGGTTTCCCTGAAATCTGAACAGGAAATATGGAGGGGTGATGCTAGTAACGTGACCAGCTGTCACAAAGGCCACATTACATTCCCTAGATGAAAGCAGGAAGCTCAGTCAAAAAAGGGAAGGCAGATCCATTTACAAGATTTGTAAAAGACTACATTTGGGAGGAAGGGAATGGAGAAGTTAAACCAAGGTGCAGAGAGAACATAGCCAATTCTGTTGTGGGCCCCAGTAAATCAAAGTGGGTTATCTATGAATTCAAATTTCTAGTTAAGCTTTCATGCTACCTTGGTGAATTAGCTAGTGTACATCACTGAGCTCATAGGTTTTCTTTCTTTCTTTCCTGCCTGTTTTCTCCAGAGAATTCATTTCTACAAGGTTTGTGGCTGTTTGCCTTGAGAAGAAGTTGGAAGAAATGTTTTTAAAAATAACTTCCATAGGACACATAGCAATTTGATTAATTTTTCTCCTTACTTTGGGCAGACAGCCTTTCTTTCTTGGGGTTTGCCATTGATAAATCTCTGTGATTTTACAGAAGTGATTTTGTTCTTTCCTCTTTTTTTCCCCAGCATAGCATGTATCGCCCATATTCTGATGTTGTTTTTACTCTCCTTCTGTGTAAGCTTTTTTAAAAAATGAACAATCTTGCTATGATGGTATTTGGAATGAACAACATATTAATAATATAAATGTAACAGCATACTTAATGTAAGAGAAGAGTCACCCTTTAGGAAATATCCAATAAAAGTTATTGAAAACTAAGTTTCAATTAAGTAAATCTCAGGTTCATATTCTTTTCCACCATGTAATCTCAGTTTTGTTCCCACTGAAGTATAATCTTGTGGTCTTATTTTTTGTGAAAAAATTAGAATAACACTTACCACACTTACCACAAAGAGTCTTCCAAAATTGTCCACTTGTCTTTGTCCTCTTCTACATTCTTCCCGCCCCCACCTGCCACTAGTAGTTCCAGCGTCCTACTTCACCGACTTCTAAGCCGGCAGTCAGGAGCAGCTTTGAATTTACTAGTTCTACCTGCAAATACCTGATATTCCTCTTATCTTCTGCAAGTAAACATGTTTCCCTTATTTTTATCCATTGACACCTTCTATCCTATCTCAGAGGAAAAGCACCCCTTCCTCCTCCAAGGGCTTACCTCTGTGTCCCAGAGCTCTTGACTGCATCACATAAATACACAGGTGAGGAAATGTAGGAAAAGCACTAGTACTATGTTAGAGAGGTTATTGTTCCATCATTAGGCTATACAGAGCTAGGTTCTTCTCTGAGAACTTACTCTTTAGATGATACCTTTTTGCATTACCAGTTCCCTTTTTTGACTTTTTAGGACTGAATCCTGTCCAACAATAACAAAAATTTTAAATATTCCTCCCATTTGAGATAAGTAGCCCTTAATTCATTCCTGGATCCTTATCAAACTTTAACCTCATCTCTGAGATTGTTAGCTCTGAATTACCATTCTAATCTGGAAAGAAACAAAGTTGGTTCCTCCAGAGTTGTTAGACTGCACAGCAGCTTTGGGAAGTATAAAAGCACAGTTCTCAACAGAAGGCCTGATGAGGCCTGATGTTGAATCCAGACTTTACCACTTATTGGCTATGTGACTTTGGAATTTCAATCTTTCATCTTGGGCATCGAAGTAGAAAGCCAGGGCAGGGACAAGGGCAACATGAGAACACCTCTGGTACAACATTTAAGAGGGTGCCAAAAACCTAAGTTAATCAAGATAAATAATACTTTAATGCAATATTTTAAAGAATAAAAATCAGTGCAAAAAATCCATGATGAACAAAATATCAAAATTTTAATTATAGATGTTGTCAGCAATGATACTGTGTGGAGTTATTATTTACTAAGCTCAAACCAAAGGGAAAAAATCCAAATAATATTGATCCTATCTTTATTAAAATTTTGATGTTTTTATTCATCATGGATTTTTTTAATGGATTTGGTGTTTGGTTTTGTTTTTTCAAGCATTTTCTTAACGTGTTACTTATCTTAATTACTGAGGTTTTTGGTCCTACTTCAATTTTTATTTCAGGGAAGGGCCTTACTTGCCTCATCCTGGTCCCTACTCTGCCCACACATTAGCACTATTTTGATAGATTTGCTTCCAAAGGTCAGTGACTAATTTTAATATAAGATTAAAGACTCTGATTCAAATAAAAGAAACATCATTTTATGTTGCCAGTAAGACAAGTTGAGAATTAGTGTCAGCCATGTTATCACAACAAAAGTCCCTTTTCAGAGCATTTCCCTCCATATATCCCACTGTGTGCTGCCAATCTAGACACTTGGGTAAAACAAACGCTTAGTTCAGTGATTATCCAACGAGTCAACTTATGTGACTGCTTGCCTGAAATATTTAGGTTATTCAGTGAACATTTTTGAACTGATGATTTCCCATACAGCCCATCCACCAAAAAAAGCAAGAAGTATGGGAGACTACCTCAGAACTGTAAGAAAATTGACTTTTAACTCTCCATAATCATGAGTCAAAGGTAAAGTCCAGCAGGGGATAAAATAAACTAGATGTTGGCAATGTCTCTCCTTTGTTGACAAAGGGACATCAATTGTCAGCTGCTAGAGAAGACTTTACTCTTTAAGGTAATTTGAGTTACCGGTGGTGTGTCTGATTACATAGAATGCAGAAAAATAAGGCTTAGACAAGTCAATCTAAGTCTTCTCTGTCAGGTAGTGCCAACTACTTCCATTATTGTTCTAGTGCTAAAGATTCACACTATTCACTTTATAGACAGCCAAAGTGATGGGAGGAACACACCAGTGAGACAAACGCAATTTCCTCATTAGCTACTGCTTGAAATTCTTCTACAAAGTATGTGCAATGTAAAAGATTTGTCTGAATACCCCAGAACACAAATACATCTCTTTTTTTTAAATGTAAAATTTAAAAAATTCCTAATAAATCCATTGGAATATTCCAGCTATAATTAAAAGTAGAGAAGACAAGAGAAGGGGAAGAATAAGCTTATTTATCAGTAGTTCGGCATCAATTACATCTTGGATCAAAAGGTGCCAAAATTCTCATGGGGCCTTGTGGGTGTAATTAAACTCCCTTCTGGAATCAGCCAGTTCTGAGTGGTGATGCTGATGTAGGTGCCTGGTCCTGGCAGTCAGAATGTCTCGGGGACTAGGGAATTGATGATGAACCCAACAGTTGCATTTGGCTTCATTATCTCCTCAGTGCTCAAACAAAATCAATAATTCAAATTCCTCAGTTTGAAAACTGAGAAGTAATTGGTAGTGGAACTTGAGGGCCCATGTGGCACCCCTGAAGAGTTCATTGCAGGGCAGGGACTACCATACATGCCGGATAAGAAACTGACCTGAATTCTTCTCTAAAGATCTGTCCTAATCAGGTATTTAACAGTGGGTGGGGTCTTAGAAATCAGATGATTCAAACAGCTCTCATTCTACAGGTGATGAAACTTCTGCAAGGCCACACATCTTTTAGAATAGAATCCAGATTTATGGAATTCCTTTTCCAGTGTTCCTTCCACTAGTTAATTCTGCTCACTCATAAGGAATGCCATTTGTTAAGTTGAATATAGTTAGAATATCATCAGTTAGAATCAGGAATTTTCTTTCATACAAAGTAGAAAAATATATACACATGAATGTTTCTTATAGACATACTGGTTCTGTATCAAAATCAGTAAAATTTTAGTGTTCCAAATGTTGAAATATTATATGCTTGAAATTGCTAATATGCAGATATTTAACCTGGATAGGCCAGCTCTTTTCTGCATGCACTGTTTCCTGCCTAAGTCATGAGTCAGCCTTCATTAATTGCATGCCCATAGGGTATGGAGCACTAAGCTCAGAACAGTGATGATTAATAGCAAAAGAGAGCAAGGGATTTAATATTGTATTGCATGCAGATGATTACATCTATGTACATTTTACTAATATAGTCACTCAAAAAGAATGTAGGAAAAAAATGTGGGACATGACCTACAAAAACATGATTGCTTAGGTTACCTGGCACTGTCATTTTTGGAATGATTCCATTGGTGTTTAAGGGAAACTACAAAACAGAACTGTCAGTACAGTATTAACTTCTCCCAGAAGACACTCAGAAGACCCCAGGACAGAGCACAATTCCAACCCCAATGGTGGAGTGTTGCTGTTTGTGGACAGTAAGGGTCTCAGGCCTTCTGAGGCATATTTGTCCTTTACTGGAGTTCTCAACTTTCTGAAATGTATTCACAAAACCTTCATATCCTAATTAATTTAGTTTCAAAAAGATAGTATCAGAGACCTGACAACACCAAGCTTTCCAGTGAAAACATTTCAATGCCTATGAAAATCCAATAAGTACCTCCATCTGTACATCTACAACTTGAAGCATCAAAGAATGCAAGAGATTTCCAACCAAATTGTAAGAACATAAGGGATGGGAAGTCCACGTGACCACCAGGAAACCAGTGGGAAGCAAAGGACAGCCAATACAGTATTGACATACATTTTTAATTGCATTTTTTAAAAAGCTTTAGTAAGAGGGCGCCTGGGTGGCTCAGTCGGTTGAGCGTCTGCCTTCGGCTCAGGTCATGATCCCAGGGTCCTGGGATTGAGGTCCTGGGATCGAGCCCCGCATTAGGCTCCCTGCTCAGTGGGTGTCTGCTTCTCCCTCTCCCTCTGCCCCTACCCCACCCCTGCTGTCTCTCTTTCTCAAATAAATAAAATCTTAAAAAAAAAAAGCCTTAGGAAGATATGATTGTCATACAATAAACTATGCTTAGTTAAAGTGTACGATTTTGACCTATATCAAGACTGTGAGCATATCCAACACCCTCAGAAGTTTCCTCCAGTCCCTTCAGAATCCCTCTACCACCCAGGGCATTTTCTAGAGTTTTGTATGAGTGGAGTCAGTATGTCTGGCTTCTTTACCTCAGGTGATTATTTCGATATTGACCCATGTTGTTGTGTGTATCAATAGTTCAGTCCTTCTTTTTTTATGTGGTATCCCTTCGTATGGCTCTTCCACAATTTGTTCATCCATTTACTTGTTGATGGGCATTTGAGTTGTTACAAATACAGCTACTACAGACATTTCTGTGGAAGTCTAGATATAGGAATACTTTCTTTTCACTTGGTTAAAGCCTCGAAATGGAGTGACTATATCAAATGGTAGGTACGGGTTTAACTTTTTTATTTTAACTGCCAAACTGTTTTCTAAAGTGGCTGTACCATTTTACATTTGCACCAACAGTGAAATAGTTACAGTTGCTAACACCTGACATAGTCACCCTTTTTAGCATTTTAATAGGTATGCAGTAGTATCATTGTGATCTTAATTTGCATTTCCTTAATGATCGCTGATGTTAAGCATCTTTACATGTGCTCTGATGAAGTGGTGATTCAACTCTCTTGCTCATGTATTGGGTTATTTTCTTATTAATGAATTTTGAGACTTCAGGATATAATCAGTCTGGATACAAGTCCCTTATCTGATATCTGTTCTACAAATATGGTTTCCAAGCCTGTGGCTTATCTTTTCATTCTTTAAATAACCTCTTTCACAGTTTATTTTAAAGAACAGACATTTTAAATTTTGATGATAAAATTCAATTTATCATTTTCTTTTTAATACATTGTACTTTGGGTGTCATATCTAAGAAATCTTTGCCTGGCCTAAGGTCACAAGGATTTTCTTCTATGTTTTCTTAAAGGGGTTTATATTTTAAGTTTTACATTTATATCTACCACAAGTAACTTCTTTCATACAATGCAAAGTATAGATCAAGGTTCATTTTTTCATATGTGAATATTCAGTTGTCCCAGCACCATTTGCTGAATAGTCTACCCTTTCTCTACTGAATTGCTTGTACATGTTTGTCAGAAGTCATGCATTGATCTATTTCTGGACAATCTATTCTTTTTCTTTGATTAATTTGTCTATCTTGATGCTAAGGACGCACTATCTCAATTACAGTAAATTCATAAGAAGTTTTTAAATCAGAAAGTGTTCACGTAAACCTTGTTCTTTTTCAAAATTGTTTTGGCTCTCCTAGGTTCTTTTCATTTTCATATGAACTTTAGACTCGGCTTGATAGTATCTACAAAAAATAAATAAATAAGTAACCTGCTTGGGTTTTTATTGAAATTGAATTAAATCAGTAGATCCACTTAAGAATAGTTGCCATCTTAACAATATTGAGTATTTCAACTCATAAACAAGATGTCTCTCCATTTATTTAAGTCTTCTTTATGTCAGCAATGTTCTGTAGTTTTCAGTGTACATATTTGTGCACTTTTAGTTTTATTCCTAAATATTTCATATCTTTGTTATTGTGATATCACTTTTTAATTTCAATTTCGAAATGTTTGATCCTAGCATATAAAAGTACAGTTGAAGGGATCAGCACCTGTAATCTCTGTGTCATTCAAATGTCAACTATAGTTTCTACTACTATGTCCTCAAATTCATTAATCTTTTATTTTGCCATATATAATCTTTCATTAATCCTTACCCAGTGTATTTTTTTCTAGTGTATTTTTAATCTCAGATATTGTAGTCTCCATTTCTAGAAGTTGATTTGGGTCTTTATTTATATTTTTCATGTCTCAACTTTCTGAACATAATGGAATATAGCTATAATAACTTCTTAATGTACTTCTCTGCTAATCTTATCATTTGTGTCACTTCTTAGTTGGTTTCAATTGATTGCTTTTTCTCTTCATTGTGATTTATATTTTTCTAATTCTTTGCGTTCCTGGTAATCTTGGATTGGATGCCAGACATTGTGAATTTTACCGGTTGGGCACTGGATAATTCTATAGTGCTTTAAATATTCTTGGGTTTTGTTCTGGGCAACAATTAAGTTACATGGAAGCAGGTTGATCCTTTGGGATCTCTAATACATTTGGATAATTCTTTTCCTGGCCCTGGGTAATTTCTTTTCATGAATTCTCTGATCTGTACTCGGCTGAACACTAGAAGAGGACCCACTGAAGATACCTGAAGTTCTCTCCCTGTGCCGCTCTCTACTCTCATAGATTCTGTTATAAGAACTCTAGCTGCCTCGATCTCCCCAGATTTTCAGCTTTATTTCTTCAACCCGGGAAATTCACTGGGCTCTACCTGTGTCCCCTCTCCCTGAAGCGCCACCCAGAAGCTCTCTCAAAGCAGTAAGCTGGGGCAATCATAAGGTCCACCTTGCTTGTTTTCCATCTCTCAAGGATCAGTGTCTTTTGTTTTCTTGGGTTCACTGTGTTGAAAACCACAGTTTCAAGTATTTTATCTGTTTTGTTTTGGTTTGGTTTTGCTTTTGGGGTTTGGTTGTTTCAGGCAGGAGCATAAATTCAGTCCCCTCTTTTCTAACTTGGCCAGAAACAGAGGTCCTCAATTTAATTTGTAACCTGTTATAAAACTAATCTGCATTTCCTTTTGAAAGATGTGTATTTATATTTCTCAGAATCTTTAATAATTTAAAGTTTGATGCTGAAATATCAAAGGAAAAAATTGTTCCCTGGTTTCAAAGAAAAACACTAAAGCTCAAAGATTAAATGATTTAGTGTCCATCTGCGGCCTTGGTGCAAACTACTGCAAATAAAAAAATCTTACTTGAGCATTCGGAGTTAAGGATGACTATTCCCTACAATGTAAAATAATTTAGTGACATCGAGTTTATGGAGGAAACAATAAATAGGAATAACTTCTTAGTATACTTATTTGAAGTGACTGAACCCAACATGTAAATAATAGGAATGTACTCCCTAAAACATTGCTTTAATTGATGACACTCATTGCAACTGGTAAAAACATAGCCCACAGAACCATCTGTAAAATGTTATTCACATCTCAAGCTTTCTCACGTAAATTTATAAAATAGAATGAAAAAATAGTGTAGTCAATTTAGGTAACAGAAGGTGCATTCAATTCTGGTGATCTATATTATAATTTGACACTGTCATTTCACACGTAAATACAGTCTGGCATTAGAAGATATAGAGGCTATGCATAACTTCTGAATAGAACTTTGTCCTGAACTAAATTTTAAAAAGTGTTAATTAGGATCCCACAGTCATACATTTAACAACAGAGAATCCTCTATCCATGTAGAACAAAATATTAACATAAGGCAAACACCAAGAGACATATGAAATAAAGTCAGGGTAAGACCCAAGTTTGATGGGGCTTAAAACTTAATTTGGGGAGGGCGCCTGGGTATCTCAGTTGGTTAAGCGACTGCCTTCGGCTCAGGTCATGATCCTGGAGTCCTGGGATCGAGTCCCGCATCAGGCTCCCTGCTCGGCAGGGAGTCTGCTTCTCCCTCTGACCCTCCCCCCTCTCATGTGCTCACTCTCTCTCATTCTCTCTCTCTCAAATAAATAAATAAATAAATAAATAAAATCTTTAAAAAAAAAACTTAATTTGGGGAATTTCTTCAAGGAACAAAATCCAAAATTATAAATATATAACTCTGACAAAAAGGAAGTCAATGCATTATTTCTAAAAGTCATCCATTACTAGAAGTTCATTCACCCACATACAGGAGTGACTGTGAACCACATAAATACATCCTACCAAACCCAAAATGAATGTGTGTCCAGCTCTGCTTCTCCCAGAGATGAAAAGTGCACGATATGCCCATGGCCATGCCCGTGTTACCTGACACAAGAGAAAGTATGCAGGAGGGCAGGTTGAAATGGAAAGATATTCAATTTTCAACAACTGCAGCTAATATACCTTACCTTTGCTAATGTTACAAAACCATATGATCATGTGAAAATATTGCTAGCCTCCAAGGGATCCTGAGGTTACTCTTTCATTAGCTTTATCCCAGATCCAACTCAGAAAGAAGGGTGTGGGATATGGAGGAAGTACAGACCAGTAATAGGGTTTAAAATTGTCACACCTCTACCTCTCTCCACAGTAATTTTAGAAATCTTGCCTTTAATATATCCCTAAACCCTGAAAGTTCAAAGGCCATTGAGAACAAGTTTGCCTTTATCTTTTATTTAACCAGGCACATAAAGTAGAAGGAAGGTTAAAGGAAGCAAGTGTGTAAGGGATGGGAAGGTGGACCAGGCAAGGCCATCTAGATATGTGGTCCTGCCAACACAGACATTTGCAAAATGATGTGGGATTCCAGGTTGACCTGGTCATACTAGCAGTTGCTATGGAGACTGCCTAAGCTTCACATGCGTCCCCTTGACTAACATCCTGGGAGACTCAGACAAAAGGTAGCAATCCTATCCCATACTTGGATTAATAGCTGGGCCCAGAACATTTTTTCCATCCTCAGCTATTTTGTTCTTGTCTAAATCAATTTGTTCTGCCATTATATTACAGAATGTATTCATACAGCGATTTTTGCTAACTTGCTTCTTTCCCTTGAATGTGCAGCAACAAGCAGACAGAAGTCCATCCTCCCTGAATTTAGCCCAAGGAGCATTGTGTTCTCCAGTCACAAGACTTCATATTTTTTGGCATATGCAGTGGGTGTGTAAAGAGATGTTAAATTCAAAACAAATATGTTTCTGCACATGCACGCAAAATACACACCACAGACTCTGTAGTTCTACAAATGTCTGTATAGGAAATTCTACAGGGAAAGCCCTATATCAGATATAAATAATTTCCTCTAGAGATACTGGAAATCCCGGGACATTCTCCAGGATCCTGTCTCTTGGTGTCTTTCCCACAGAGAAATACTAAACTAACGGCATGGATTACACCTACAGTGAAAGGCGAAACTGAACACCAAGGCAGCCCCTGGAGGATTAGGTTCTGCTTTCTGACACCACCTGTTAGCGTAGGAATCGTAATCCCTCCGAGCACAAAACGGCTGTGTCTCAGAAGCAGGGCTGCTTCTAAAGGTTACAGCAGCTCTGTCATTTTTCAGTTTCAGTCATTTCATTAGACTGACAAGGTAAAATGACTATACTATAAGGGCATCCAATGCCACAACTGTAGATTTGGTGAGCTGGGGTCATAGAGTTCACAAAAGGAATGGGGCCTTGGGACCATCTGTTTATGTTTACCATTGCTCTGCACTTCTGAGTCAGCAACAAGCAGGGGATTGCATCACCTCTCTCTAAACAACCACCAGCACCCCAAACGCGCACCTCATCCAAAAAAGTCTTTTTTTTTTTTTCTTTCTGTAGGGAATCTTTCAATTAGCAAGAAGAAGCCTAGGGTTGCATTTAATATTCACAGAGTGGCTTGCAATAAATTTGGTCAATTTTTCGTTAGGCTATTTGACGTCTTATTAAAACAAGAGATCCTTTTATTGGGTAGAGAAGAAAACATGACTTTGGGGTTCAGACAACAGTTCCCAACACTGACATTCTGTGACTTTGGCCAAGTTTCTTATTCTTTCTAGGCATTAGTGACTTTTTCTCTAAATAAGGATAATAATACCTATTTTGAAGACTTGGTGGGAGGACTAAATAAGTGATATCCAAGTATCTGACATATCATAAATATACAATAAATATTTCCATTTCACAGTTCCTACAGCAGTTTTTCTTCTTTTTTTTTAAGTGCAGCATTATTTTGTGTAATTGATGACAAAAGTCTCAGTTTTCAGCAAGTGTCTCAAGGAATTTTTTCAGTAAAAACCTTGTATCAGGACATAAAAATGATTGATTCTGAGAAAATTTTATTATTATTATTGAGAGAGCTATTTAATGTGAAATTATTTATTTATGGAACCAAAAGGCCTTATTCTTTTTAACTGCATTTCCCATGTCCACTCTTGCCTGGGCCCATTATGGTAGACAAATAAAATGTAATGAAAATCAACTGGAAAGCTAGAATCTACAAACTTTACTTGGCTTTGCTCTATTCAAACTTACCACATACAATCCAAGTCTTTTAACTCCCTTGTGGGTAATCTTTCTTCTAAATAGCAGCCCTTACTTTCTGCATTCAATTAATCTACAAGTGTTTACTAAAGACCTACAGTAAGCCTGTACCATATTAAACACTATGGAGCCTGCAAGAAAAATAAATGATGACAGATTATGTAGTAATTATTGGTTCACAAGCCACTCATGGAACTTGTCTCCTTCCTTCTTGGTCTCATCTTGAAAGAGATGATTTCCATACTCCAGGAGCTTGATACCTAGGGAGAGACAATTCATACACATGAATCAATTAGCAAGCAGTTGACTGTCTACTTACAACACTAAGTCATGTGACCTAAACCTAACCTAAATCATTGGCCAGGGATGGCGTATGTCACTAGGGTCAGGTCACCAGGATATACATCATAAAAATGTTTTGATTTTAGCCAGACAAGAAAGACAAGGGAAAACATAGAGAAGCTGGAAAATAGTGAAAGGATATTACCTAGAGGGGGACTGGACCATCACCTAGTTGAAAGAGGCTAAGTGATTAATTAGGGATCAGCGAGAAGAAACTATAGAAAAAGACATCGGTTTTCACTGGATGGGGAAGTCTTGAATGCAAGGCTTGGCGGTAGACTGGTTTGTTCTATAGGCCAATATAGTGCCAGTTGAGAAGCAGTAGGGGGGTGGAGGAGGAGTGGAGGCCAAGTTTTAAGGAGAATAGTAAATATAGTAATATCATTCAGAAGTTTTAATTTGTTATTTGAGGGTCCACCTCTTGGCATGTTGTCCCATTAACTTACCCACTGTTTTTCCACATAAATGTCTCATTTAACTATCTTCATTCAAGTCAATATACTTTTTGACCACCTATTATAGAAACAAAGAAGAGTAAGTAAGAATTAATCACCACTTTCCAGGAGCTTCTGATTTAGCCCGGAGGGAGTCCCTGAGACAGTTTCTGTCCAGAAGGTCACAGTAATACTGAGACATTACTGGTCTTTTTAACTGTGTTGACACTGGTACTGATGGTAAGAAGCAGTGGGGGCTACAACGTCTACTCTCTCAGCACCAGTCACGGCAGTGTCTCCAAACTGTACTGTAGTTGTACTTGACCATGCAGTCACCGCGGGAGAGAAATTGCCAGTTTCACCCAAGGACATTCTCAACACAGTGGTAAAACTTCCTGATTTTATTAAATCTCAACCCTTGAATAGATGTCTTTTTAATACTGTATGAGGCAAATGAGAAGCACACACACAAAAAAACATGCCTGTTGCATGCTGAAAGCCCAGGACTGTTTCAAGGTAAAGCACTTGTGTGACTGTGTGAGTTGAACACCATTGAGTACCATCAAACACCAATATCAGGAAAACCAGGATTACTCCAACATGGATAGCTGGGAAAATTTAACAAAATGAGTCTGTCACTTCAAAGAAAGCAAGTTACAGTATTTATTGCCAATGAAAAAATCTGAGCTTTCATGCAAATATTAGAATTTTGGGAAATTTTACCTGCCACCAGTAGCTTGACAACTTGTCAAAGACTTTTGATGAGATTGGTGGTGACATAATGGCTGATTTCTTTCATATTGTACAATAGGTGTGTCAACAGTTTCAGGATCTTTGCATTTCAGTAAGCCAGTGTATGATGTTGATAAAATCATGTTTGAGTAAAAGATCCATTTGAAGTGAATGGTAGACCAATGAGTTCTAATGTAACAGAGTTCAAGAAATTCATTCATATCATTTTAAATTCCACATTTCAACTAACCCTTAAGAAATAATTTCATGTCAGGTTTTGGTGTACTACCAAAGAACCTTCACAATAATTATCTAGAAAGGCTACATAATTTCATATCTTTGTAAGGCCAGATTTTCTTCATATACTTCAACTAAAACAACACAACAGCTTGAATGCCAAAGAAGATATGAAAATCCATCTGTTTTCTGTTAAGCCAGATATTAAAGAGATTTGCAAAAGATGTAAAAGAACGCCATTCTTCTATTTGAAAAATACAGTTACTTTTCATAAATCATATAGTACATTTATTATCACTATTTGTAAATGAATTAATAATTAAAATTTCTAAGTTTTAATTTCTAATATGATAGAGATAACCCACAGAAACAAAAGCTCTTCATGATTCTCAATAATTTTTTAAGAGTAAAAAAGATTCAGAGACCAAGTTCAAGAATTGCTGGTCTAGCCAATTGTGGAGTGTCCAGGGAAGACTTTTTCTACTTTTCAATTGCCCCTTATCCTATCAATTAACAGAAATCAGTGTAGAAAAAAGAAATCATTGTGGTTCACTAATTATCAGTTGCAATTATAATTCAGAGCTTGCTGAACTTCCTCAGTCTGTTTTATATGTTATGTATTTCCTTTCCATAGTTAGTGTCTTATTTATTTAATTTGAATGCTATAAATGCTTTTCGGGCTTTTTTCTTTTTGAGTTTATTTTTTATTTCATCAAAGTCACATTTTCATAGTTTGGAGGCAAATTTTTCTACAAAGCTTAATAAAGAAATCAGAAATCCCTCAGCTGCTTAGCCTGTCCCCAAATTTTCAGCTTCCAAAGGCGGTTATTTCCAATGTTTCCAGCTAATCCTCTTGGTGTTTACTTCTCTTTCTCTATATAACATGCTTATATTTTGAGATCTTAAGTTTTTAGCTGTTAGCAGTAGGTACTGACTCCCCACTGTGGAGAGGGAGCTCTCTGTCACCTTATGCCACCAAACCCACCTCCCAAACACACACGCACACACACATACACACTCCTCAAGCCCCATCCTCCTAATAAAGTTTGAATTAGATGAAATTTTAAATTCTTATACCATTATAACTGTGCACACACAATTCACAGTGGAACTACGTAGCGCACTATTACTAATTCCCCTTCCCTGCATATTTTTTTATTTTTTTATTTTCCCTAGGTTAATAATTGTTTTTTACTTTCATATTCTTTCTATTTATGGCTTCTCCAGCCACAAACATTCCATAGTTGCATAATCTCCTGTTGATATTTTAATCACATTAGATGTTCTCTGATACTCATCTTCCTGAGGTCGTGTCTGAGAGTGCCGCCTGACCTGGTCTAGTCCAGAGGCTCTTTGGGATCTCTCACCAGCACAGCTCACCAAATACTGCCTCTGTTTCTGATCCCATGTCTTTCTCTTTCTTATTTTTCTCCTTAGTTTGGTGCAGACACACTGGTACTTCATCAAAAAAGGTACATGGAAGATTAAATTTCTTAGAATGTGCATGTCTGAAAATACATGTATTAATAAATTAATAATGGGGCGCCTGGGTGGCTCAGTTGGTTAAGCGACTGCCTTTGGCTCAGGTCATGATCCTGGAGTCCCGGGATCGAGTCCCACATCGGGCTCCCTGCTCGGCAGGGGGTCTGCTTCTCCCTCTGACCCTCCCCCCTCTCATGTACTCGCTCTCTCTCTCATTCTCTCTCTCTCAAATAAATAAAATCTTTTTAAAAAAATAATTAATTAATTAATAATGAATAAATAAAATAGATTTATCAATTTGGAAGAGAACTGCAGCTTGAAAAATCATTTTGCCTCAGAATTTTAAAACACTTGTTCCATTATCCTCTACTTTTAGTATAGCTATTGAGAAGTCCAGTGCAATTTTCATCCTTGGTTATTTGTATAAAAACTATTCTTGTTTTTTGTTTGTTTGTTTTACTTTTGGAAGAACTTGGGATTTTCACCTTGTCCCATTTTTGAAAATTCTTAATGCACTTTGGGGATGTAGGCTTCATTCATTATGCTAGATACTGGTGGATTCCTCTGCGTCTGAACATTTTCTTCAATTATTTTCTTGATAATTTCCTCCTTTCTACTCCTTCTGAAATTCCTTTTACTCAGATAAGTCTTCTTGGACTGGTCCTTTAATTTTTTTTTTATCATCTCTCTCCTGTTTTCCGTCTTTTGTTGTTTTGTTTGTCATTTGTAAAGATTTCCTCAACTCCCCATTTTTATTGTCTTTTTTCATTTTTTGCTACAGTATATTTATTATTATTAATTAATTGTTTTGCTTTAGAATTCCTTAGCTTCCAAGAGTTCTCTTTTATTCTCTGGAGTCCTTTCTTGGTGGTGTCTTCTTTTTTTCCAAAGGTGAAAGAGCTGTCTTACTTGAGGATTTTGAGATTTCTTCTCCCTGAATAGTTCTTTCTTTCCTCTGGTTGTTTCTGCTCATTGGTTGGCTTATTTGGGACTTTCTTTGATGCTAGAGTCTTTCCGCAGATGCCTGACAGATATCTTGGCAGTTTTTGATACAAATTTAAAGTTAAAGAACTAAAAAAACTGATTGGCACTGCAGTACTGCTGAATAGACTTGCTAATAGTAAAATGTACTGCAAGTGGTCTTCTTTAGTTCTTTATTTGGGACGACCCCAAAGGCAGTATCATTAAGCCTTTTTTTTTTTTTTTTAATCCCACCTTGGGTTAACAGATGTCCCAGGGAAGGCTCTTCCTGTCCTGGCTGGGAGGTATAAACCTGGCTGCCAGAGTTCTGGTTGCTGAGTTGGGAAGATGTCTGGAGACTTCCTATCCCAACATTCACTCAGTCAACCTCCTTTTAGCAAGTGTTTGTTGCTGTTGTCTGTTCTCCTCTTTGGGTTTATATCCATTTTGATATATATCTCTTTTTTTTAACCTAATACCTTCCTCCCTTTCTTAATATCCTAACTGTCATTTAAGCAGCTATTTTGGGAGTCAGTGGCAGTTTTTGCATATGTTCAACTTGCTATCTTTAAATAAAGGCCCACTTTGATTTTTATTGCTTATTGTTTGGCAAAATTTCCAGAAATTGTCAGAGATTTCATATTCCAGCATTTGCAAAGAAAAATTTTAAAGATTTTATTAAAATTTGATCTAATTTATAAACTTAACTGAAGATTTATTCAATTTTCAAACATCAAACATGACTTAAATGAATATATTATATAAAGCCTCTTATAGATATTAGAATCCAATGACAGAGAAAAATGGAGCTTGTTAATAAATGATGACTACAGTCAATCCCTCGGGCTCCTGGGTGGCTCAGTCGGTTAAGTGTCTGCCTTTGGCTCAGGTCATGATCCTGGAGTCCTGGGATCGGGTCCTGCTCAGTGGGCTCCCTGCTCAGCGGTGAGTCTGCTTCTCCCTCTGCCTCTCCCTTCGCTCCTGCTCTCTCTCTCTCTCTCAAGTAAATAAAATCTTTAAAAAAGTAAAGTCAATCCCTCATCATTTGCAACAAGTATTTATTGAAAAAACATTTTTAGGATATGCTCTACTAGAAACTCATAAACTTTAAGGAGGTGTCACAAAGCTAATTTTTGTCCCACCTTACAAAAATAAATTTGACAGAGAAAAGAAAAACCAAGGGCTATTAAATCAAAGGTGACTAAAATATCCTGGCAATTAAAATCTATCCACTCTGTGGGAATTATGAATTAACTGCAGTTTTTGCATCTGTTTCAAATCATACTATTCTCCAAGGATAGCTGGGGTGAATACTTAATGAAGAACATACTTTGAATATCTTCCCAGTACAAGTATCTTAAACTCAAATTATTGAAGGTCCATTTTACACTTATCTCTTGATCTGCTGATAAGTTTCTCCTAAATACATCATCTACACCCAAAATATGGGTGACAACATTCCCTAGTGTATGTCGTCAATTCTAGTGTACATACAGCTTTCTTTTCCATCCTCAGAGACACTAAGAGGGCATATCAAACATTGTTATAGTTTCATCTTACATCATCCATTTCTGATTTATCTTGGTCGTAATCATTTTTATTTTTTAAAAATATTTAAATTATTTACAACACTTTAGAAACCAACATGTATTCATTTTCACATTTCCAGTAATTATAGCTATTTCTAATGCTTGCACTTTGTGGCAGGCCCTGTGTGGTATGCTTTGTACATATTAACTGTACTCAGCCCTTATAACAACCCATTATTATAGATGTAGAACCAAAGCAGTGAAGCCAGGACTTGAATACAGTTCCATCTGCCCCAAATTCTGCATTATTCAAAATGACAAAATATGGCCTCCCGATTATGTGGTCATAATTCTTAAATTATGGTTGATGCTTAACATTAGCATAACTAATGGTGAGAAGTGAGAGAAAGGGGGGATAAGATATGCCAACGCAAATTCCAAAATGGAAAATATGCTGTAATTATGGGAATGAGATAAAACTGTGAATAATACATGAATTCCAGTATGCAAACTGTGAAACTTAGATACCAGTTCTGTTTTCTGTGACAATGTAAAATGGCAATTTTTATAGCAATTTAATAATCACTGGTGCTCTGCCTATGCAAATGTGTCTGTCTTTGTCAACATTTACTCGTGGAAATTAGTGCTTACTTGGATAGTTGAGCTGTGGTTAGAAGCTGTCACTACTGCAACCAAATAATGTAGGCTCTATGAAAAAAAAATCTATCACACTGTAGCCTGTGTCCCTGGAGGTACCATTCTGGAATAAATTTCGGTATTCTAAACTATGCATCATTTGTGTATTTACCGGTTTTTCTGTCTAGCAATCATGGCTGAAGTCTAAAAATTCTTAGGATTATACCAAAAAGACTGTCATATTTAAATAAGTACAACTCAGGAATTATGTAATTTCTGAAAATTATAGAGCATGAAAACATTCAGTTTATTCAGTGATTATCTACAGCCCTAACTTTTCTTTTGAAATTAACTAGGGATTTGTAAAATATGAACTTTAAGTTTAGCTGCTGAAAGCTTCCAAATTAAAAATATACTTTTTCTAGAAATTTATAAGCTAATATCCCTGATGAACATAGATGCAAAAATCCTCAACAAAACTTTAGCAAACCAAATGTAACCATACATTAAAAGGATCATACACCATGAGCAAGTGGGTTTTACTCCTGGGATGCAAGGATGGTTCACTATACACAAATCAATATATGTGATATACCACATTAACAAAATGAAGGATAAAAATCACATGATCATCCCAGCCTAAGTGTTGGTCAACAGATGAATGGATAAAGAAAATATGGTGTATGTATACACAGTGGAATATTATTCAACCTTTAAAAAGAAGGAAATGCTGCTATTTGCAACAACTGGATGAACCTGGAGGGTATTATGCTAAGTGAAATAAGCCAGGCAAAGACAAATAATGCATAATATTAAAAAAAAAAAAAAAGCTGAACCCATAGAAAGAGTAGAATGGTGGTTGCCAGGGGCTGGAGAGTGGGGGAAATGGAAAGAGGTTGGTAAAAGGGTACAAGGTTTTTGTGATAAGATAAATAAGGTCTGAAGATTGAATACATAACATGGTGATTATAGTTGCTAGCACTGTATTGTATAATTGACATTTGCTGATAGAGTAGAACTTAAGTATTCTCATTTTAAAAAAAAGAAAAAATAAAGAAGATAAAAAAAAAATCTGCCTTCTACTTGTTCTTGATCACTCTTCTGACCCAGAAGAAAACCCATTCAATTTTTAAGAACATCCTATGGAGTTATTTGTAATATACTTTGATAGTTACTGTAAGAGATACAAAGACAAATAAGATCCAGTTTCTGCTATAAAAAAAACCCTAAAATCAAGTGAAAGAAAAATCAAGTGGAGAAGGGCTGAAACATGTTTATAAATCATTATAACAAGAGACACGAGATGATCTGCTCCAGATGAGATACACAGTGCACGAGAATTGTTTATGTGACTGGAGAAGGAGGCAGTTATCTTGAATCTCCATGGGCTGGTCAGGGCAGAGAAGTACTTTGCCTATCCTGGCATTATTGGTCCTCTACAGACTGTGTGCCATGAATCCACAAGCCATATATGCTTTGCTCTTTTCAGTAGTTCCAGTGCCTAGGATATAGAAGATGATCAATAAATATGTTTTGAATATGTTCATTCATTATTTTACTAATTCATTCAATCTTTTGTATTGTCCCCATTGCTCTTCCAGAGTCACTAAATTCTCATGTTTGTTTTGTTTTGTTTTGAATTGCCAAGGAATTATTTTTAAAAATCAATGTGTTACCAAGACACAACGCTCTTAGCAGAAGGGAATGATCTAACCCAAAGGGACCTGTGTATGTTCATTTTTATTTGGAAAAGGAAGAGAAGATGATAGCAGAATCAGATAGGGATTCATGAGTTGATTTGTTTTTTGTTTGTTTATCAGAAGTTTAAGATCCAGGAAGGATTTCTGCAGAGTACAACTCTAGATGTACAACAAGTTCTACTTTTTGGAAAGGAGGATTTCAGATAGTGACTTCAAAGAGAAAAACAGTAAAACACCTAAAAGACAGCTTCCCTAATGTATAATTTTTCTTTAAATTGTTCCCATATTTATGCATTTACTTCTAACTCTGTAACTCATGTGTCAAGTGTCTTTGAAGACTCAGGTTAGAGGAAATTTGTTAAAAATTCTCTACCTTCCTCATTTGCAAAGTAAAACTCAAGTGAACACATTTCTTTTTCTCCCTTTAATTTGAATTGGAATAAATGAATTTTTAAACTTCCAACTCACAACTCCATTTTATTGTATTATGTGGCTTTCCTGAATTTGTAGGCAGGTGGCATGAGGTTAGCAATCCCATTTCTGCAAGGCAGTGATAGTCCTCTGTTCTAGAAGCTATTCCTAGCTAGTTGCAAAGAACATCTGCTTCTGGGGCCATAAGTGGTATTTGAGGAAGAGGTGCTGACTCTAGAGACTGGTCCAAAAAACCTAGAAAGTGATAGATCATAGGTCACTGCTTCCTTCCAGGATCAAGAAGAAAGAAATGATGCAAAAAAGAAGACAAGACATTAATGCATTTAGCATCCAAGTCTGGAGTTGATGATTCAATCAACTCCAGAGACTGGGGACTTTCTAGACTCACGGGACACTGGCAAGCCCTTCAACCAGGGCTGATTATTCACTCTGGGATAAGAGAGTTCATCCACCCATACCTAAAATTGTTTTTCTTGTTCACTTTTTTCTTCTAGGTCAGTGTATTCTAAAGCAGATTCACATTCTCTATAAATCTGTGAAGTATTTTCCATGGAAATTTAGGAGGGGAATTAAGAAAACCAAACTCTGTAAAGATTAAGAATTCAGATGTTATCCATTGAGGAATATGAATTCTGCTTTAGATTATTTATAGACACATGTACAGCATTTTTTTATACTTCTCCATATACATTTTCATTTCAATTGGTCTCAAAAGAGTTCATTGTGTAAATAAACGGTGGCAAGCCTGAGATCTCATAACATTAAACACAAAGTGTTAAGGGTTTAAAGTGTGTGAGCTCGTTTATGATTGCTAATTGGGAACTTGTGCCTAATTAAATGTGGAGTACTATCAGATTATGTCAATGTCCATATTTCATGTTGAATTTAAGAGATTTTTACACATCTGACAGGTTAGCAGGTATGTCAAGAGCCCTAGCAAAGACATCAAAAGAAAATCATGTAATTTAACTCCTAGAGAATAGGGAAATGACAATAAAAACTGGATGTGTCATTTGCCCTGTGGTCCTGAAAGCTGCATACATCCCAACTGCAAGAGAACTAAAAAATAGTTCAGCCTTCCACACTCTGGCTAGATTCTCCTCTCAAGCCATATCATGGTCAAGATGGAAAGTACCTTTACTTTTACATTGTATAAGGTTAAGGTGTACAACATAATGATTTTATATGTGTGTATTGTAAAATAATTGCCATAAGTTTAGTTAACATTCATCACCTCATCTAGTTACACTTTTTTCCCCTGTGATGAGCTTTTTAAAAAAAGATGTTATTTATTTTTTTGAGAGAGAATGAAGGAGGTGGGGAGAGGGAGAGGGAGAAGCAGGCTCCCTGGGACCCTGGGAACCCTGGGATCATGACCTGAGCCTAAGGCAGACGAGTAACCAACTGAGCCACCCAGGCGCCCCCTTGTGATGAGAACTTTTAAGATCTGCTCTCTTAGAAAATTTCAAATATACATTATTAATTATAGTCATCATATTGCACATTTCCTCCCCAGAACTTAACTATCTTATAACTAGAAATTTGTGCCTTTTGCCACCTTACCAAATTCCTCCACCCTTATACACCTCCACCCCTTTGTATCATTTAGCATAATTCCCTCAAGGTCCATCCACATTGTCACAAATGACAAGATTTTGATTCGGGGGTCTCTTTGGCTCAGTGGTCAGGATACAGACACTTCAAAGCGTCTGTGATTTCCCATAGACTTCTAATATTCCTTGGCATCTCAGAATGCTGAAATCAGGTTGCCATATACAATGCCCCATACAGAGTCTCTTGCAGAAATACTACTGAATTTCTTTCTTATAAGGTATTTTCCAGGTACTTAGGCAAGAAATGCAAATGATAGAGGAAAAATGTTTAAAATGAGCTTAAGAATCTTCAATATATAGAATGCAGTCACCAACTACTCTTAATATCCATGGAACACTACATAAGAGAAGAGCTTAATAATTAGGAAAGGATATTTTAGTTAATGTTATATCAGTTTACATATGCATCTTTCAAGAACTTTCAAATATAACATCTTATAAGATTCATCCCTACATCAAAGTAGGATGGAAGATCTTTATCATTCTGTATTTACAGCCAATGACTATGGTGTTCAGGAAGACTGGATCTTGCATCACACAGCTTGTACACAGCAGATCCATGACAAGACCAAACTACTGATGCTTGTCCTGGGGCTCTTTATGCTCCACCAAAAACTGCCTTTCCACATTGGGAAATACATTTTTTTATTATTATGTTAATCACCATACATTACATCATTACTTTTTGATGTAGTGTTCCATGATTCATTGTTTTCATATAACACCCAGTGCTCCATGCAGAACGTGCCCTTGTTAATACCCATCACCAGGCTAACCCATCCCCCCACCTCCCTCCCCTCTGAACCCTCAGTTTGTTTTTCAGAGTCCATAGTCTCTCATGGTTCATCTCCCCCTCCGATTTGGGAAATACATTTTTTAAAAATAAAGGCTACTGTGAAGAAGATATACAAATGACAAGCACATGAAAAGATGCTCCACACCATATGTCATCGAGGAAATGCAAATGAAAACAATAATGAGATACCACCCAACATCAGAATGGCCAAAATCCAGAACATTGATGATACCAAGTGCTAGCAAGGATGTAGAGCAATAGGAACTCTCCTTTACTGCTGGTGGGAATGCAAAATGGCACAGCTTCGCAGTTTCTTACAAAACTTAACATACCTTATGATCCAGCAGTCACACTCCTTGGTATTTATCCAAAGGAATTAAAAAGTTATATCCACACAAGACCTGCACAAGGATGTTTATACTAGCTTGATTCATAATTGCCAAAACTTGGAAGCAATCAAGATGTCCTTCAGTAGTTGAGTGGATAAATAAACTGTGGTACATCTAGTCAGCAGATGTATTATTATGTATTAGGTATTATTCAGCACTGACAAGAAATGAGCTATCAGGCCATTAAAAGGCATGGAGGAGCCTTAATGCACATTATGAAGTGAAAGAAGCCAAACTAAAAAGGCTACGTACTATATGGTTCCATCTATATGACATTCTGAAAAACACAAAACCATGAAGATAATAAAAAAGATCAGTGGTTGCCAATGAGGGGTGGGGATGGTGGCATTAAGAGGCAAAGCACAGAGGATTTTTAGGGCACTGAAAATACTCTGTATGATATTATAATGATAGAGACACATCATTATACATTTGTCCAAACCCATATAATTTACAACACCAAGAGTGAACCTTATGGTAAACTATGGACTTTGGGTGATTATGATATGTCGATGTAGGTTCATCCTTGGTTGAAAAAAAATGTGCCATTCTGATGAGTAATGTTGATAATGAGAGAGGCTATGCATATGTGGGGACAGGTAGTATATGGGGAATCTCTCTACCTTCCTCGCAATTTTTTTTTTGTAAACCTAATACTCTAAAAAGCTAAAGTCTTTTTTTTTTAAATGAAGGCTACTAAAAACTGAAATCACTTCCAAAGATAACTATTAGAAATTCCTTTAGTAGAGTACTTTAAATGCAGCTGATTGCTGAAGGCAGAGAACTAAATTAGATATCACATAGTATTAATACCCTAGAATCCTAATGCTATCGCTACAAGAAAAATCTATGTTCTCTATGGAAAGTCATCCAGTTAATTAATTAGTTGGGTTAAGAGAAACATAAAAGACCACATGGTGCAATGGAAAGTGCTAACTAAACCAAAAGTTCTGGCATATAGTCCTGGATTACTCACTAAATAGGTGTGTAAACCTAAACACATCATGTTATTTTTGTAGTCACAGTTTTCCTGAGCTACAAAATTCATAAGAAATGGTGGCATAATCTGTAGGATCCCTTCTGGCTCTAAGAAGCTATGATTCTTCCTCCTGTTTCTATTAATTCAACAAATATTTGCCTTCAGTAGCCTCAACTAATCTGAACTCTGCATTCAAGAAGGAAAAAAGAAAGAAAAGAAGCAGATCTTAATTCTATGTGGTTTTTTTCATTCTTATTTGTGCTTATACTTTGCACCTCATTCAATTGATCATTTAAAAAAAAATTAATGACAATCAGACCCCAGTAACTCAAAATATGTATTCTTCACTGAACTCAGGTCTCAACAGAAATCAACCAGATTTTTTTTCAGATGTCAGGGAATTAAGATCCATGGTCATTTCATTCCCAAGAACCAATGTTTCATCTAACTTCGAATCCTTGTGGATGAGGTCCAAATGCAAAGTCTCTTCCAATGTTAAAGAAGACTCTGTGCTTGGATCAGCTCCATTGAAAGCATGGGGATGATGAGAAACCAGCCCAATTTCAGAATACAACAGAATAAATCAAATTAAGGAACATTCTGTAATATTTAGCCCATTATAGAACACTTTTAATAGGTTCTTTTGGCCATGGAAGAATTTTTTTTCAAAGTCAGTATTCCTTTTAAATTCTAAGTTTCCATTCTAATTGATCTTCATGGTCTTGCCATAGTAATTGCAATATGTCCAAATATATGAAAGACCTAATTTAAAGAATATAGTCTGGGAATGTTTGAAAAACATTTATTGCATATATCAGCACAATATTTGCTTTCAATCATTCAAAATATTCAAAATATTGCAATATGCAATGAAAACCATTTTAATCAGCATATAACAAAAGTATCATTAAAATCTTTTCAGAGTAACCCAACAGATCAGTCTACAATGTAAATATGGAAAAGGAAATGACATTATAAAGCAGGAAAATTAAAGATTAGAAACTGGTGTTGACACTATTTAATAGAGTTCTATTTCCATCTTTCATTTTTAACAGAAAGCGATCCTTTCTAGCTTTTGAGTTAATGCTATGCTTGGCCTTATTCCATTTCCTCTTACTCCCCAACCTCCCACACCACATTTCATTGTGGTCTTTGGTTATGTTGCCCCCCATCCTGAGTCACACCCACATTCACTCAATCTTCTGAGCATTGCTAGAGAAAGCTGGAAATTGTGCCATGTGTTTATTAATTTGTAAGCTCACAGGGTCCTCATGGTTTAAGTTTGCCCCATAATCATGTAGTCTCTTGCTCCCACAGGCTGTTCTCAGAATTCTACCCCTCTAATGTCCTCACTTCTTTCCATAAATGGAACTCTACCTTCCTTTTTTTCCTTGCTACCTCTGTATGACTCAGAGCCACATCTTTTACACAGTCTCAAAGCACATATTCATAGCTTGCTGGACCTCTTGTTCTTCCATCTTATCTCAGAGAAAAAGCTGTACCTCCTCCTTCACAAGGCTAGTCCCCGTTGTAGTCATCTCTGTCCTATAAATCCCGGTATCCTCCTGAACTTTCTGATGCTCTAATGCACATTATTTCCTGTTGCATCTTTAATCTTTTACTCCCTACTGATTTCTTACCTTGTAAATCTGCTCAAATGTCCTAATGGGCTGCTGCACACACACACACCCTTCTTTTTTAACCCTCTTTTTAGTTTGACTCAGTAATTAACGTGTTATCTTCACGCTCTCTTATCTTCTTAAGTCTGATGTGATTTTGGTTGCTACCTTGACTGGATCTTTTTTCTTTCTTTTTTTTTTTTTTTTAAGATTTACTTATTTATTTTGAAAGAGAGAGAGAGAGAGGAGGGGCAGAGGGAGAGAATCTTTCAAGCAGACTCCCTGCTGAGTGAGGAGACCGACACAGGGCTCCATCCCACAACGCATGAGATCAAGACCTGAGCCAAAACCAAGAGTCAGATGCTTAACCAACTGAGCCACCCAGGTGCCCCTGGATCTTTTTCTCAATGGTTACCAGTGACCTTTTAAATACCAAATCCAAAGGTCTTTCTTTCAGTCCTTATTTTCCTAGATTACTTTTATCTTCTTCTAAAATAACTTTCCTCACTTAGTTTCTGTGATTCCACATGGACCTAGTTCTTATTTTACCTTTAAAGTTTTCTTTTAGGGGCACCTGGGTGGCTCAGTCATTAAGTGTCTGCCTTCGGCTCAGGTCGTGATCCCAGGGTCCTGGGATCGAGCCCTGCATCAGGCTCCCTGCTCCACAGGAAGCCTGCTTCTCCCTCTCCCACTCCCCCTGCTTGTGTTCCCTCTCTCACTGTGTCTCTCTCTGTCAAATAAATAAATAAAATCTTTAAAAAAAAATAACGTTTTCTTTTGAATGAAAGTCAGTGGTTTCTCTACTTCTCTTTATTCCCTCCTTGAACATGGACATTCATTTTGTATAACCTTTTTGCTTTTCTCTCAGGAATCTCATCCATTCTCATGACTTAATAGGACACCTCTGCCAAATCTTCAGTCTTAAATTCACTCTTTATCTTTGTTTATCAATTAGATACTTCTTACTGAAAGTCTACAATTACTTCAAACTCTCAATATCTTAAACTAGATCTATATATTTTTTTTGGCAAAACCAGTTTATTCTTTATATATATGTTATTGGAAACATTATTTTCCTATCAACCTAAGGCCAAAGCTTTTGAAGATTTTTTTAAAAGATTTTATTTATTTGAGACACAGAGAGAGAGCATGAGCAGGGGGAGGGGCAGAGAGAGAGGGAGAAGTAGACTACCCACTGAGCAGGGAGCCTGATGTGGGACTCGATCCCAGAACCTAGAGATCATGACCTGAGCCAAAGGCAGATGCTTAATTGACTGAGCCACCCAGGTGCCCCCAAAAGCTTTTGAATCTCGTTCAAAAAAATAATACAATATAGACCAGACTATAAGAGCTTTAAGAGAACTAGATGCAAAGTTCTAAGGATTATGACTGAGAAATTAAATCTGAGCAATTGGGGAAGATTTGGAAGTTTCAAAAGAAAATCTTAGATATTTTATAAGATTGAAGAGCCTAAATCTTATTTCTATGTTTTTTACATAAACAAACAAAAATCCATATAATCTTCTTCCCTGTTTAAAAAAAGCAAGAATTTATTGCTAAATCCTATTAGCTTCCTTTACAATGATTTAGCATTCCCTTCTCTTTCTCTATCAGATAACATATTTGTGATTCTCACATCTGTTTACTCATTTATTCAATAACTTGTCAGTCAGCATTTACTGTGCTGGAGCTTGACTTCTTCTTGGTGCTTTTTAAATATAATAAGTAGATAATTATAATTTTCTCCCAAAGACTTCTATTCCCAGAATTTTCCTTTAAGTGCCATATTAATCCTCCGGAAACATCTCTTCATGCATTCACTACTCTGTTAAAGAGCCTTTTAGTTGGGGCGCCTGGGTGGCTCAGTCATTAAGCATCTGCCTTCAGCTCAGGTCATGGTCCCAGGGTCCTGGGATCGAGCCCCACATCGGGCTCTCTGCTCGGCGAGAAGCCTGCTTCTCCCTCTCCCTCTCCCACTCCCCCTGCTTATGTTCCCTCTCTCGCTGTGTCTCTCTCTGTCAAATAAATAAAATCTTTAAAAAAAAAAAAGGCTTTTTAGTTATCAAGACCAGTCTAACTTCCTTTGTTTCACATCTGACATTCTTAATTTGAATGCTCCACTCTGTCTGCTCAGAGGCCCCTTCCCAACCTTTTTTTTTTCCTTCTGAATTTTTATTTAAATTCTAGTTAGTTAACATATAGTATAATATTGGTTTGGGTGCTCATCATAACAAGTACTTGCCTTAACACCTGTCATCCGTTTAGCCCATCCCCCATCCACCTCCCTCCATCAAGCCTTAGTTTGTTCTCCATTGTTAAGAGTCTTATAGTTTGCTTCTCTTTTTGCCCCTTACCATCTGTTTTGTTTCCTAAATTCCACATGTGAGTGAAATCATATGGTATTTGTCTTTGTCTGATTGACTTATTTCATTTAGCATAATACATTCTAGCTCCATCCATGTCACTGCAAATGTCAAGATTTCATTCTTTTTGATGGCTGAGTAATATTCCAGTGTGTGTGTGTGTGTGTGTGTGTGTGTGTGTGTGTGTGTGTGTATACACATACAACATCTTCTTTATCCATTCTCCAGTTAATAGACATTTGGGCTCTTTCCATAGTTTGGTTATTGTTGATAATGCTGCTGTAAACATCGAGGTGCCTACACCCCTTTGAATCTGTATTGTTGTATCCTTTGGGGTAAATACCTACTAGTGCAATTGCTGGATTGGGGGGGTAGTTCTATATTTAACTTTTTGAGGAACCTCCATACTGTTTTCCAGAGTGGCTGCACCAGTTAGCATTCCCACCAACAGTGTAAGACGGTTCCCCTTTCTCCACATCCTCGCCAACATCTGTCATTTCCTGTGTTGTTAATTTTAGCCATTCTGATCAGTGAGGTGGTATCTCATTGAGGTTTTGATTTGGATTTCCCTGATGATGAGTGATGTGGAGCATCTTTTTATGTGTCTGCTAGCCCTCTGGAATTCTTCTTTGGAAAAATGTTTATTCATGTCTTCTGCCCACTTCTTAACTGAATTACTTATTTTTGGGGTGTTGAGTTTGATAAGTACGCTATAGATTTTGGATACTAGTCCTTTATCAGATATGTCATTTGCAAATATCTTTTCCCATTCCGTAGGCTGCCTTTTAGTTTTGTTGATTGTTTCCTTCACTGCACAGAAACGTTTTATCGTGATGAAGTCCCAATAGTTCATTTTTGCTTTTGTTTCCCTTGTCTCCAGCAATGTGCCTAACCTTCTTTCACATCAAAATACTCCTCTCCCATTTCTCTGTTGTAACCATGCCATATACATTCCAGCCTCTAAGGCATTTCTTCACACTTTTTGCCAAGAATACCCTTCATCATCTCCTCCCCTTTAAATCCCTCTCTTCTTTTTAAGGTCAGGCCAATTTCCACCTCCCCCATTAGGCCATCAACAGGCACCTACCTCAGTCTTCAGTGTCTTCTTTCTCATCTGAACTCTGGTGGCACTATTTTCTTCCTTCCATCAGCAATTTCTACATGATATCCTATATCACTATGTATTTTTTTCACATGTATGAATGCAGTCTACCTTCCTAATTATATTATAAGGCCACAAAGGACAAGTTACTTTTTTGTGTTCCTGACATCTAAAATGGTACTTAAAAACATCAAGCGAACAAAGCAGGGATTAATACTTATAAGTTGACAACCACTTTTTCAATGAAATAAAAATTTTATTTTCTCTCTCTCTCTTTTTTTTTAAGATTTTATTTATTTATTTAATTGACGAGAGAGAGCGAGAGAGGGAACACAAACAGGGGGAGTGGGAGAGGGAGAAGCAGGCATCCCTCCGAACAGGAAGCCTGATGCAGGGCTCGATCCTAGGACCCTGGGACCATGACCTGAGCCAAAAGCTGTCTCTTAACCAACTGAGCCACCCAGGCATCCCTTTATTTTCTCTTATTCCCAAAAGATACCATGGACAGGGGCAACACATTGCAGTATATTTTACAAATCTCTGAAAAGAAAGCATACCTTTGAAGCACAAATGTTGTGCAAGGAGGATTATTTGTAAGCTTCTCTGTAGTGCATACCTCCACTGAATTTAGTGAGTTATGTGCAAAACTCTGTGGTAGGTACTGTGGGAAGGCAAGATAAATGTGATAACCTTCCCCTTAAGGAGCTACAATCTTATAAAGACATGTGCATATGTCCCTATCTTTTAGATCTGGCAGTGACTGGTCTTGTGAGACATACATAGAGTGGCCAAATGATGAAAGTGAAAAAGTCTTCCTAGAGGAATTGGAGACACCTGTGAAGAAATTGGATAGAAGTTGGGAGTTAATTAATTAGTTTTGTTTTAAACATTATTTATTTTGGCTTAAATAAAGCCAAATTAGATAACTAATTAATAAGTTACTTGGTTAATTAAATAACTACCAAAGGTTTTTTGTTTAGTTTTATGCAAAACATTCATGCTCTGGATGTTTTATATTTTAGTAACATATAATATTTAGTCTAATCTTTATGAAATGAATTGGTGTGGGTAATGTTAAGTTTTGAACTTTGAGAATTGTGTAACTTTTCATGGGCTGGAGGAGTGAGAAAATCCAGAAAGATCTGATAGTTTAGCTCCTTACAACATGTACACAAACCACAGATAAAACAACACTGGCAGTTGAGGTAGGAAAAGGGAATAGAGTATAGCATTCAGGATACCAAAAACACATATTTCAAACTACAAAAATCATAAAATGAAGTAAAAGGGATCTTTGAAGGGGAATAGATGAACTTGAAAGCGCTTTAAAAAATAGGAGTGGAATCATTTTTCTTATAATAATAGAAAACACATAGCCATAATTGATATAATGAGTTCTTTGAGTCACAGTTGGAATATTTTGAATATATAAGCCACCTTAGTTCTACTCTTGTTTCCATAAGAAAGCATATAATATGCTTTTTGAATTATAATAGTCTCATATTATATATGGTATTTCTCTTAACATATCAAATTTCAGAAATAGTGCTAGGCTTATGTATCAACCCCTTTTGAAATGTAATTACTTAGTTATTCCTGTGAAAGATCAATGTCAAGGTATGTTTAGTTTTATAGCAAGTTACCTTTGATGACATATTTTGTATTTATATCAAATATTTTTTAAAGGTGTACTTTGTTTCTAAAACAGACATGAAATATTTGTGATAATTTCTGGACTCATTATCTGACACATTTTACAGAGCACTTTCTCTGCTTACTCTGCTGGGCTGTAGAGTCATCCTAACATGAAGCAAGCTTGGCCCCAACCTTAGGTAATTCACAATCTGATGGGGGAGATAAAATTGCAGACAAATAATCAAAATATAGTGATCTAAAAAATTCAGCCTAGGGCATTTAGGGATGCTTCACAGAGGAATTAATATTTTAATAAGATCTTGAGAATATGTAAGAAGGAAAGTGGAAGGCTTCAAAAAGAAGGTGAATTTTGGGTGGGATTTCATAGAATTTGTGTAAGTGGAAGGAGCTTTTATTCCCTCAGAGATGGTGAATAATTTTGCAAGAACTTCAATTTACTAGAAAAAAAAATCTAGATACAAATCTACTAAGCACAAAAAATTATGACATATTTGTCCCAAATCAGAAGCATAAGCAAAGTTTTATGTCAGATTTGCCCGGCTTTAATCTTCTTATGCCACAGCTTCATAGATTCCAATTCTTTAAAACTGAGTGGAAAAATCCAAAGAGTTATCCAGCATTATAAGAAAAATGTATCAGCTCCTAAGAAAGTAAAATGCTGAATCAGTTTCCATAGAGTGAATAGAGATAGCTCTGAATCCCATCACATCTGTAGAGATGTGATAGAGCAGCAAATTGTCAATCTAATTCATGATTTCTCAGTCTTGATGTGATTGACATCAAGGACAAGATAATTCTTTCTTGCGGAAGACTTGTCCTGAGCATTGCAGCATGTTTAGCATTATCCCTGGCCTCTACCCTCTAGATTCCAGTAACACTCCACTCCCCAGTAGTGACAACCAAATATGACTCCAGACATTGACAGATATCCCTTGGGGAACAAAGTCATGTCTGGCTGAAAATCACTGATCTAATCAATATATAATTATGTCTCCCAGAAATGGGGCTCAGAGTAATGACATGGATAAATGAGTGATGAAGATAGCAACAGCACTGCTCACTTCCAAGTGTGTACCTGCCCAGTCCAAATTATTTACACCCATCCTGGGGCCAGTGACACAAGACACACTTTGGGACCTTCACAATCTTTGCCTCAATGGTTCCCTCGGATTTAGAAACAGAAACCCAGTATTTAATCCAGGAAAATATCTTTATAATGCACAATTTATGAAAAGGCCAAAAAAAAAAAAGTCCTGAATTTTTGGCCCACTGAGAATTAATTTAACCAAACTCAAAAGTAGATCAATCAAGGGGAACACTTGAAATACAAGATAGCAGTAAAATGAAACCCATCATCATATCCTAGGAAACCAATAAGTCTTTGAATATGGCAAATGGAAATAAATGTAATGTTCCCAACAGAAGAGAGGTGGGAAGTGAGTTAACCAGCAGGGGCTTGAGAATTTGGCTAAAGAGAATGTCCCACAGGAAAGGAGCTTCTAGGGCTCCCAGCCAGGACCAGTGTTCCCATGGCCTTGGCCGGCTGGCAACCAAAGGGACAGCTGCAGCCCAGGAGGAGCCAGCCTTGCCCTTTGGTCGTTCAATCCACCGTGACAATCTATGAGCACCTTTGGTGCTCCTCTCCCTAGCCTTAAAGCCATACAGTCTGTAAATATCAACATTTTTTAAAAGCTAGAGATGCTAGCTTTTAAGAAGAGTGAAAATGCAGCCTGCTATTATGTGAACTGATCCAACCGCTTTATCCAAGGAGAAAGTTTTCAAAATGGCTTATAGCTGAGATATTACCTTTTTCTTAGTGTTCACCACAAGCAGGAGCCACAGAAGCCAGGTTATTCCAAACAAACCCATTTTTTTTTTTTTCAATCTGAAAAGACAAACTAGAAAAATGTCATGAAAGCAGAAGAACAAAACAGAAGAGTTTTCATTACTGCTGGTGATGTAGGGAATACACTGATGAGTGTTATTTCCCTGCTTAGTGATGGTCTTCTCTTATGAAACACCTTTCTTCTTTGGGTTTATATATTGCTTAATGTGTTTTCTGCTGTTAAGGGTAGAGATTCTAGTCTTACTAGATCACAACCTCCCAGATCAATTTTAAACCAGCATGTGCTCTAGGAAACAGCCCACTCAAGGGCTAATCTCATTCTGTTTTATTTGTTTTCTTGGTTCTACTCATGTTTTTCTCTCCTCTTTACTTGGCAGGAATTGGAGGACTAACGATGTCCCTTTTACCCCCACCCCCACCCCTTTAGAAAAGGAGCTCTTCAATGCAATAAGTCAGTCTAGACAAAGAAAATTAAGGTAATTAGTAGAAAGCTTGCAAATGTGCTGTGTAGGAGGCCCTGTCATTACAGACCCTCACCCAGGCTCCTGTGGTTTGGTGTGTGTACACAATAATAGTTCTGGGTTTCCTCTCTGTAGAGAGGAATAAAATAATTTTGGCTTTCAATTAGAGACATAACTGCAGTTTAGTCAGGGGCATGGAACAGGGTAGCTGACAGCTATGCCAAGCTAATGTCATAAGACATGAAATCCCAGCACATAGCAAGGGATCCTGAGGCATCTGAGTTACCACAGGCCTCATACACAATAAGACACCAAGACTAGCAATTAGGATGCAGACAGAACAAATATTTACATTTTGAGAAAACAAAAGAGGAGGCATCAACAACAGAATGAATCAAAAGCCACAAGACCTCTGATGTGGGCAAGCAAAGTGTCGCTGTCAGTGTGAAGCAGGAAGGCAGAACTGGTTTCCAGTATTTGCAATTCAGAAATCTAGATTACTGGAAAATTTACAATAACATTGCAGTTTAAGATCTCCTCTTCAATCCGTGTTACACGGAGTTTAACATGACGAGTCAATTGCCCTTTTCCTCCTTCTACCTTCTAAAGCCTCCTGTTAGCTCCAAGTCATTTCTTCACCATGTGTGTATGGATTATGTGTTACAGGGAGTCTGAATACATTATTTCAAGAGGTCTTTCAAAGTCCTGGAAGTGCTCAAATACGTTTTAAAGCCATGTATCAATTCATAGATTTATTTTGTCAAAGAGACTGGTGTTCTAAGTGACCGGAGAATGTGGTAAGATCTAATAGAAGAAAATCAGGGCTTTGGGTGGGGGTCCAGGAAAGGAGAGAGATGTTTGGATCCTCCCTTCTCTAGAATTAGGAGACAGATTTTTTTTTCTAAGTACTTTTAGATGGTTCACTCTTGCACACTCATCTGGAGAGGGGGAAAAATTCTGGCTTGCCAGGCAAATACAGAGACTTGTCACCAACAGGAAGACCCTAAGTCAGCCTTTGTTGTAACTGGAGTGAGGCATTTAGTTTTGACTAATTCTGCATGCATCGGCTATTATAAGAAATCCAGAGGGGGTGGTAAATAAGGATGGAATGACTGGGGCCTGGCTAGTGAGGAGAAGCAGCTCAGTGCACATGGCTTGGCTTTGACATGGCAAATGATGCTAACTTTTCCCTTCCAAATGTCTCTAATTCTGAAATTCTATAAGCATGAGATGGTGTCTCAGCCCCTTTTGATCTACATCAACCCATAATGGATGTCTGCCATGTGCTTGGCATCAGTACTTGGGAAAATGACTTTGCTGCCAATTATCTGATACTGTTATTTCATTTCTAAAATGTAATATCTAAAAATTGTTCATTTGAGAGATGTTTCAAAGCACTTTTCGCCAGTGTGCCAAGTTTCAGATTCATTTTGGGAGAGACACACATACACATAGTATTTCAGTGAATTTAATATTTTATAAATGGGTAATATTAATTGAGTATATGCTAGCTACCAAACTCTGTTCTAAAAAGTCTTTATGTGTCCTTAATACAGATGTAGATGGAAGAATAATTCAATGATTCCATACTCTTATAAACTTTTTCCCAGGCTACTGAAGCTAAGGAAGTTACTTTATGTTAGTTCTAATTTAATGGATTGACATTGTTAGGGGAATAATAAATCAAGAAAGAGCTAAGAAAAAGCATTCTCAAGAGGATAAAAAATCTCTTTTTATCAAGAGAGTCAGGACAGAGCCACAGACCTTGCCATCTGGGGACACATGAAGCCTGAACCCCCGGAACATTTTATGTTAGTTTATAGGTAGTAAGAGTAACTAAATTTAAGGTCAGTGCAGCCAAGAAATTTTACTTTCTAGACAATCCTACTTCAACTTTTTCCTCTATTTATTGAGTTTTATTAGTTTTAAGTTCTATTGTTTCAAATAAATGAAATCTATTGAGGTTTAATGTTTCTTTAGTTTTAATAAGACAGATTTCAGTCTTTTTATTGGAGAAGGTACAGTCTGTCCATCATTTCAGGACTTAATGTCTGACACAAAGTTCTATAGAACATTATGGAAGTTACTGCATGAAGCATGGGTATTTTGCAGAACTTATATTGTTGATGCTTTTCCATTTTTATAATAGATTAATACACCCTCACTTTTTCTAGAGGTTACTGAACTCTTTCTGTTGTTTCCTTGGACATTAGCTCCCTTCTTCCTGTCCTGCAGTGCTGTTTCCTGCATTTACCATGCTTCTTAAGCTTTCATCTCATGTCCACAGCCATGTTCACTTAGTAGACAGCTTCAGAGAATGGAGAGGCCACCAGACATGAATCTCCTCATCTTTAGAACTTACCTCCCTCCACAACTCACCATTCTTTTCTCCTTACTTCCCATCTTAGAGAATGCATCTAATCTTGTCCAGTATTCTCTTTCTTTCCTCTATTTTCCCACTCCATTTTTTGTTCTCAATTTAAAATATTCAAATAGCTTTCATTTAAAATTTAACTCTAAAAAAGAGCAAAGAAGGGGCGCCTGGGTGGCTCAGTTGGTTAAGCGACTGCCGTCGGCTCAGGTCATGATCCTGGAGTCCCTGGATCGAGTCCCGCATCGGACTCTCTGCTCGGCAGGGAGCCTGCTTCTCCCTCTGACCCTCCCCCCTCTCATGTGCTCTCTCTCTCTCTCTCATTCTCTCTGTCTCAAATAAATAAATAAAATCTTTAAAAAAAAAAGAGCAAAGAAGGAAAGGAGAAAGGAAGGATGGAGGAAGGCTATAATTTCTAAGGTCTGTTCTAGTTTCTAGAAGAAAAAAATCTATATTTATTTTCTCTCCCACAGCATAACCAAAACTGCTTTAACTAAGGTATCTACTTTGTTAGGAATTAACTGGTCATTTCCATCGTATTTTCTCTAACATGCTGTGGCAGTACATTTTGCTCAGCACTCAGCTGTTTGGTACTCTTGTCTTTCTTGGATTCTGAGCCCTCCTCCTTCCAAACTGCTCCATCGCCCCCTTGAAGGAATGGTACCCTCTGCACATCCCAAATATTTTTCTCCAAGGTTCAACATTTATCTCTTTTAAACCTAACATTACTCCTGGAAGATCTTATCCTCATGCACATAACTACAGATGGCTTCCGGATCTACAACCCCAGCTGGAATTTTCTCTTCTACTTGAAACCCATATTTTCAATTTCATACTAGGAAAAATTACCATAATCCCCTCCTGGATTGAGAAAATTAAATTGCTCAAGCACAAGCATCAACTTCTCACCCTTCTTCATACCAATGTACCAATTTACTCTTCCATCTAATATTTTCTCTGGTGTCAAAGGCAAATTACCCATTGATCAATTGAAGGTCAGCACATCTACTGTGCACTTGGCTGAATGCCCCTTTCTTCTCATTTCATTACAGACCTTGCTCCAGGATTCATTATAGTCTCTAACTAGATGATCTATGACTATTATGATTTAAACCTCATGCTCCCTGCTACTTTTTACCTTTCAGCTTTAAAAATATATGTACTTCTAATCTAGCCAAATAAATAAATGGATAAATAATAAATTACCTCTCTGGAGCTGCCTTTCTTTTAACCACTCTAATTGAGATTTGGTCTTTTGTTTTCTCTTCTTTTTGTTTTTGTTTTAAAATCAATAAATTTTCATTTGAGGAATTTCACATGTGATTCCTTCTATCACCTTATTTCTTTAAAAGTCTAAGTCATAATCTTCAAGATAGCCCTTTTAAAAAGAACTTTTACTCAATCCCCAGTTGTCATTGTAAGTCAGCCCACGGTTCTTTTGGTAGTTGGGCTTCTTTGATCTCTACTTGAATATGGATATACTTCAAAAATTCTCCATCTGTAGTCTTTAAGATCCAATTTCTTCAAGCAATTTACTTTAGTGCCCCAGAAGTCAAATTATAGGAAGTATATTGTTTGCTATTTTGGCAAATAATCTAAAATATATTATTCCTTAAATGTTTCTAATATTGAAAAGTCTTGTCACATCCACTCTTTACTCATGAGCCTAGCAAAAAATGTTACAGGTCTCATTGTCACCACTGCAATAAACTTACTGTGATGGAAGCATAACCTGTGTCTCAGTGTAGCCACTTTTGCCTTCCCTTCTTGATCATTTTTCTTGAAAGACTAGTATGTACTGGCAGCCAGGCTAGGCAGCAGCCCCACCCACCCTTGCACCATGGATGTGACCCCAAGATAGCAAATACATGTGTGCAGCCCACACAGGGATGACCCTTGAGAACTAGCTCTATTAGTCAGAGGGAATTGTGTTTTGAGCTCCACATGACATCTCCTACAAAAGACCACTCCTTCAAAACTGGGAGAGGTAGTTGATTTGCTTAATACAGAGAGTCAGGCAAAGTGAGGAGATGAGGAATACATTCCAAACAAAAGAGCAAAGCAAAACATCAGAATAAAAGACATTAATGAAATTGGAATAAGCAATCTATGATAAAGTTCAAAGCAATGGTCATAAAGATACTCATCAAACTCAGGAGAGAGTTGGATGGATGGATGGATAGATGAATACAATGAGACAGAAAATATAAGAAAGATCCAAACAGAAGTTACAGAGCTGAAGAATCATCAACGGAACTGAAAAATACAGTAAAGGGTTCAACAGCAGACTGGATAAAGCTGAAGATCAGATTAGTGACCTGGAAAACAAAGTAATAGAACTCACCCAACAGAACTCACAGCAACAAAAGGAAAAAAAAAATTAAAGAATGAAGATAAGTTAAAGGAGTCTCTGGGACAACATCAAGTGGAATAGCATTTGCATTAGGGTCCCAGAAAGAGAACAGAAAGAGAAAAACTAGAAAACTTATTTGAAGAAATAATGACTAAAAAATTCCCTAATCTTGGGGAGGAAACAGATATAGAGATCCAGGAAGCACAGAGGGTCCAAAATAAAATGAACCCAAAGAGAGCCACACCAAGACACATTGTAATTAAGAAGGTAAAAGGTAAAGATAAAGAGAGAATCTTAAAAGCAGTAAGATAAAAACAACATAATACATACAAGAAAAACCCCACCAGGCTATCAGCAGATTTCTCAGCAGAAATCTTTCTTTGCAAGCCAAAAAAGAGTGACACAATATATGTAAAGTGCTGAAAGAAAAAAACTTCCAACCAAGAATTTTCTACCGACTAAGATTATCATTCATAATTGAAGGTGAGATTAAGAGTTTTTTAGATAAGCAAAAGCTAAAGCAGTTCATGAACACTAAATCTCCTTATAAGAAATATTAAAGGGACCTCTCTAAACTGAAAAGAAATGACACTAATTAATAACAGAAAACATACAGAAGTAAAAATCTCACCGGAAAAGGTAAATATATAATAAAGGTAGTGGATCAATCACTTTTTTTTTAGATGCACATGTATTGATTCTCCCTATTGATTCTTTTTTTTTATTATGTTATGTTAATCACCATACATTACATCATTACTTTTTGATGTAGTGTTCCATGATTCATTGTTTGCGTATAACACCCAGTGCTCTATTCAGTATGTGCCCTCTTTAATACCCATCACCAGGCTAACTCATCCCCGCACCCCTCTCCCCTCTAGAACCCTCAGTTTGTTTCTCAGAGTCCATAGTCTCTCATGGTTCGTCTCCCCCTCTGATAAACATTGGGGAGGGTATGTGCTATGGTGAGTGCTGTGAATTGTGTAAGACTGCTGAATCACAGACCTGTACCTCTGAAAAAATAATACATTATATGTTAAAAAGAAAAGAAGAATATAGCAGGAAAGGAAAAGTGGATCAATCACTTTTTTTAAATTTATTTTTATTTTTTATTTATTTATTTGAGAGAGAGAGAGAGAAACAGCATGAGAGGGGATAGGGTCAGAGGGAGAAGCAGGCTCCCCGCTGAGCCAGGAGCCCGATGTGGGACTCGATCCCAGGACTCCGGGATCATGACCTGAGCCGAAGGCAGTCGCTTAACCAACTGAGCCACCCAGGTGCCCAAGGATCAATCACTTTTAAAGCAACTATTTTAATCTTCATAGTAAAATAGTAAGAATAGTAAAATTAACTAAAACTACAATAATTAATTGAAAGATGAATAAAAGAAGAAAATGTAAAGTGTGACATTGAAAATGCAAAACATGCATTCATTTATCTGGACACTTGCTTCCACATCTTGGCTATTATAAATAATGCTGCAATAAACATAAGGGTGCTTATATCTTTTTTAATTAGTGTTTTTATTTTCTTTGAGTAAATACCCACTAGTAGAATTATTGGATCAGATGGTAATTCTATTTTTAATTTTTTGAGGAAACTCCATATTTTTTTCCACAGTGGTTGCACAAATTTGCATTCCCACCAACAGTGCAGGAGGGTTCCTGGTGAAATTTAAGAAACAAAGAAAAAAAGAGACAAACAACAACACAAAAACCTAGACTGAGGTTTGGGTTTTTAATACAGAGAACAAACATAGTTGCCAGAGCAGAGGTAGGTAGGGGGATGGGTGAAATAGATAAAGGCGGGTAAGAGTACATTTACCTTAATGAGTACTGACAAGTGTACAGAATTGTTGAATCATTATATTGTACTCTTGAAACTTATGAAACATTGTACATTAATTACACTTGAATTAAAAAATATAAAAAATTTTAAAAGGAAAAAATTCTGAGGGGGGTGAAAAAATGTAAATTTTGGAATATGTTCAAATGTAAGTTACTATCAACTTAGTCATATATGTAGGAAGTTATATGCAGACCTCATGGTAATCACAAAGCAAAAACTTACACTAAATACACAAAAGAAAATGAGAAAGGAATCTAAACCTCTCACTAAAGAAAGCCAGCAAACCACAAGGAAAGAGAGAAAGAGAAGAAAAGAACAGAGAGGAAGTATGAAAACACCACAAAGGAATTAACAAAATGGCAGTAAGTACATACATATCAATAGTTACTTAAGGAAGGAAGTAATGAAAATAAGAGTGGAAATAAATGAAATAGAGATTAAAAAAATAGAAAAGATCAATGAAACTAAGAGCTAATTTTTTGTAAAAATAAACAAAATGAGCCTGGTGATGGGTATTAAGGAGGGCATGTATAGCGTGGAGCACTGGATGTTATACACAAACAATGAATCATGGAACATTACATCAAAAACTAATGATGTACTGTATAGTGACTAACATTACATAATAAAATAATAATAATAAAAGAAAAAGAAAAACCTTTAGCTAGACTAACCAAGAAAAAAGAGGGCTCTAATGAAAAAAAATCTTGGGAATAGAAATTACAACTGACACCACAGAAATACAACGATCATAAGAGACTGCTATGAACAATTATACACCCAACAAATTGGACAAACTAGAAGAAATAGATAAATTCCTAGAAACATAAAATATTCCTAGATTGAATCATGAATAAATAGAAAATCTAAATAGACCAATTGCTAGTAAGGATATTAAATCAGTAATCTGAAACCTCTCAACAAACAAAAAGTCAGGGGCAGACGGCTTCACTGGTGAATTCCACAAAACATACAAAGATTTAATACCTATCCTCAAACTCGTCCCAAAAATTGAAGATGATGGGATACTTCCAAACTCATTTTATGAGACCAGCATTACCCTGATACCAAAACAGGACAAAGAAAAGAAAATTTCAGCCAATATCACTGATGAACATTGATGCAAAAATCCTCAGTAAAATATTAGCAAACTGAATTCCACAATACATTAAAAGGATGTCTCTCAAAAAAAATAAAATAAAATAAAATAAAAATAACAGGATCATATACCATGATCAAGTGTGATTTATTCTAGGGATGCAAGGATGGTTCAACATCCATGAATCATTCAACATGATACACATTAACAAAATCAAAGATAAAAATCACATTAGTGATCATCTCAATAGATGCAGAAAAAACATTTAAAAAAATTCAACATCCATTTATGATAAAAGCTCTGAACAAAGTGGTTATAGAGGGAAAGTTCCTAAACATAATAAAAGCCATATGTAACAAACACACAGGTAACATCATACTCAATGGTAAAAAGGTGGAAAGTTTCTCTCTAAGATCAGGAACAAGATAAACATGTCCACTTTCACCACTTTTATTCAACATAATATTGGAAGTCCTAGCTGCAGCATTTAGGCAAGAAAAAGAAATAAAGTGCATCTCCATCAGAAACGAAGAAAAGAAACTGTCACTATTTGCAGATGACTTGATACCATATATAGGAAACCCAAAGCCTCCACCAAAAAACTGTTAGAACTAATTAATGAATTCAGCAAAGTAGCCGCATGCAAAATTAACATACAGAAACCTGTGGCATTTCTAAACACTAATGAGTTATCAGAAAGACAAATTAAGGAAACAGTCTCATTTAAAATTGCATCAAAAGAATAAAATACCTAGGAATAAATTTAATCAAGGAAGGAAAGATCTGTACACTGAAAACTATGACATTGATGAAGGGAATTGAAGAAAACACAAATAAATGGAAAGATATTCCATGCTCAGGGATTGGAAGAATTAATATTATTAAAATGTCCATACTACCCAAAGAAATGTACAGATTTAATGAAATCCCTATTTACATTACTCAATTCCTGCACATAGTAATTTAAATTATACTTTTATAGTTTTATTAATATTATTGCTATTATAATTATGTTTAAATAATACCTATGTCCAATACACATTTGACACTGTTATTTGTTTACAAATCTGTCCTTCTCTCAAATATGTATTATCCAAGGGTAGCACCATGTCTCTTCTGACTTGTGATAGGAACATTTATCTACCTGAATGAAACTTCACAGGCAACTCAAGATTGTCATTCTGTAGACTGAACTTTTTTCTCTTCGAGTCTTTCCTCCTTCTATTGACTAGTTTCCCAAGAACAGAGCCAGCTACCATCCATTTTGTTAGCCCAACCAGAAACTGTGGAGACACAGCCAATAGTATCTCTTCTAACTCCAATATCTGTTCCACCACCAAAATCCCTGCTCACCCACCTCCAAACATCACTCAAATTCAGCTGCTTCTCTATATTTCAATAGTTGATTCCTTTGTTGGATTTTGGGAGGGGGCTGCACATCCTGCAGGAGATTCCAATCTCTTCTTCGTGCCTCTAAACAGGGCCACCAACACACTCCATCCCACTCGTGCCTCTTCACTGCTTCCAAAGGGACTTCTCTATTACATAAATATATCATGTTTAAAATTCTAGAGGGACTCCCTAATGTCTTCAGGATAGAGTTCCATACCTTTAGCATGAGATACCAAGGTCTTCTCAGTCGTAGTTTTTCAGACTCATCTCCCAGGTATTTATCATGCACACTGTACCTCATTAATGGAGACCTACTCTCAGTTCTCAGAAAATGTGATGCCCTCACAAACTTCTGAACTCATCTGCTCTCTTTGCTGGAATGCCTTTCAGCTAGCACATTTCTACTGGTTCTTGAAGTGCCTTCCACTTCTTATTCTCTGAGGAACTGATTTTTATTTCCCCGATCTCTACTCCCAGGTCCTCTTTCTCCATGTGCCATGCACACATATCTCATATACCTCATAGTACCTATGACATTATATTGTAAGTGCCACCTGTCTTGCCCAACTCCTTAATAAAACTGTGAGTTCTTCCTAGATAGGTTTAATGTCATAGTCACCTCCATATCATAATATCAATCACAGTACCTATGGTACTATGCTGCTGGTTGAATGAATGAATGGACCAATACAAATAAAGTTCAGAAAAGTTAAACAACTTGAAAAGTATGAGGGACACAGTGTACACTTCAAAGCAGAATGCTAGGGGCAGCAAACTACATTGGTTCTGAATGAGCATGACTTTGGAGGATAAAGAAACTGGGTTTGAATCCCACCTTGGCTAACCACTAGCTATTCCTATTTAGGTAGGCACTAACCTCTCAAAGAATTATTCCTTATCTGTAAAATGGTCATGATGAGGTTCTGGCAAGGATCAATTCATAGAATTTCTATGATATGGTTATTATACTACCTGACATAGATTGGCCCTTAGTAAATGTCACTTACCATTTTTACTACCTTGTATCTAGCAGGTTGCTTTAAATTGCACTGTTTAATTTATTAGTCTTTTAATTAAAATTTGTTATAAGAATGAAAATGAACTGTATAACTGTTGGTTAATTTTGGAAAACTGCCATGAAGTTCAAGATTTAAATGTTTGGAGGAATGGAAGGGATGATAAAGATCATCTAGTTCAAAACCCTCACTTTCTATAACAGGAAATAGGGGCTAAGAAGATTAAGATCTAATAGATCATATAGCTTATTAGAGGCTAGTTAGTGAAGATCCAGGACTAGAACCAAAGCATATATCAATGCCTATTATTCCCAGTTGCTTGGATTGATGAAATTCTTGTGACTGTTAGATTTGAAGAACAAGTCTACGGCCATACCACCCTGAACGCGCCTGATCTTGTCTGATCTCGGAAGCTAAGCAGGGTCGGGCCTGGTTAGTACTTGGATGGGAGATTTGAAGAACAATGAGAGCACCTTGAGACTCTTGAGTCCATGTCAGGGAAGAGGAAGATGCCAAATGGGTGGAGAACTGACTGACCTTGCCACATAACCACATACCAGCTATACTATTCTGTTGCTTTATTTCCTTTGGGAGGTTTTTCTTTTCTGAAGAAAGGATAAAGAGCTCTGTGGAAAATTATGAAATACTATTACATACAAATCTGATTAAAAGTCTAGTGACTGTAAACCGTGAGTTGAGATGGACACATTCCCCAGGGCCGGCATGCAGATCTGATAGGTTTAATCTCACCACTTCTGTCTAGCTTTAACTATGTTGCCTTCCCCTATGAAGTTATCTCCCAGAAAAATCAAATTTTTATTCATATTGTCAATTTGTTTGAGGCACTCCAGAAGGGTAAAGAAAGAGAATCTCTATAAATGGAGATTGAGAGAACATGCAAGAAAAATATCATTTTGTGCCAGAAAGAGAAAAAAAATGCTAAATAGCTAGGAATATTTCTTCCTCTTGCAGAAATCTAAATGGGAGCTTCTAAATGAGTCGTCCTTGGTTAAGGAAGTTTCCTAATCCCACGAACTTCTTGATAATAAAATCAGTCATCCCAATTATTTGTCAACAAATCTGATTGAAAACTTAATAGAATAAAATAAAGCCCTTAATATTAAGCATAGGCTTCTAGATATCTGTCTGCATTTCAAAGTTTGTAGGATAGTCTATTTTTGCTCTGAAATTTCTTTAAAACAGCAAAAGTTAGCTCTAGAAAGCATTGTGTTTTTCCATTCAGTTTATTGGTTCACTTTGTACTATTGTTCACAAGCATTTGGTTGCTAGACAAAATGAATGATTCAAAGTGTGAGGCCCAATTTTTGTAATTTATATTCAAGGAAAAATATGACAGAAAGAACAGCATTCAACTTGGAGTTTTTTATACATGTCCACTGCAGAAAGACTCTGGGCTTTTTGGTAGTAGCTGCTCTCCATAGAGCTTATCATTGCATTGCCTGGTATACATTGATCTTTTCATTTTTTAAAAGCGTGATTTCATTTGGGATTGTTCCATGTCAGAATGGTTAGTGATAACATTATTTAAAACTGTGTGTAAAGTTCCCCTTGAATTGTATATTTTTTATGCACTACAATTTCAAAATACCTTTCTTTTCACGGAAGCCACATGTGATCCTTTTGATCCTTGCAATCGTAAAGGAGTCATATATTTTAGAAAGGAATGTTGAGAGCTAGGTGTATAGGAAATATCTGGAGAATAGCTTGGCTTTTAGTGTGAACCAAAGATTATCAGAGAATTTAGAGCAGGAAAAACTCTTAGAAATCATCTTGTCTGGAACGTCCCAAAGTATATCCCTAGCTTGTAACACTAGTCCAGTGAGATACTTCTCCAGTTTCCATTGTCTGACAAGTCAGGAAATCCTGCACACTATAACTCTCTTTTAGAGACTCACATATCACATTAGTCACATTTAAGTCTTTCAGAAAAGGAGGCTCTATAGGCACGTTAACCCTAGTCATCATAATTTATTTGGTCACAGAACTCTCTTATTCCATGGAACTATCATTCTGAGATTTGTGTTTTAGGAAACATTGAGCTACTCCCTTTTCTTGAGAAATTTGGGGCCCAACAAGGTTGTCAAGTGGTCCGTTAGTATCTAAAACCAGTATCTTGGAATTGAAACATTAACTAGCATTTAGGGATAACCTGTGTCCTAAGATTACCTTGTGAAAGTCCTTGGGTAGTAAATGTCAGGGCTGGCTCTTTGCTTATTAAATACATTGTTTTTATCTAAGCAGCAACAGTATTATGTCTTATAGGTTGTGCAAATGAACCCCAGAAAGCCCAACATAAGAGAGATTAATAGTTCACTGACATCACTTGGGGGTATATCCCAAAGCATCTACCCTTTAGACGCTTAGGGAAATTCATACAACTAGTGTACTCCACTACCACTTTTCTAAGTCATTAAATATATTTGTAGGACTTTTTGATAATCCTGGAATTTAGTGAATAAAACAGAGTTGTGAGCAGATTTAAGTTGTTTCTGGTTTTTTGTTTTATTTTGTTCTCTATTCATCTGATACATTCATTACTAATCATTTTGTATAATAGAGGTGTCAGGTAGATATTTACACTAGCTTGCTGTAGGGTTGAAGCCCACATGGGTTAGTCTGCTGGGAAGTCATTTCAAGATGAGACAGTTCTTTAGCCCTGGGCCATGAGATCAGCATTATGAGAGGATCTGCTATTTTGCTAAACGAGCTGCCATTTTTCTATGTTCATTCTGGTTCTGACTTTCCATGCCTTGTTTGTAATTTCCTAAATTCTTTGATGTAAATATGCAATCACTAGCTTAAACTTTGTAAGAAAAACCATAGTCATGGACAATTTTTAAATCGAGCAGTCTATCCAATGGTTCACATGAGTCAATCAAAAAGGCACAATATAGATTACCATGCCATCCCTGTCTGGGACACAACTTGGTAAGAACCCATCCATTTGACTCCCCTCACCTCACCAGAAAGTCCTGTAGAAAAAAAAAACAAAAAAACAAAAAAACATTTTCCCCAACACCCTCACATACCTACTGAATTAAGGCTAAAAGTTTCACGTCATCGTAAGTGATCAGATACTAAAGGAAACTGAATTCAAACAGTTTGATCCTGTTTCACCTTAGGGCAACTCTGGCTGCTGATACAGGGATTCATCAAAGGCTCCCTTTAAGAAAGCCCCTGGAGCCCATTCACTAGGATGCAGGAGTCAGAGATGGAAAACAATTCAAGTTAAATGATTCTCCTTGATGTGCCTTTGGCAACACTTGACGCTAAATCTAAAGCTCTACTTGGATATAAAGGTCTGTTCTAAGGCTAGAAAGTCATAAAATCCCAGCAGGCAGGCTGTTTATCATTTCCCTGGCAAGGCCCTGGGTAATGTTGGAACTGAGGAGCCAGAACACTTGGACATGCACAGAGTGGGGCCGGTGAGACGTGTTTTCAAGTCAGACTTATCTAAGGAAATTCACGGAACATACTGAGAATGGGCTTGGTACTGATTAATTAATTTATTTAATTGTCTTGATGTAGTTGTTTTGTGGCTCTTAGGTTTATTCAAAGAAAACTATTCTTACCATTCCTAAAATATTCCCTTTTCAATCCGGGTACATCTTTCTCCTTGTGGCCAGTGATGTTTCTGAAATTTTAGGGATTGGAGACAGGTGAATAAAGCGTGAGCGGCCAGTGAGAAGCATGATCATTTGGGACTTAGAATTACTAATGTAACAAATATTATTGAGCATCTACCTCTCTAGATTCACATAGTAGGTCTAATCTCAGAAATTTCAAAATCCCATAGGAAATCTCATTATTTAAAAGGCAATTCTGCAAGACTAATGAATCACAGAACTGTACCCCTGAAAAAAATAATACATTATGTTAATTTAAAAATTTTAAAAAATAAAATAAAAATAAAAGGCAATTGTATCCCTCTGAGCAAAATTTGATATTCAAATGAATATTTAAATACAGTTCAAACTTCTAGGCACCTCTGTTTCCTCAAATATAACAGAGGGGTAAGGAGTGACCTTACTGTACTTCTAAAGGTCCCTGTAAGGACCAAACGAGATGTGTGTTCAGTACCTAGCACATAGCATCAAGGATTAGCTATAATAAGTGCATTTTTGTATACCTAAATTTTGGGTATCTGTCTGAAAATTATTTTGGGGCATTTCCGCATTAACCCATTTTTCTTTCTATAATTTCATATTCCTCTGCTAAGAAAGCAGAACAAGTCCATGGGTGATTTCAGTAATTTTACATATTGCATGATGGGATAAGCAAAGACTTAGAATTCAGACACTTTGGGATCTGACGTTTGTCTCCACATCTTAGTGGCTGTGTGATCTTGGACAAGTAATTAAAGCCTTAGTTTGTGTATCTGTGAGGTTGGGAAAACAGTATCACACATGGTTGTCTGTGGTGAGGATGAGAGATTATGAACATTTATTCCCACTTACAGTAAGCACTAAATAAATGACAGTTTAGAGACTCCTTTCTCTCTTTACTCGTCCCTTCTGAATGGCTCGTGCAAACCCACCAACATACATATTCAAAACACTTTCTGCTGTCAACAGCAGAAATGGCATTTTAAAATATTTTTGTTTTCTCTCTAGTTCTAGTGGGTTGTCCTAAAGAAGTAGTTTCTGCAAAATCTGAGAATACCCTAAGAAGTTGGCCCAAAAGCAAAGACACTAAAATTAATTCTAATCTTCTTTAATGATATAAAATTGCTGTGATTACCTTTAGGTAGGATTATTTTAAAGACTCTCGGTGAGAACTATAAATGGTTTCAAGTAACAAATAGTGAATGATACATGAAGATAAACAACTGTGCATTTTATTAAACCTATCAAGATTAAATTTCACTTTTTTTAATAAAAATTAATGTCATAAAAAAAATTAATGTCATTTCATATCTGGGCTCCTGAACAAGTAGAAGAAAATGACAACAAATTTAGAACAAAATTAATCAACCGGCCATGGATGCAAATGAGTGACATCGAAGAGGTACCCTCTCCCCGAAGTAGACTTAATTCCTGTTTCCTGCTCACCAGCTCCCTGTCTTGTTTCCCTTCCTTGAATTCTCAAACCATCTCACCGTCTCACTAGTCTGAGCTTTGAAGATCACTCTTCATAAGTACTGCTTAGCTAGTGGAACATCAGCTAACAGGGTTAAAAGGTAACAAGATAACTGACCCCATCCTCGGAGCTCAAGTTTCTCTCCGGCCAGTGCATTTATGCCATCTCTTCATTTGCCCAGAAAAGCAGTTTAGACATGCAGTTTTTAACCTGGCAACATTCACTTTTTCTGCTGTGTGTCAGTATTGAGAGACTTGCATGAGAGCCTGGATTTTTTTTGAAGCAGTGGAAGAACAGTGTGCATCTGTCCAGTAGATTCTCTTAAAGACACGTTCACATAAGCATGGAGATTTGGAATTGCCTCAAAGATGGACGGGGGTCAGAGAATGCCTGGTAGATCAGTAATAGAATATTTAAATCAAAGTACTTCTTGGGAGAGAGCCAAGTTAGAGAAGAGGGCCAAAGTAACCTGATCCAGGCCATGGCACTGACGATAGCTAGAGCAGCTGTACCCAGGGCCCTTTTGGACTGCTTGCCTGGATGGCCAAGCAAGCCAGGGAGAACACGGGTTTAAATGCTTGCTGGATTAGTGATAAAGGCAAAGAAGAGATTGAGTTGCTTTGATTTCTACAGAAACCAGCATGTTAAACTCACATACTGGTTCTAAAAAGGGCCTTAATTCTGATAAAATTATCACCCCAAACCACCCAGCCAATGTATTTATCATGATGACACAATTGTAAAATATGACCCCTAATGTCTCAGGGATGATTTGCCCACTACCCAGATCCTGGAATCATGTTATAAAAGTGTAGTAAACCAAATAATGTCCTCCTAAGGATGTCTACATCCTAATCTCCGGAGCCTGTGAATATGTTACCTCACATGGAAAAAGGGGCTTTGCAGTGGTAATTAAGTTAATGATCTCGAGATGGGGAGATTACGCTGGATAATCTAGGTGGACCTAATATAAACACAAAGGTCCTTAGAGGAGAACCTTTTCCGGTTGTGGTCAGAGGGAGGAGATGTGAGCACAAAACAACGGTCAAAGAGATGCAACCTTGCTGTCTTTCAAGATGGAGAAAGGGAACCATGAGCCAATGAATGTGGGCAGCCTCTGGAACCTGGAAAGAGCAAGAATCCTCCAAGAGTCTCCAGAAAGGAACACAGCCCTGTAGACACCTTTGTTTCAGTCCACTGAGGCCCATGTCAGATTTCTACCGAAGTGTAGGGTCATAAATCTGTGTTGATTTAAGCCACTCAATGTGTGGTGATTTGCTATGAGAACAATAGAAAATGAATACAGGAAGACTACAGGTTTCAGAGGCAGCATCCTTATCCTGGCCCTTCACTCTCAAAAAGTCCCTCTTAGCCCCAGGCTGAGAGCCAGGGAAGCCTTAAGTAACACATTGGGGCTTGCTGCTCATCTCTTCAAAGGAGGGATTTCAGAGAGAAGACAAGGAAACATAGTCCTACATGTAACGTTGTCCCAAAATGGAGACTCGGCAACAGGGTACAACTAAGCAATCTTGAGCTAAGAAATCATGACATTACCTGCCCAATAAGTGTGCAGTTGGAGATGATGTGGGAAATGGAGGAAGCTTATGTAGAATCTGATGTTACAGGGAGAAGGGAGAGGAGGGGAGTGGGCACCAGTCATTTAGTACCTACAACCTCTCAGTGCTTCACATGCCTTTATCACATTTACTTCAGCTGAGGTTATGAGAAAGTGAAGAAAACTAAGACTCAGAGCACCTGTGTGAACTGCCCAAGGCTATACAGAGTCTCAGTAGCTGAAATACAAGGTGAAAACCAGGTGTGCCTGGTCCGAAAGCCCACGGGCTTTCCGCAACTCTGAGCTGCTCCCGGTGTGACTTCAACATCATTATCAGGAGGTCACTTTCGGCTTGTGCTAAAGGGGCTGAGGCCCTGCTGATATGTCTGTTTTGGTCTTGGAACCAGTTCAGAAAATTATGGTAGGAAAAAAGGGTACAGAAGAAAGGTCATCAAAAAGTAAACGTATTTCACCTAGCATGTTTTTTTTTTTCTTTTTATTTTGTGATATTTGGGAACACCTTCTCTATACCCAGATTATTAAAAAATACTTCTATGGCTTCTTCTGATACTTTACCCTTTTAGTTAAATCTTTGATCCATGGGAATTTATACTAGTGTAATGTGAGCTATTGACTCAACTATATATTTCACAGATGACTTTTCAGTTGTCCCAACACTATTTATTGTGTAACCTATAATTCCTCATTTATTCAAAATACCAGCATAGTCACTTTCTAAATATCCATGTGTATCTGAGTCTCTTTTCAAAACCAATATTTTGTCCCATAAGCCAATCAAAGAACCATGAACTGGATAAAAAAAATAAATGCAACACACATCATAGATGAAGGGCATCATATATGAAGAACTTCTAAAAATCATCAAAATGAGCAAAGGATATGAACAGATATTTCTTAAAAGGGGATATATAAATAATAGATCTTACATAAATGAAAAGTGGCTTTACCTCTCTCAGTGTGGTAATGACAACTAAAAGAACAGTGAAACACCATTTTTAACTATGTGATTGGCAACAATCTAAATGTTAATAACATACTATATTGGCAAAAATATCTTGTTACCAAGAATATAAATTGATATGGCCTCTAAAAGGGGCTGTTTAGAAATACCAATCAAAATTACAAACACACATAACCTTTGACCCAGCAATTTACTTCTAAGAATTTATATTAAAGGTGAAAGTACATATATTGAAAAAACCCATGTGTGAGATTTTTTTCATTGCCACCATGCATATAACTGCAAATACAAAAAAAAAAAACTAAAGGATTATCGGTAAGTTACTAATTAAATAAGGTCTCATAATGTATTTAATGAATTTTGATGTGGCTTCCCCAAATAGTGAGAACTCTCTTTACGGAGAGTTACTGTTATGGAGATTTTTTTCTAGATGTATTGTTAAATGTCTCCCCAAAGAACATTTGGGGCTATTTGGGGGACATTTTCGGTGTCATGTCTGAGAGGCAGAGAAGGGCTGCTACTGGTATCCAATGGGTAAGAGCCAGGGATGCTACTAAATATCTTACAATATGTTGGATAGCCTCCCCCAGCATAGAATTATCCAGTATAAAATATCAATAGTGCCAAGAAAGAGAAACCCTGCTCTAGAATAATGATCAGAAACTGATTATATGACATGACTATTAGGCTAAGGGACAGGGATGGACAGAAACTTTCCATTGTATTCCATTTTGTAATTGTTGAATCATGTACCTGCATGTACATGTACTATTTATTCAAAAATAAATAAATAGTACTGCTTTAAAAAAAAATTCATTGTTGAATCTTTAAAAAAAAATCTGTAGGGGTTCTGAAGAAAAATCTTTGATTTTACTCATTTTATGTTTTTCCCTGTGGCCTCTTGTCCTTTTGAAAAATTCAAGGACATATATGTTGATCGTTTCGACATAGATGGAGTGTTCTCTCCTGGAAAGGTACTTCCAAAAATAGAGTAAAATAGGAGAATGAAGTTACAGTGTATTGTATCTGACCAAACAGGCTTTGGTCTTAGCAAACACCAGAGAAAACTGTAACCTAAATTACTAGAAGTTACCAATGTGTAAGTTTTCTCAGGGGCAGGACAAACACTCCTATACAAGGGAACTGATAGGGCAGAGGTGCCTTTTGATTAGAACTCCTGACAACATGCCTTTCGAGGTCAAAGGACCTCTAAAAATTTCTCTGGAATCATTTCATAAATCTACTGTAAATTTTCATTATTAGTCATTCCTGCTCCATGTCGCCACTAGATGTTGACAGAAAGGTGGTAAGATTGTATTTACCATTAAATCTCTACCCTCCCGCTTAATTACCACTGTTCTGAAGCTGCTTTATCAAGGTAAAGCATTCAACAGAGGCCTTGAATGTGTCAGAAGCCAAATTCATTGTGATCAAGGGAGGACCCTGCCCAGAGTATATTCATGGCTTTCCTTGACAAAGATGTTCTATATATCTATATATCTATATAGAATATAGATATATAGATATATATATATATATATCTCCTTAAGGGTAGAAAGAGTAGGCCATCTTGAGCACAATATGAGAGAACTGAAGAAAGCTCTCCACTATGAATAACTATTATGCTAACAGATGTCATTAATATCCTGCTGTTTGTGCTTCCTTTGGGATACTTACTGTCTTTTCCTGTTTCATATTTAAAATATATAAAAATAAGAAACCATAAGCAAGAGCATACTAATGACATTTATAAGCTGTTACATCACTCACAAGACAGAATCAGGAAAATATGAAGCCTTTGTAACTCAGAGCAGAGAAACCAGAAGGGAGTAAGGGACCCAACAACAGAATTTAATGGGATCAAAAAAACAAAGTTTACCCAAACTCTAGTTATATTGGGAGTTTATTTTGGTACTTTAGTCTACTTTTTCTGCTTTCCAAAAATATGAAAGACAGGATGCTCAACCAGATTGTTGGTTCAAATTGGCCAAAAAAAAAAAAAAAAGATTTTTCTTTTTTTGTCCACTAATACAAAATATTATACAAAAAAACTTTAAAAATATAAATATATGTGAAAAAAATTCCTGCTGTCAATGAATTTATAATCTAGATGGAAAAAAACCACTCTATGAAACATCCCTTGAAGAGGCCTATCTGCAAGCAGAGTCTACATTCCACTCTGTCCCAGAGGCTCATCCAGCAGCCACCGTTTTGTGAAAACAGAGTCAAGAGCATAGTGTGTATTCCGCAACTTGGGCTCCTGTGTTTGAAGAATGAACAAGAAGACCACTAGGGCCCATTCCAATTTAAGACATGATGCCTACACTCAAAGGCATTAAGAACAAATTAGAAAAATTGAGCATCAGGAAAATGCAAAAATAGTGATAAATTGCCCCCCTACTCCCCCCGCCAAAAAAAAGGAGAGAGGAAGAACCACGAGCTTGGGATATACACAAAAAATGTTTTCTGAAGTAGGTGAGTTTGAGCTGGGTTTTATAAGTGAGAAAGCAACTTCTGACTACCTGTTGACCTTTCCATATAGCATTTTTAAATCTTTTTCATTTTGCTTTAAACTTATTTCCATATATTGATTATATTATTGAGAACAAGAAGTGTGTCTTTCTGTTCCCAAAACATACTAGACAAATACTAAAGATTAATTTTAGGAGATCAAGAGAAATAAAAAGGTAAAGGAAGAAAGAACACTTCATCTCTATCGGTACAAATATGGCTTCAGATATTTTAAAAAATAAGTCTTATATGAATACCATATATGCTAATATTCAGCTTTTCTTGACCTAGAGTCTAAAAATAAATATAGAAATTTAGTATGATTGGTTGGTTTACCAATGAGAATAAAGCAATTTTATTTTTGGAAATGGTGGTCATAAAAGCTAGGTCCTGTTACCAGGAAAAATAAGATAGTGAGAAAATTATGATGATAACTAAGAAAGAAAAGAAAGGAAAAGAAAAAAATGAAAAAGCTAGAAGAGAGTCATGATAGAAGAATCAGTCCAAACAGCGACACTAGCAAAAAGCTATTATGGGCAGGGAGAGAAAAAAATACCAATTACAATTATATCCCCATTCTAAGAGCATTGAGTGTATGAGCAAATGACCTCATACACATCATTAACCTCTGTTTTTCATGTAAACTAATATGTGAAATGTACATTTGGAAAACTTAAGGGGTGATCCTTCAATTTCCAAAAATACTTGCTTTTTAAAAGAATACATTGCAAGAATCTTTCCTGTAGTTACAAGCTTTTAGCTTAATACATTTAAAATGGATCAATTTCTAAAATTTGGTTTCCACCGAGAGTATTACCCCTTGAAGCTGACAGTCAGCTCTTTTCCTCCCCAAAACTCAGGAAACTTGAAAAAGTTGAACACCATCAACAACAACAGCAATTTAATGCACTCTGAAAACTCTCAAGAACACTGACTGGTCTTTAGAATTAACTGACATTCTTTCAAGAAATAAATTAATCAAGAAATAAAAACGTGCTGTCCTTACGTAAAGACAATATGTGCTTTAAGAGGTTTTGTTTTCCAATTAGTGCCCAGTAATGCCAAGCCATCCATGCAGCTTTTTAATCCAAAGCCTCTTTTGACCAAAAACACAAACTTGGGGGCAGGATCAGAGTGAAACATCTTGCTACACAGAAGGATGTTTCTTTTTGTGAGGTGGATGTTTCTGAATGAGATGTACTTCTTTGATCAAAACATAATTTTCAAATGGAGTTAGCTTTTCTTATGAATTCATCTAGCAGCAAATCCAGAAACTTTTAGCCTTCAATAGTCCACTTTGACCTTCAGACATGAAGAATTAACAGTTAAAAAGTAGAAAAAAGGCGAGGACACATTCCTCTCCACATAATATAGACTAACAAGGGCATATTTTCTGTTCAGAATTGTTGCCCATCCTTTAGAGAAAAAGCAAGTACATTTAGCAAGGGAATTATTGATTTTTTTTTACCATGAGTTAATTAGCCCTGCCCTTCTGACGGCAGAATTGGATAGATAACATTTCAGAACTGCAATTTTCACTTCTGCACCAGAATCTCACTACTCCCTTGTCTTCCAAGAATATATATTCCTTTGAAAAGCACATGCAGGTCATTTAAAGCCTGGATTAATTGGGAAAAACTGACATCTTTAGATACGTGATGACCAACTCTTTGGCTTACATGAAAGGAGTTTATCAGGCATGATTTGCAGGAACGATGATATTTTGTTCTTAAGACTGTGAAAGTTGGGGCACCTGGTTGGCTCAGTCAGTTAAGCAGCTGCCTTCGGCTCAGGTCATGATCCCAGAGTCCTGGGATAGAGTCCCACATCGGGCTCCCTGCTCTGCGGGAAGTCTGCTTCTCCCTCTTCCTCTGCGGTCGGTGTCTTTCTCTCAAATAAATAAATAAAATCTTTAAAAAATATTTGAAAAAAAAGCAAAAAGACTGTGAAAGTGAACAGAAATAACATTGGTAACAGTGAATAGAAACAACAAAATCTGCTGCTTCATAAGGTACCACCTTCACTATCTTGACATCTCTAAAATGTCTTTGAGTGATGCTACATAGGATTTGGGTTTTTGAAAGGTAAGGGTTTCCATAGTGGGTCTATGTCACAGAACTCCTATTTTCTGCTGGCACAATGGATTTCCTTAGCTATAATGTGGTATTTCCAATTTAAAAAAATTTTTCAACAAATTCATAATTAAAGAGAAATCAAAGAACTTATCTTGAAGAAGAATTGTTATCCAGTGTTAACCAGGGGCACAAGAATGGGCACAAGCAGATGATAAATGTGCTGGAATAATCAATCCCCTCAGAAATACAGGATGGCCAGAAGAGGCCTGAAGCAGATGGTCCCTGAATTCTGTGCCTCTAAGTGATATAATTAGAAAGGCTATTAAATTATAAAAAGGTAAGGGGGGTGTCAATTTTTGAATAATTGGGATATATATGGAAAAGCAAGGAACTTTTTGTCAGACATAAATTTGAATCCTGGCTCTTAATAATGATGAAGCTTCAGTTTTCTTATCTGGTTATAGATGAGGAAACCACAGTACAAGGAGAGTTCAAAACTTGCTCCAGTTTTTGCCAGTAGAAAGTGTTGGACATGGGGTTACAACCCAGGCAATCTGGTTCAAGGACCACTCCAATCACTGCTTAACCATCACCTTCCCATATATGCATCACTGGATCATACTGGACACTAATCATTATTAAGAACAAAAATAAAACCCACAATTCAAGCACAAATTTGAGGCTCAGTCACTATATGATGACTCTTCTGTTCCTATAGTTTTCTAGCTCTCTGACATTAAAACCTTGAAACTTTTGCATAATTGGAAAGTTATATAAACCAGGAGATAGTCAATTGTTTTTATTGCTATTGTTTAAATCTAGACATAAGATTACAAGAAACAAATCAAACAATAAGCAAAACAAAGCGATTGATCAATCAATAAATCAAACAAATAAGTCAACAATAAATCTTTTGGAGACACAGTGTATGGTACTGTATTTAATGGAAATCCCTATGAAAAGTATTTCTTCCCAGATGACCTCAAATGTATTTTTTCAGTTTCCTCATAAATGCTCTTCTGATATTACCATTTAAAAATATATAAATAAAAATAGAGTCTAATGAAATCCCTAAGGAAGATAAGTAAATTTAGGGAACAGAATAAAAGTAAAACCACCACTGTCCATTTAATGCCTCATTTTGACAAAGAGAAAACAGATTGGATTTTCGTTATCAAACATATTGACTGATTATACAATTGCTGATAATTGTGAATTTGCAGATTTGACCTGGAAATACTTCGCAGCTTCCAGAGAGTTGCTATTAAGAGTCAGGGTTGGAGAGAACTCAATGACCTTGATTCTAAACCAAACTTCTCAGAAGTCCATGGAACACACTGGGGCAGGAGTGGGGAGACTGCATGGGAGGTCTACCATAAAGGCTTGGATCTTTTCATTAGAAGAAAGATCCATGATTTCAGTCACTGAGATCTAGAAACCTATAGGAGCCAGAAGAGTCATCACCTAGTAATTTAGCATCAACTCTGTGGTTTAGTGGTGGTCCTTTTCATGTTTAAGAGGGGGAATTGTTCAAACAATATAGTTGGTTTGAAACACATCCAGGACCAATGCAAACACCAAGTGGGCTGCCCAGAAACCACACATTGTTTCCTTCAGACAAAAGATAATGATGCACTAATGAGTTTTACCCTTTACTGCCCTCTCTGGAACACAGCCTCAGGAAGAAAACCCACAAAACAAAATTGTTAGTCCCAAAATTTACAATATTATGCAATGACCCCTATCCCTTTTTCTTTAAGTGCTAGTACTTGTGTTGTTAAGTATTTGTGTTGTTTAACTCATAAATCCCAACCTCGTATAATCTCAAAAGTGCCCTCCCAGAGAGAGAAAGGAAATGAGTAAATGAGGAAAAATAATAAAAGCCTTACTGATATAGAGTACCTCCAAGAGGCTTAAAGTACTTCTGAGATATTATCTTATTCTAATGTCTTTTGACTTCATCAAAGGGGTGGGGAGTAACAAATTAATATTTTAAATTATGGAGAGGGAAAGTGAGGCAAAAAGACATTGGACTATTAAGTCCCCTTAATAAAAAGCTTTAATAAATAAAACTGTGAGTGGAGAAAAAGTTAAACATCAATCGATTGGACCTGTAAGAGTATGATATATGTTGAGGATTTATAGGATTTATTGTTGTTTCGGTGAAGAACAAGCTTAATGGCACCACTGCACATCACATACACTGAAATAATCCACAACCTTTCTGTAACCTCACAATCTGCCCCCTCCCCATTCCAGCCACCATCTCCTGCCTGTGTGCTCACGCACAGCAAAATTCCGTTTCTACTTCCTTATCTCTCATTCTCACCTCATCCCTACTGAATGTGGCTTCCTTTGAAAGCATCTCCATTGAAATTGCTCTCGTTCAGTAGACAGTGGCCTCCATATTGCCAAATCCATGGGCCAGGGTTTTTTTTTTTTTTTTCTTTTTCTGAAATTTTTCCTGCTTGATCTCAGTAGCATTCCAAAGACTTAACCACTCCTTCTTGAAACATCTTCTCTTGGCTTGTGTGACATTTACTCCTCATTTACTTTATTCACCTCTGGCTGCTCCATTTCAATCTTCTTTGCTGGTTCCTCCTTCTTCTGCATAACGTTTTAAGACAGGAAGGCCCAGAGCTGTTCTGGGCACTCACTCTTCTCTAGTGTCTGCCTAAATATGCTCATCTGTGTCCCTGGCTTTAAACACCATCTTTCCCCCACTGTCACCTCTTACCTCTCACTGTCACCTTTAGACTCATATTAACAACTTAACTGATCCTTTCCACTTGGATAGCTAATTAGACATCTCACTTCACATGGCCAAAATCAAATCCTTGATTTCCGTCCTAAAACTGCTCTTCCCTTAGTCTTTCTGATTTCAAAAAATCTGCTTCACTCTCAAATCTAACCAAATATATGTTATGTTGTTTTTATCCTTGAAACATGTCTTAAAGCCATTTCCTTCTCTTTTTCTCCACCACCATTATTTTTTATCTAGATTATCCCAATAGCCTCCTATATGGTCTTCCACTTGCTTTCTCACCAATGTATTCCCCTTTCTTTATAGAGTGGTAAGAGTGCTAAGGTTTTTAAGACGTGAAATTAGATCATACCACTTTGCTACACTAAAACCTGTGCTGCCTTCTCATTCGACATATAATAAAGTCCAAATATTCTAGTCCACAAGACCATATATGATCTGGTCCCCGCCTGCCTCCCCCCCATGCCTTGAGACTGTCCCCCAGCTCACTAATCACTAGCCACCCTGGCCTTTCTCTTGCAAGAACATGACAACTTGTCCTCACCACCGGTCATTCCTGTGCTAGGCTCTTGCCTCTTCCCAGAAAGAAGACCATCACCCCTTCTTGGTATTGAGGTCTTAGGTTGTATGTCCTCCTCAGAAAGGCCTTCCCTAACTAACCACTCAACCTAATGACACCCCAGCCAAATCTTTTTTTCTCCCATCCTGGATTTTTTTTCTTCATAGCACCTCCTGCTATTGGAAAATATCTTAGTTTTATAACACTTCCTGGTTTATTACCTGTGCACCCTCACTAAAATGTAACTTCCAGGAAAAGTGGGACTATGAAACAACAAATGAACTATGAATTTTAGATGAATATCTTAGTACTTTCACTAAGTATTTTAGATGAAAACTTTATAAGGAATGATTAAGTTACTTTTTATATACAGAGCTTATGTTGCTTTTTAAATCAATATGTCAGGGAAGTAAGAAATGTACTGTAATTAGCATGGAGCAAAGTAATTACATCAATTGTTAAAAATTCTTACCATTAAAGCCTTCTACCTGTAAGTTTTGTAACAGAAAGCCCATGTACAAAAAACAAGAATCATCAGGAAGCCTTGTTAAAATGCAGATTGTTGGGGCCCCAAAACATCCCACCTCCTCTTCAGAGTTTCTGATTCAGTAGATCTGGGGGTTGGGAGTGAGGGGCAATTTCTAAAACATTCCCAGGTGATACAGACATTACTAATCAGGGAACCTCACTTTAAGATCAAAATTTATCTGTAATTAATTGTGAAAAGAGGAAAAGGGCCTTAATAGGAAAAAAATAGGAGGAAATTTTATCCATAACTTCCAGAATTATCCTACTAACCTATTACTGAGCTATCCAGAGAAATCATTTTTTAAATACTTTATACTTATTTTAATATAGGATATTGTCTCATTTGATGTCAAGACTCCTTTTCTTACCTGATATTTATTAAACATGCATATAGATGTTTCATACTGATGCTCTACTCACATGTTTCCTTTTTTCTTCACTAGCAAATTCTTCTCCTGTATTTATTTAAAGACAATCCACCCCAAATAATGTTTGTCTCTCACCATTCCCTTGTATTGGAACTTCAAAATTTTCTATTATATTTAAAATCACTTGACATGGTAAACTGAGGAGATAGACAACCAATCAAAGATCATTCTCTGCTTCTAGTAGGCCCTTATCTCTTCTGGGTTCTTCGGCTTGTCAGGAGTTCTGAACTCTCAGTTTCCATGCTCATTCTTTTTTTTTTTTTTTTAATTAATGTATACTGTATTATTTGTATCTGGGGTACATGTCTGTGATTCATCAGTCTTACAAAATTCACGGTCCATGCTCATTCTTATTAGGGCCTGCAGCAGCTACCTCATCCATCTGTCCCTGGACCAAAGACACTTGATTTCCTAAACAAATATTCGAACCCATTAAATCTTAGAATCCAGAGGTCTCTTTGTGATAAAGTAATGGTATTTCTAGAGAGCTATGTTAATGTGATACTCCAAAATTCACATACACAGGTGTTTATTATTGTATTACTTGTAAAGTTGAAAATTGGGACACCAGCTAAATGGAAGAATAATTAAGTACATTGAACACTCATATGTCTTAGAAGATTATAGTCATTGAAACTTATTTATACATCTCTTTAATGTTTTCTGAATTCTCCAAATTTTCTACAAATAGCAAACAGAATTTTTGCAACCAAATGAAATTATTTTAAAGACAAAAAGATTAAGCTTTTAAACAGAAAAGCAAGTTAACTTGGATCATACATATTGCCACTGTTCACCCAACAACGTCCTTGAAGGACAATCACAGAACTTTCATTACATATGTTCTCAGAGGTAAAGCATTTAATGTGCTATGAATCGATCTGTGTACTTTTTGTTTTTGTTTTTGAGAGCAATGGTTGATTTTTACTAATTTAGATTTTAACCATAAACAGAATTTTGTTCAAAAAATACTTTTATATTAATTTCTCTGCTTTTTTAAATTAAGACAAAATTCACATACCATAAAATTAACCATTTTAAAGTGCACAATTCAATGACATTTTAGTACATTCACAAAGTTGTACAAACACAAATTCAATCTAGTTTCAAAACATTTTCATTACCCCAAAAGGAAATCTCGTGCCCATTTCCCACTCCACTCCAGCCTCTGGAAACCACCAATCTGTGCTCTGTCTCTATGGATTTATGTATTCTTGACACCAGTCACTTTCTTTTTAGTAATTTTTATTTTTTTAAAAGATTTTATTTATTCATTTGAGAGAGAGAGAGACAGAGCGAGCACAAGCAGAGGGAGGGGCCGAGGGAGAGGGAGAAGCAGACTCCCAGCTGAGCAAGGAGCCCAATGTGGGACTCCATCCCAGAACCCTGGGATCACGACCTGAGCTTAAGGCAGACACTTAACTGACTGAGCCACCCAGGGACCCCGACACCAGTCATTTTTTAAAGAGCTATGGTTATCCTTTAAAAAATGTACACATTCGGTAAGAATACTTGGCCCTGGCCTGCCTGCTTATTGTTCCTTGCCTGCTCTGGAGTAGCCGGGTGAGGCCTGGTGTCTTCCACATGACAGCCCCTCAAATACTGACTACAGCTCCGAGGGATCTCTCTCCCTCATCACCCAACACTACCATCGCCGGTGCCTCTACCAAATCCCTATGATTTTCTTCATCTTAAACATACAGATTTCTTTATGTGGCCCCTTTCCCCATAATTGATACCTGCTATGGATTCTCTTTAGCTCTTCAAGCTCCCACTCCATGTGTGTTGCCTGAAAGAGCCCCAAACTCCACGGAAAAGTCAGAGGAGAGATGGGGACGCAGGTCATGAGAATCAGACAAGTTGGTCCCTGGGCTGCAGGCTCCTGCGTGTTCTGTGACTGCCACCCTCCACTACACCCGAGTCGCAGTGCCCAGGTCCCTGGTGCAGCCCCTCTCCCCCGGGCCCCGTGCAGGGATCTCTCCCAACCTTGAGATCCACGGAGCTGCAGAAGCCACAGCAGCTCACAGGCTTGAGAAGAAAGGCATCCTAAGTGGAAACATACATCACAATTACTTGCAAATCATCTCCCTCACATCTTCCTGTCACAAACCATGAAAGAAGTCCTCTACTCTAAACATGGGGAAATTGCTCACAGAAAGAAGAGATGTTAGATCTAAATTTCAATTAACTTTAACACTGATTGCTACGTATCACTGGATTAGTCTCTGGTCCTTATTAATGAGGATATAATTAATGAAGTTTGCCCTGGGCAGTGGACCAGAGCCCAGATAATTTTATTTTAGACAAATAATTTAGGCTGTGTTTTTCAGAATATGGAATGCTTATTATAAATGCCATTTCTCAGGTTCCAGCCCAAATCTTGGGAATCAGAACTCCTGTAGTATGTGGTCCTGGGATCTGCATTTTTAACAAGTTCCCATATGTGTCATAAGGAAGTTTGAGGACCACTTACTAAAGAAAAAAAGTGTCCTATATTGAATTTGTATTGAATGCAAACAGTAGATATTGTTAATAGAACTTGCTCTGTAGAAAAATGTGCCAATCCGTGTGTTTGGAAACGATACGCTCGAAAATATTCGATAAGGTTCGCTTAAGGTATAACTGGCTCTATTTGATGTTAACAAGAAACATTCCTTAGAATTACTTCAAAAGTTCAGTAAGGGTCCTTTTTATTTACATTATTTATAATTAGGCTGATCCAAGGAAAGATCTAAACAGAGAGTTATAAAAAGCAGAATGGACACCAAACATATCATGAGCACATGTGCATTCAGTAAATATTTGCTGCATGAATGGTACACTTATAGTTACTTCATTTCCCAAATAAAAGGCAAGGATTGATTCTTAATCTCTCAGGTTTTTCCTTTTTCTCAAATATCAGTTGTATTCTGGCTATTTGAATACTAGCAATTATGACATCTGTAATTTCTCTAAAATATTAGATATTTGTTCATTTATTCAATAAATATTTATTGGTCATTTTCTATATGCTGGGACCTGGGCTAAGTTCCAGGGATATGATAGTGATTAAAACAGACTTGATCTCTACTCTGATGGAGTTTTCCATTGAAGAGGACTAGTAGCTTAGGTGTTTGGGGGAGAAGATTAATTATTTGAAAATCAAGGTAAATCTCAGAAAGAGTATCAGGAACTTCAAACCCAGGTATTAGGTTGGCCCTTGCTTCATTTTGCTCAGCTTTTCAGGGTGATATTGCTTGGGTTACTGATGTGGTTCAGAAAGTACTTCCTGTCCTTTCCAGTTGGCCTTTTGACTTCACTCAGAAAATTGTTAAATATTTGGAAGGCTAGATAATTACAGCTTACCAACATTTTAAAGTATGAAAATCAGAATCCATTACATATTATCTTCACTTTCTTCCCTCTGCAATCTTGCTCTCACCCCACTATGTCTCTAAAACTCCTCCGCCCAAGACTGGTGGACCATCAATCCAGGGAACACGTGTCAGTCTTCCCTCATCTGACTTCTTAGAGCCCGAATATCTCTGCCCTCCTTCGGCCTCCTTTGTAGGTTTCCTTTTCCTCAGTTCCTGGAAGAGCTTATGCCCCCAGAGTTCCACCCACAGCCCACTTCTCCTCTCGCTCTACCCCTGACTGATCTTATTACGCCCACATAATGACATCCCTTCAGATCAACCCTGTGAGGCCCATCTTGTACCAGACAGCTTTCCTGTGTGTGGAGACTGCCCTGTCTCCTCCAGCCAGCTCTCCTGTTCTCTATCATGGGAAAGCTAGCCTGGTCCCCGGTTTCCTGTTGCCTGAAGCAGATACTGGGTTTCCCAGTAGGAGACTAGTCAGCTGTTGGGAGTAATCCATGAAAGAAACAATGCCGGTTGTAACTAAAGGGCAATGGGAATAGAAGAGAAGGAAACATTTTAGGTACTTGAGCTTTACCATGTTGAAGTGATTGAATGGAGTCAGGCACTTACGGGCCATGCCACCCAGGCACCCCATCCCTTCTTATACTCTTAATTAAAGTTTTGAAGTTCTCGTCGATTTAAATTTTTTGAGATTCTCTCCCTCTCCTTATCCCTCCCCCTCTGCCCCTCCATCCACATGTGCACTCGCAGGCGCGCTCTCTCTCTCTCTAGAATAAATAAATAAATAAAATCTTTAAAAAGAAAAAAGACTTTCAAACCCAAAACCTGTCAAGTTAAGATCAAGAGGAGAAGAGGCTCCTGGGTGGCTCAGTCAGTTGTGTGCCGGACTCTTGGTTTCAGCTCAGGTCCTGATCTCAGGGTTGTGAGACTGAGCCCCACCTTGGGCTCCCAGCTCAGCCTGGAGTCTGCTTGAGATTCTTCCCCTCTCCTTCCCCCTCCCCCTCTTCCCCTCCCTCATTACCCCCACCCCCCCACACACACTAACACTCATGCATGCATGCTCTCACGCTCTCTCTCTGTCCCTAAAATAAATAAATAAATAAATAAACAATAAATAAAATCTTTAAAAAGAAAAAAGCCTTTCAAACCCAAAACCTGTCATAATAGGATAAATTCTATGGGGGAGAATTAGAGAGAAATATGAAATCAAGGAAAAATATAATGTACCATTTCCTTTCAGGAAGTGTTTCTACATGTATTTTTTTTAAATGTATAATAGTGGGTATAAAATATAGCTATGGTGTTTAGCTGATATGGTATTTAGATTCCTATGGAGACATTAAAAAGAGTTGGACGCTTAACCGATTGAGTCACACAGGTGCCCCTGAAAGCCTTTTTTTTTAACCTCGTCACTCTTTCCTGTGACCAAAAGTCTATATGCAAATTTTAATTCTGTTGCTATAAGCTTTAAATATTTAATGTTTCTTGCTGATGAGTAATCATACTCATTAGAGATCAGAATAGTATTTGATCAAAATAGCATTAATAAGTCGCAAATTTAGTAAGTAATTATTAAACACAAAAAGGTAAATTTTAATTATTTACCTCTCTTGAAAAGCTGCCCCACACATGGAGATTTACCGTTGTTTATATTTTCATGAATAAATGCTAGTTATTGCCAGGAGGAAACAAGACTCAGCAGAAAATTTCTACCATGTAATATATGTGTGTATATGTGTATGATTATATTTTGTATATAATACACACTAAGTAAATCTGTTCACAAAAATAGGTTGTAATAGAAATGTGTTTTCTTTTTTTTTAATTTTTTTATTGTTATGTTAATCCCCATACATTCCATCATTAGTTTTAGATGTAGTGTTCCATGATTCATTGTTTGTGCGTAACACCCAGTGCTCCATGCAGAACATACCCTCCTCAATACCCATCACCAGGCTAACCCATCCTCCCACCCTCCTCCCCTCCAGAACCCTTAGTTTGTTTTTCAGAGTCCATCGTCTCTCATGGTTCATCTACCCCTCCGATTTTCCCCCCTTCATTCTTCCCCTCCTGCTACATTCTTCTTCTTCTTCTTTTTTTTTTTTCTTTCTTAACATATATTGCATTATTTGCTAAAGAGGTACAGATCTGAGATTCAACAGTCTTGCACAATTCACAGCGCTTACCAGAGCACATACCCTCCCCAGTGTCCATCACCCAGTCACCCCATCCCTCCCCCCCACCACCCACTCCAGCAACCCTCAGTTTGTAGAAATGTGTTTTCTAATAACAATGTCTCAATTTCTTAAAACTTTTCAGACTTACTTGCATGTCAATAATCACATAATACTCACCAAAAAATTATTTTTGGTGATAGATCACCGGACCATTTAGATCTTCTTTCAGTGTTGATTAAAAGCAAATTATTGGAAACAATCTGACATGAAAAAGAATTTATTAAAATTTACTTTTGTTCCAATATTTAGAATTGTTCTTTCACTTGGTGCCCTGGAACCTTCCTTATACCCCAGGCAAGGCAGCACAGTAGAAGTAGGGTGGATGAGAGCTGTCCCTTCTTTTTGTCAAGTGGGGGAAGGGATACCGACAGAGGCAGGAAGGGAGGACTTGCCTGGCCTATTGCAGACACCTGCAGTGTAAGGATAACTTCTTGGGCAGGTCTCTTCGAAGAGAAGGAACAAGTGGAGGTTGAGTATTTGAATATTGCTTCATCGAAAACTACCCTTGAGCAGTACCCCTTGGAAAGCCTTTCAGTCACCCCCAGGACTGTACCTATGCCAGCTGGAAGATGAGAGATTGACCAAGAACTTCAGGTCAGTGGCAGAAAGAGCAAAGAGAGGTGGACAACAGTTTGAAATAAAAGGAGGATAAGGACCTGCAAAAATATTACTAGTGCATCACAGGCAAGTCTATTAGACTGTAAAAAAAGTTATTCCACTTTGAATAGTTATGTTGATTTCTGATTTTGATAGCTTGATATGTATTCAATCATTATGATGAAAGGCTTACATAAAAAGCATCATTGCTACTGAAAAGTTAACCCAGTTTCAAGTTCTTCTTTATAGTTTTTAAAAATAAAAACATTCTCATCTATACTAGTGTAGCTAAAACCTATGTAATCATTCAATCTTTCATTCATGCATGCACAAATAAGCATTTATTAGAACTATTCTGTAGACCAACCACAAGTCCATATGGAAACAAAGATTAAATATCACGTCTTCCAACAACATACACTCCGGTGGGGAGAATGCGCAGCCCATAGCCGCACAGTGGCCTGTTAGTTGTGATGAGGCAGGTATGATAATGGCAGAAATGAAGAACATGGGAAGCACAGATTCTGTCACAAAGGAAGTGAAATTTGAGTGAAACTTAAATACCCACCAGTGGTCGAAGGAACAGTATTTCAGGCAAAAGAAACAACTGTGCAAATGATTGCAGGTAGAAAACAACCTTGCATGCGGTAGGACACACAGTTTTGTGTCTTTCAAGCATAACGTGGTATTGTGAGGGGATAACATCATGAGACTAGAGGGGACAAAGATCACAGAAGGCTTGTACACTGTGCCAAAGACTTTGAACTTGTTCATGATGGGAAATCTGAAAAGGGAAAACTGAAAGGGATAACAGAGACAGATCTGCATGTTAGGATGTTCACTCTGATAGGAGCCTGGAAAGTGGATGTGAGTGTGAGTGTGGAGGCAGGGAGGCCAGTGAGGAGACTGGTGTAATGTTCAGGTGATGAAGACCCAAACCAAAGTAGTAACAGTGGGGTTTAGAAGTGAGGCAAGAAAGACAATAAGGTCTTGTTAACGGATTTAATATGTGAGAAGATTAAGTTTGGATATTCTCCATACCCAAATAAAAACGATTTACATACTGAAGAGTTTTTTAACTGACAACATTGAAGCCCAGAGATAAGCAGTTGTAGGGATGGTTAATTCACTGGTTTACCAATGTAATCAAGAATCCAGTGGCTTTCCATTTTGTGCTTTATATTGCAAAGGTTTGACTTTCATCCCATGCTGTACCCTCCTGGTGGCTGCTGTGACCTCAGTCACCAGATCCTTGCACAAACACAACCCAGACCAGAACAATAACTTCTTCTGGCATGTCCCTTTCTATCAGGGAGTAAAAGTCTTTCCCAGGAGGCTATTTCTTACATCTTGTTAGTCACTGACTGGGACCTATCAACTCTGTACTCCATGGTATGTAGAAGTGCCCATGAAGGATCTGGACTCCAGTACCTGAACAACATTGTGCTTCTATTAGCAAGAAGAATGAGGACATTAGCTCTCAGGTAGTAAATCAACTAGGGCCTGCCCAGACTCTCAGCTTTTTAGCCTGGGGGAAATGGATAAATGTCATGCTCTTTATGGAGATAGTAACTTTCAGAAGAGGAGCTGAGTGAAAAAATAGGATGAGATTTGGAACATATAAAATTTGGGGTACCTATAGGGCATCCAGGGAATGTTTGGTAGTCAGTTGGGTATAGCATCTGGGAGTCATGAGCAGATAGCAACTGGTGGCTTAAATCTTGGCATGGATGAAATTCTTAGTAGGAATGTGAGGCAGGAGAAAACAGGGTTATGGAAAAATCCTTGAGGAACACAATCCTCTAAGAGGAAGCCAGAGAAAGAAAAATCCGTAAAAGACATCAAAAGACTAAAGAAAAAGAATAAAAATACTTTTGTCATGAATTCCAGAGGAAGTGAAATGGGGGTACACAGTTTTGTCAGGCTTTCCTACATGCCTTGTCCCATTGATATCCACTGTCACACAAGTGAAACAGAGTAGCTTGAAGTAGAGAGTGTTGATGGGGTGCATGGGCAGGATGCTTTTGATTTTGCTCACGCATTTCAGACAGGCCCCTCTGATTCTTATGTGTACACAGACAGAAAATCTATACCCTGCTGTCAGAGAAGTGGAAGCCTTTTGTCTTAGAAGCTCGCTGTGAACACACAAGGCTGTCCTAGGAAGACTTGAAGAAAGAGGTTGAGAAGCACAGAATCATTGAAGTATGACTAGTCCCTTGAGCCACAGCCTAAAATCTTCATCTGAAAATCATCATCATCATCATAATAACAATAATAAAGATTCTGCCTAATGGTGACAGAGAACAATGTCACTGCCTATAAAATCCTTAATGGATTGGTCGTAATTTCTTCCTTCCTTTCAAATAAAACTCATGTTCTTTTCACTCAGAGAGTACTTGGATGATGACTGGATCTCAGTGCCACACTCCTCATAACAGCAACATGGAATGGGGATGGCAAGTGCCATTAACACCATTTTACAGAGGGGAATCCAGGGAAGCTTAGGAGTGAGTCACACAGGGTCACGAGATGGGCAGCTCCAGGCCCAGAAACCATGTTCTCACTCTCATTCCCAAGTGGCTCTGCTCTTGAGAAAAGCAACCACGTGTGTATAAGCTTACAGCGTTCAAAGAGCTTTCCCATCCATTTTCTCATTTAACTTAATGCTTTGCTGCCATCTTGCCTCAGCGTTACATTTCCCAGACTGGGTTTACCCCAACAATTGTTTCAAAGATTAAGAACTCTGATTACAAATTCCTAAATGATACACTTGCTATCCAGAAGTCGAAGTAAATAATGACAGTATCATTTCTTCTTTGGTTGAAAACCTTTTTTTAAAAACACAATATAATTTTTCCAGATGAAATTAAACTTCTCCTGGAAAAAAATGATAGTCAGTGTTCCACTCAGGCAATGTCACTTGGAAAAGTAAATGAATCCATTTGGATTTCAAACTTCTGAGTCATGTGGGATGTCCTGATCATTCTACTTTGAAATTGCAAGCCACTTCCTATTCTTCTCATGACAGTTCAGAAGATTGATAGTTAGTACTTCTTATTTTTCCTTTCCTAATGTTTTAATTTCTCTCCTTTACTTATAATAAGTTGCAATCACTCCCTTTCAAGGTACAACTACAGTATTTGAGCTTGGTGATCAACTCCCTTGTAATCAGAAGATGCAAATTAAAATAATAATAATATGATGCCATTTCAAATTTTTCAGATAGGCAAAACATAACAAATCTGGTAACACCAAGGGCTAGCAAGTATGTGCATCTGCAGGGACTCACATATTACTCTGGGGGTGGGGGGAAGTACTTGGAAAGTAACTTAGCAAAACTTTGCCAAGCTCAAGTTGTACATATCCTGTGATGTAGCATCTCCACTTCTCAGTGTCTCCTCTAGTAAACCTATAACAGATAGGTATCAATAAACACACACAAAACTGTTCAGTACTGTTGGTAACAGTGACGAAGTAGAAGCAACTTCGCTGTCCCCCAGTAGGGTGAATGTATAAACTGTGCTTTAAGATTCAGCAGTGGAGTTGAATAGACATCCACATGTATAAAATCTCAAACACCTATTGTTGAATTTAAAAGTTGCTCAAAAAATAAAATAAAATAAAATAAAAGTAGCTCAACAAGGGTGTAGTACTACATACATGTGACGGTCAAATGCGTGCACACAAACATGCCCTCATATGCAAAACACACCAGTAAACATGGAAAAGCACCAGCAGGAATGATATAATCAACTTCAGGATGCTGGTCATCTCAGTGACAGTAGAAGGATAAGAGAACAAAACTGTGGCTTTACCTATATTATTTTACTTCTTTCAAAATTGAAATAGATTACAAAATAAAGATAGGAACTATTAGTATCGTTTTAATCTTCGTGGTGGGCAGACAGGGTTTATTATATGTTCTATTTTGCTCTATGTTTGAAGTGTCTCATAGTTGGAAATTTAAAAATTCAAAGCTCCCTTTCTAGCGAAAGAGCACAAAGGGAAAGGGAAAGCAATGACTGAATGGGAGAGGAAAAGTTAGGAATAGGATTTGGCAAACTTTTTCTGGGAAAGGCCAGATAGTAAATATTTTTGACTTCGTGGGCTGTGTCTCTGTCCCCCTTACTCACTCGGTCTTTGTAACACAAAAGCAGCCATAAAGAAAATGTAGCTAAACAGGCATGGCTGTGTTCAATATAAGCTTGCTTACAGAAACAGCGTGCGGGTTGGGATCTGCCCATGGGCTATGGTGTGCGGCAGATTACAGTTGCTGAAAGTAAGTGGCTTCAGCAGACAAGTGATTTTAGGCTAAGAGGCTGATCCCAGAGCCAAGGAATACCCACCTCAGTTGGAGACCTCAGCCACAGCCTCCCAAACTAAGAATCTATGTCACGGATGAAGTACCTTTGGCTGTTGAGGTTCTAGTAGTAAAACTCATAAAAATAATCGTTGAATTCTAACACCGTTGGGGGTTTTGTTTGGAGTTTGCTGTTTGATTTGGATTCCGTTTTCACTTGGGCCGTGGGAGCAAGTTTATCCCAGATGTGCCTGCCCATATTCAGCCCTGGGTGCTTCTCTTCAACCTGCCAAGGATGTCTAGAATTCTTACTTAGGTCACAGAAAATGTTTGAGCCTCATCCCATTCACCACGCATGCACAGCCCTGTACTGCTTTGACCTGACCTCTAAAACTCAACAAGGTCACTCTGGGAGTGAGTTAATCAGCTTAGCTGAACCCTTGGCCTTTGGTCACTTACACCTTTTGGCAGGGAGGATTCAGCACTGCAGCAGGCTTTCCTAGAAATCAGGAAGCATTACTGCTCAAGCTCCTATTGCAGAACCCCTTGAGACTTCTAGAAAAGGCTGATAGAAGGGGCCAGTTATTTCTTAGCTGCCTAGATACTATCCTGGCCTGTGCAGCCGTTGTTCTGATACCAAGAAAGGCCAGGCCCCAGGGCATTACTTAAGAAGAAAGTGCTTTTGCCGTCTCTCTCTGTACACAACCCACGTTGACGGACCCAGACTGCTTAGCATATCAGCATTGATGGTCCTGGCACCCCTTGCAAACTGAGAACATTGTCAGGCCACAAGGATGGTTAATAAAACCGAAAGGATTTATTTACGAGTTTCTTCTGAGACAAGCCAAACACAAGGTGTGAGGGTAAAATGAAGGATGTTGGTGCGGTGGGACCAGCGATTATGGCAACATTCCTGAGAGGTTAATTGTATGCAAACCATTTCTCTGAGTAGCAAAGTGATTCAAGGCCAAGCAGGACTCTGAGTGCTAACTTCAGGTGTGTGTGTGTGCGTGATAGTTAGTGAACTGAACAAAGAGGCATACATGTTCTCTCCCCTAAGGACCCCACAAACTAAAGGGCTAGTGGAGAATGTGCCCTGAGCAAAAACTGACTCAGTTGCTTTAGTGTCCTTGATTGAAGTGAAAAGCCTAACAGTCACTGAAGCAAAATACCTCTTGCCTACTTACCTGTCCTGACATCGAGATTCCAGACGCTTGGCAATGTTCCTGTTGCTACATGTGAAGGAATAAAGAAACGAGATGGAGGGAAGGAAAGAGAAGAGCCTGGGTTGGCCCCAGTCCCCTAGCTGTATCATCAGCCTCTTTTCCTGGTCTTGTAAAATGAGAGGTTTGCTTTCCTTCTTAGGTTCTTGTGTGACGCGTAACTTCGAAGGGTGATTGCCAGATGTTGTGAAAAATATTTCAAAGAGTTCAAAGAATGCATGTTGTTAATCATCACATCTAATACTGCAAATCTAAGAGTTTTTACCCCAAGATGATCAGAATATGTTTTAGTTCTGTTCTCCCTGACAACAGCTAGGACCTATTGAGTGAAAGCATGCAACTTTGAGCCTATCAAAGATGCATGTGAAGCTGTTCCTGGAACTCGGGGTTGAGGACCAGGCTGACTCTGTAAATCTTTCCATGGCTGGGACTTAAAACTTTTGGTTGTGTTTATTCAGAATGTTAATAATTTTGGAAATTATTAAAATGGAACCAACATACTTTCTTTTTAAGAGACTATTGAGATCACAAATCATTCTGCAAATATAATAAGCTGTGTAAGTTGAATGAGTCCAATACTCAGTGCTTGCCATGAATCTGCTGGAAGCGTGGCCATTTTCATGTGACAATTCATGTGTGGAACTAAGGAGGCATGAGGAAAGTTCTTTAAAAATTCGGCCTCAAAATTTCAGTACTTGTATTGCACAAAAATGCTTTTCTAAAAAAAGAAAATCTTTCCTCTCCCCCCCGCCCCCCGCCTCTGTTCTCAACATTTGTACTTCCCTTGTCTCTTGTCATTACATTTACCTAACTCTGCACTCTTGGCAGTGTCCCTGCCTGCAAGAATCCTATTTGAAGTTTAAGACACTCATTAGCTGTTACTTCCTGGGCCTCCCCTGTTCCCTGTCCAGGACGAACTGATGCTTTTTCCTTGTGTCCCCCCCTTATCCCCTGGGGCACTGGCCCATGGAAATCACTGGAAGCAGTTCTTTAAAATACAGATCTCAAGCTCCACCTCAACTCTACTGATTCAGATACAGATTCAGGGGTGGAGCTGAGGAATCTACATCTAAAAGCATCCCAGTGATTCAGATGTTCTTGGCTGTGCAAACCTACACCATTCATTGTGCCTCCCAAAACTACAGCACTGTCATCTGCATGCCAAAATGCAGGGTATTCGTATTTCCTTCAACACATATTTATTGAGTACCTACTATGTACCAGACACTGTTTGGAGTGCAGGATAAACAGGTGGTCCTTCTTTCTTGGACCTTACATTCCAGTTGGGGAAGTCAGACAATGCAAAATTTAATAAGATCCTTCGGTACTATCTTCTAAGATGCTAAGTGCCAGGGACAAAAACAAAGCAGGGATGAAGGAGACAGTGAATGGCAGGCTTGTGATGAAGTTACCCACGAAGGCCTCACGAAGGTGGCGATAATTGAGCAGAGACCTGAAGACTGTGGTAGAAGGCCATGTCGATATCTGGGGGAAAGGCAAACATAAGGCCCTAGAGCAGAAAAACGCCACATACATTCTGGAAACAGAAAGGTGGTCAGTGTTGCTGGAGCAGAGCAAGTAGGAGAGTGTAGATGAGGAGGTCCATGAGATGAGAACAGGGAGAGCAGATCTTGTTAGGGCTCATCTGACACTGGAAGAACTTGCTCTTTGTCTCTGAGGGAGGTACTGGAATTCACAAGGCTTATTACAGTTTGTTCCAGAATAAATACTCAACAAAACTTGATAAATGAAGGAATTCTCTGCTATGTGGTTTCCAAAAGCCTCTTGTGGTTTACACTTAGACTAATAATGACATATAGAAATATTTTAGCCTAGATATTTTAACACAAATTTTTAAAAAAATTTTATTTATTTGTTTGAGAGTGAGTGAGTGAGTGAGATCACAAGCAGGCACAGAGGGTGAGGGAGAAGCAGACTCCACATTGAGCAGGGAGCCCAACGTAGGGCTCAATCCCAGGACCCTGGGATCATGACCTGAGCGGAGGGCAGGTGCTTAACTAACTGAGCCACCCAGGTGCCCCTTAACACAAATATTTTTAGCAACAAGATAGCTATACTCACCTGCAGCCAGGATGCATGGAGCCAGGATTCAAATATTTCACATACTGGCCATATGATCTTGATAAGTTGTAAAGGCTCTCCATGCCTCAGTTTCCTAATCCATAAAATGGGAGAAATAATATTACCTATTTCATAGAATTTTGATATGTTTACATATGAAACCGTAAGAGGGATGAGTTTTGAACACCAATAAATGTAAACTATTATTATTAGCAGAAATATATTGATAAGACATTGATAGTTGAGGGAGTTAATATATTTAATATTAAATTTTAAGTGTGCATTAAAGAACCATATAATGTTTATATATATATATGTATATATATATATATATATAATTTCTACCTGCCATTTTGGTGTGTACATGTTAAAGGAATGAGAGTCTCATGCAGTTCTAGAGGTGGTAAAATACGCAGGGAGGCAATGAATAAACATGAATATGATGGTGAGGATGACAAGGATAATGAAGGAGCTACAGTCATCAGGAGATAAGAATCATCTCTACTGAGGGGTATTGCTGTCCCTCGAGGGTATTAATGGAAATATAACAATGGAAACTATGAATTAAACTTCAAAGAAGTCCATCTTTCAGTCAGACTTGGTTTTCTTCCTACAGGACATGATTCAAAGTAAGTTTCTCTCTAGCTCTAGCTCCCTGCACACTTGGGTCACGAGGCCCTATAACACAGAAGAAATATTCTATTCATGTGGGTTACCATTGCATTGTCTAAGGCAGTTTTAATACAACCTTGGCAATACCTTGGCAATTCCTTCCACGACTGGAACGTGGTTTCCACTACAAGAATCTAATTCATGACTCACTTGAATTAACTTGAATATCTTTGTGCAGATGTTAAATGTAATTTTTTATTCCTAACAATTACCAGAGGTGGTAAATATTACTTTCCCTGATCTGTGTCCATTCCTAAGTTTAGTACTCATTTGGAAGAAACTTGTGAACCATGCCCACCTTTCCTTTACTTTTTGCTAATATTCCTGATCAGATCCACCTCTTGTGGTTATTTTCGGTGGCTCCGGAGGGAGATGGCTGGCTCCTGGACATTTCTCAGTTATTGTGCAACCTTGGGCCAATTACGTCTGTGGGCCTCAGTTTCCTTCACTGTAATGTAGGTATGATAACCTCCAACTTAAAACTGTTTTGAGGATCAAATGAGGTACACGCGTTATGTGCATAGGACAGTACTGCTCACGTCCTACATGAAAATGCAGTACACTTGTTAACTATGAGTGGCACTGCGGCAAACCGGCTTGGGCTATTTTTGGCGACCTTTGCTTTGTGATTCTTCCGTAGCGGTTCAACATGTGTACGTGTTCTGTCTTCGTTTTTACTTACCCTTGCGTCCCTCGCCTTGCCTTCGGGGAAGCCTTTCGGAGAGCATCCTTGCTGTCCGCAGGTGGCCTCTAAGCCCTCTCACTTCCCAGCTGCCCCACCGGACTGCAGCTCCTCCTAATGAAACCAGGAAACCCAGCACCCGCCCCAGCCAAATGCTCTCGCTCTTCTCTCGTTGCAGGATGTTCTGGAAGCTCTCCCTGTCCTTGTGCCTGGTGGCCGTGCTGGTGAAGGTGGCGGAGGCCCGCAAGAACCGGCCTGCGGGCGCCATCCCCTCGCCCTACAAGGACGGCAGCAGCAACCACTCGGAGCGATGGCAGCACCAGATCAAGGAGGTGCTGGCCTCCAGCCAGGAGGCCCTGGTGGTCACCGAGCGCAAGTACCTCAAGAGTGACTGGTGCAAGACGCAGCCGCTGCGGCAGACGGTGAGCGAGGAGGGCTGCCGCAGCCGCACCATCCTCAACCGCTTCTGCTATGGCCAGTGCAACTCCTTCTACATCCCGCGCCACGTCCGCAAGGAGGAGGAGTCCTTCCAGTCGTGCGCCTTCTGCAAGCCCCAGCGCGTCACCTCCGTCCTCGTGGAGCTCGAATGCCCTGGGATGGACCCTCCCTTCCGACTCAAGAAGATCCAGAAGGTGAAGCAGTGCCGGTGCATGTCCGTGAACCTGAGCGACTCGGACAAGCAGTGAAGCCCCCGCGGCGGGACGCAACTCGCTCTGCGCGCCGCCGCCGCCGCCGCCGCCGCCCCCGTCCTCTGAGCCCACGCACGCGCTGCCCGGTGGCCCCCTCCGTCGCAAGCACGTTTCCCGGGGCCGACGGCGCCCTTGTCTCACGCGCGCGCCGCAGGGGGAGCTTCGCTGCTGTGTTCCCGGCCGACCGCGGGCCCCTCCTGGGCGTCCCCAACAGGCTGCGTTTCAGGCCTGCGGGCCGCGGCTGGAAACCCACTACCCCCCAGCCAGCGGTCGGAGAGGGGGCCTTTCTGGGGCTGCGCTGCCGATGGGGCATTGATGTTTCCACCGTGTGGAAAAGCGAGTCTTTCCCGGGCCTCACCCTACACTCCAGCTCCCCTTTTCCCAGGAAGTGAAGGATGCGGCCCTCACCCCTCTCCCGCTGGGCCCGGGGCCCTCCGGCTGCGAGGTTCCCCGGTGAAGGGAGGGCTGCCCTCGCGCTGCTGTGATGCGGATCCGGACAATGTCCGTGCACAGGGAGGTTCTCCTAACAAACCCGATAGCCGAGAAGACGACTTGAGCCACTGGGATCATGAAATGGGCTTCCCTGGGGACCTTGCTCACAGCAGGCCACACTCTCCCCCACCCCCAGCCACCACCACCTTTTCTTGCCCACGTCCCCCACCTCCCTCCCCCGCCCACATCCGTGGACTCAGATGAACTCTGGTGTGCATGCTATTATCGCTGCAATTAGAATATTATTACACACAAAGGTCTCCATATTAACGCTGGTTTTGTAATTGACCTGTATTGTAAAGAGCTGTTCAAAAGCACTATAGACCTATCCATGTATTGTTTCACGAGTTTGGACTCTGGCTTTGCAGCACCATTCTGAGTAAGGCTCACAGCGGGGTTCACTCAGTAATAATGCCTGATCAGCAGTTCACTGTCATGCACCTATTCTTAGATTGGGCAGGGAGAAGGCAGGTGATTTTACATTGTGATTTTACAATGAATAATACTTCACTGAAGGTACTGAAGCACTGCAGCACAAGGTAGGAAGTGGGTTGGGATGGATGGGTGTAGGGAGGGGACTCACTAGGAAGTCGTCAACAGGGAACTCAAAAGCCCTGTGATGTTTAATATGCATATGTGGTGTGAGAAGGTCTACTATTTTACTACCATGACACTAAACAAAACAAAACAAAAAATTCCTGGTAAAAGAGAGAAATATTTAAATATATAAGGAGTCAGGTCACTTTGTGGTGTAGGAGAAAGTAAAAGATAAAATATATAGAATAGAAATCTAGTTAGCTACAGAAGCTTCCTTTTCAAAGAATGGACTTTTTTTTTTAAAGGGTGATCAAACATCAGCTCACCTTTTATTTTTATAAGGAATCAATAAGGTTTTCATGTTGCGGTCTCTTGGCAGAACAAAGCTGACATAATTTATTTTCTTGCAAAATTATACTTAGTTTCAGTCCCTTTGCTAAATTGCCCCACAGAGGCTTCCCTGTGAGTAATGTTTATGGAATCTGATAAATGTGAATGAGATGTTGGTGGGAATCAGCATACTTTGAAAACCTTTCATTGGTAATTTCTGAGCACCGAGTCTCAAGTACTGCTGCAAGGGCACTCAGAAAGGCCCATTTCCAGGTTTGTGGGACCCTCTACAAACTGCCTGGGGGACTGAGGCTTCCTGAAGTTAGACAGTGATGGGGGCGGGTCTAGGTGCATTCACCTGGAGATCAAGGCGTGGTGTGTCCCTGACTCCATTTCCTGCTTCTACACTGCAGGTTTCATGTCTGTCTCTTCTGTAACTCCATGAGCCCTGAGCAGAATGTGCTGTTGTAAAAAGGGGTATTCGTTTTAGAAATGGGTATATACAGCCCTGAATCAGGAGCAGAACTCAACAGAAATCCTTGAAGGCTGGAACCTTGGGATGGAAAGAAAGAGTGGAGAGTGTGTCCAAGTTCAGAAATTATTTTTGCATTGAATAGAAAACCTCAAGTCAGACTCAGTGCAGAACACACAGCGAAAAGCTGTGAAGGAAGGAGGTTCACATGACCCTAACAGAGGCCAATGGAGTAGAGTAGGGTGGGAGCGGATGGGAGTCTCTGGCTGACTGCAAAGCCAACCCTGTCATTTTATTAACACATAACCCACACAGATAGAGGAAGGATTAAGCTATGAACTCACAGAATACAAACATGAGCGCACTCTCTTTGAACCCAATTGTGGGTGTAGCAATAGAAGCAATATGATATGCTGCAGTGTGAAGCTCCTTCTGGGGGTTCTTATATGTACAAAGTTTACCTTATAATGGCTCAAATTGTATTTAATTGTTTTTTTTTGTCTGTTTATAAATGAAGAAAAGCTATAAGTATAATGTAATTATTTTATAGGTGTACTATTAAATTATAGAACAAATAAAGATACTCTAGGATTATATGTGATCCTGGTGTGATGTGCCATAAAAATGGAATTCAGAATTTGTTTCAGTGGGCAATGAAGGAAGCACTGTTCAGAGTGCTTTTGTCCCGTCTTGGTGAGTTCAACCCTTAGCCTACGTCCTGCAACCTCCTTTGGGACCTGGCATCTTCAAAGAGAATCAGAATCAGGCATTCAAGGAGCAGAGGTGATGGGGATGGCTGTCAATCCTGGTCTTGGGGAGTTTCCAAGCCTCTTACAGATTGCTCAGCAGCTGAAGACAGAATTCTTAGGCTCTTCTCATTGTGTTCTTTGAATAAGAAATTCTGAATGAGGAAGTGTTGAGAAACTGCTGCAAATAGCTCATCTTACTTGTAATGCCCAGGGCACCACACTTACCTCTTCAACAAGCCAGAACTTGTCTTGAGTTTTGTCCATTTTCACATTCACTTTTCATGTGTTTCAACATTTCTTAATTTAAATACTTCTTAGTTTCACAGTGTCTCTATTTTTCAACTAATTGACTTATATTCCATTCAAATAGTTCAATTACCAATAAAACAATAAACACTATAATAAACTTGCATATGATTGATTTACTGTATGGACTTCAAAGGAATTAAATTTAACTTAATAATAATTTTTTGTATTCTTATGTTAATCTCCATACATTACATCATTAGTTTTAGATGGTGTTCCATGATTCATTGTTTGTGCATAACACCCTGTGCTCCATGCAGAATGTGCCCTCCTCAATACCCACCACCAGGCTAACCCATCCTCCCACCCCCCAACTTAATAATAATTTATCTTAGTTTATTAAATGGGACAGAATATTCCACTTAAATGAGGCTAAGATATTTCAGTTCACTTGTTTCTGAAGTTGGCCAATAGATTTTTAATTTATAAAGTCAATGAAAATGAATTTGTGCTATTGAGTGAACAACTTAGAATGTATGTATTCCTAGAAAGCTCATGTGATGATTGACATCACCACTGATGATTAGCTCTACATACATGATAACCAATATGACCAAATCATAAAATACAGTTAAAATTTGTTGATCAGCAGGTTATCATTTGAATCCTTCTTAACCTCCACCCACCCTTGCTACCCTCTTCACCCAATTCCACTGCCATTACTTCTCAAACACAGCAGGCCATTTACCAAAAGGGAAAAATGGGAAACCAAGTAGTTTTTGTGGTGGGGGTGATGACTGGATCTTTTGGCATTTCTGGGTTGCTGTATCCCACTCAGTCTGGGATACATAAGGGGAGTTGGGGGTAGGGGAAGCCCGGGAAATCGCTTTAATGTCACTCCTTGGATCCCAAAGTTCCTACCTGATCTACCTCTTTTCCCCCAACTTTTAGAGCCTTATTATGTTTGAGATATATATATATATATATTCCAAAGTCTTTAGTGGGAGGCGTAGGCAGAATGTGTCTACTCCATCTTGTCTGGAATCAGAAGTCTTATGAATCTTTGTAAGATTTACTGCCTATTCTCTAAGGTTTATAGTTTATAAACCTTAGAGTTTGGTGTATATGTTATGTATAAACCAAGGCCTCCAATATACTTTCCCTGTATCTCTCATCTGGTCCTACTACATGATGCCAATCATATGGTGAATCAATATGACATTTTACAGAATGTCCATAAAATCCAGGTTATTTCAGATTGCATCTTGATAAAGGGTGTAAGAAACTTGCAAAGACTTGAGGGCAAGACCATAAACCATCGTTTATCCCAAGGGAATGCCAATGGCATCCACTTCGTGTTCCTGATAGGTGTGGCTAGAAACACATTTGCTATATCAAGTGCTGGAGGCTATTTTAACCTGTTCTAGCAAAACAAAACCAAAAACAAACAAACAAAAAATACATTGAGCACAGTAGCTGCAACTGGGGCTACTGTCTTATCACCTGCCATGTTCTAGTTGATTTTTGCAAGAACTTGCCTGGGGTATGGTAGGAGTTATCATAATATTCAACTCTTTGAAAGTTTCATTAGTTTACTCCATCCCCTTTGGAATTCAGCATTGTTTTTCATTTACTCTTTTTTCTGGAGTAGGAAGTTTCAGAAACTTCTACTTGCCCCTCCCCACTACAATAGTTCTTATTCCAGAAATCAAGGAATCACTGTGAGGGTTCTTCAAACTACCAAGGGTGTCCCTTTCAATTATGCGTTTGGAGATTAGGAGAAGGACCACCAGATTGGTCAATAGAGTAGTGGGCCCTCTGAGAACCAGACTGGCTAGGACTCTGATAGCCTTTATATACCCCTCATTTTAATATGCAGTGGTGTTGGTTTATTGGGTCTCCGGATATTTGTGTAAATTCAGAACCAGTGTTCAATAATCTTCAAAAGTTCTGAGTATTCCTCTTTTTTCCGCATAGCACATTTACCTGAGTAACTAGTCTTAACTCCCCTGGTTAAGTACCAGAGGAATAACAAATAAATATATCTGCCCTGGTATTAAAGGGTCCTGACTTCTAAAGAATCAGCCCCTCCTTCAGTCAATGGGTTCCAATCTGATCTGGAAACTGAGCAAGGAATTGTGATTTTTTACTGAGTTACTGCCCTCTGTCTCTGATAATCCATCATTGATTTCTTTTGACTATATAAATTAAGCAATACCCTTGTTGACAGGCCATCTATCTCATATCCAGGAACAACACCATATTCTATTAATCAACTCCCAGTTGGGACTCTCTGGATGCCACTCCAATCCCATAACTCCTTGCAACAGTTGTGCCCACAATACTCCTGAAAGTTAAGCACTGGCACCTGGCTTATATTATCTTGAGAGCTCGCTATCCTCAGGTTCATCAGGGAGCCTAGTTTTTTAACAGCATCTCTTCCTACTGTTAGCCCTGGGCTACAGACAACTGAACTTCTCAGTACCATGCTGCTCCTAAAATAAGCACAGGCAACATTGCTTTACTGAACACAGGCTTTCCTGGGACTGTCATTGGCTGGTGGGTTTTTTAGCTTTACATGGCAGATACACCTTAGCATGCCCACTTCTCTGAGCCTGAGGATCCTTTCCTCCACCATCCATCATAGAAGCTCTTGCATTTTTATTTCATTGAATGTGGGTCAGTTTTTGTGATACTCTAAGAATCATGCTGGTACCCTATCACATGGTATTTGCCACAGTGGTAAATCTTGAATCATGGGAGAGTGCTCCCATGGTGATACATAGCTTAACCCTCTGCTCCCCCTCCTTGATCCAGCACCTTCAGAACACAATCCCATACTTAACCTGGCTCCTGCAGTGACTTTGCTCTTATCCTTTAGCTAACCCAGCACATCCCGAGTAGGGGTGGGTGTCTAACAACAGGCCTATCAAGTTCAGAGGAATTGAGGAGTTTGAGATTCTTGACAACATTTATCAAGGTATTCTCATCCCAATTTTAGAATTTAAATCCTTCCTTATTAGGACCTTAACCTTGGCACAGAAGTCTTGCTGGAGCTAAGAATCCAAACTTTTCTGAAATAGCACTATGTCTACAATTGAGTCTGCCTGACTGCAGGAGACTAGGGCTTAATTAAACTCTGCCAGAGACCACATTGCTTTCATATTCTGAATGAATTGGTCATCAATCACCCTGTCTTTTTTTTTAATCTCTTCAATAAATCTATGCCACTTGGAAGTTGTTACCCAATTCCAAAGTCTGTATAGTCACACTGTACTTTGTAATTCTTTTTTTTGTGTGTGTGTGTGGTGTACCTTATAATTCTTAAGCACCGAAAGGACTGCACCAGACAGGAGTCCCCTCACAAACATCCCACCTCACTTTATTCCTGGGAGAAATATTAACAGTGCATGCTACAGCATGCCAGGGGCCATCTTTGGCAATTGACTGGCAAGTGATCCATCTCCAAATCCTGTTTTAGAGTACACTTTCTGGACCACTCCTGGAACTGCCTATCTTAGATTGGTCTCCCAAACTCTGAGACAAACTGTTTTGTGCAGAAGGTTTATTGGGGAGTAATTTCAGAACACAAACCTATAAGGGAATGAGGAAATAGGATTGTGTAGCAGAAAAATTAATCTGGTTGCAATTGAGGCTCCATCTGATCCTAAGCAGAGTTCTGGTGCTGGGATGGTGATTAGAGTGGTCCCAAATTGCAGCAAGGAGGACAGGGGTTTGGATTCCACATCAGCCAGTCACAGGCTTCAGGGCATCCCCTGGAGGGAGCATGCATTCTCTTGCACTAAGGACAATTCTTAGTAAGGGATGGAGTTTTGAGCCATCAGCAGCTGACTAATTCATTGGGGTCAGGAGGTGAGGTGGGATGGGATGGGTGCATCAACCCTGAAGAGGGTATCTGAGTGGATCTCATAATATTCACCTTAGCATGTGTGTTGGCAGGGGTGGGGGTGGGGTGGGAGGAGAGTTGATTTGGGGAGGAGGGGGAAACAGAGAGTAAAGAGTGTGGATGACCTTGAAAGAGAAGCAAAGGAGGTTCCACTTGATTTTACACGAAATAGGAAATTTGATTGAGGATCATTCTAGTCACAATATGCGAGATGACTGGAGGGAGCAGAATCCATATCCAGACAGCCCAGCTCAGCTCTTACAAGAACTTAGATGGAAGATTAGGGCCAGACAGGGCCAGATTCAGAATTGAATCTGAAAGAAAGAGACAAATATATGAAATATTTGCAGAATTTGGTGACTAAAGAGGAGTATGTTAGTGTAAAAGATGGGGAACCCAATACAAGTGAGGTGATGACATGGGTTTTTGGAGATGTTAGGTCTGCTGTGATAGTGAAATAATCTAAATAAAACTGTCCCATTCGAAGAAATAAGACTCGAATCAAGTGACAAGCTAAAACAAAAAAACCAGAGTTGAGACTTCCAAAAGAGAGAGAGTGCATAATGGAATAAAAGACAAATTTACCTTTGGAAATACAGATGACCCTTGAAAACAACACAGGTTTGAACTGTTCAAGCCCACTTATACATGGACTTCTTTTTAATAAATACAGGACAGTACTGCAAAATATATTTTCTCTTTCTCATGATTTACTTAATAACATTTTCTTTTCTCTAGCTTACTTTATTGTAAGAAAACAGTATATAACACATTTAACATTAAAAATATGTGTTGACTCCCTTGGGTGGATGGCAGAGTAGGAGGACCCCAAGCTCACCTCATTCCACGTTTACAACTAGGTAACACTCACTTCCAAGTAAATAAACTGGAGAGCTATCCAAAGACTGGCAGAACACACTCCACAAACAAATGTAGAGACAAAGCTGCATCTGAGAGGTTAGGAAGGGCAGAGAGGGTGGTCTGGAGCTGCCCGCAGGAGGAGGGCACTGTGGGTGCAGAGAGTGGAAAGCACCAGGGAGACCACACAGGGAAAACAAATCCCTATAACTTCTGGCCTTGAAATCCAGAGGGGCTGGATTCCAGAGTTTGTATAACCAGCGGGACTTGGAGCCTGGAGCTTTGAAAGTCAGCTGACTCAGCAGCACTGGGTGAGCCTGGAGGGCTAGTGATAGCCTGGTCCCTGCCCTTAAAGAGACCACACAGCCCATGGAGAGGCAACATAGAAGTGACAGCTTGCACAACGGGAGGGAGATATGTTTATACTGATTTTGGAGTGTGCTGCAGGACTTCTCCAGGAAAAAAGGAGCTGGCAGTTTCCATTTTCCTGCCCTGCCCCCCAGCAGAAACACAGAGCTGTCTGCAGGAGGTGGTGCTGCCCAGCACTTGCTACCTAATGGGCTAGCAGTGTACCCTGCCCACAAATTCTCCTGAGGACTTGCCCACTCCAAGCTTGCTGGCCTCAGCCCTGGGCTCAGCACAAATTTTGTTAATGCTGCTCATGCACCCTGACCAGCCACTGCCTCAACACACCATGCACTGTGCTTTAAGGGATCCAGCCTAGGACTAACAGCTCAGTGCAAATTTGGTAATGCCACACACACGCCCTGCCCAGCTACCCCGCACACAGACACAGAGCGTGCCACCACCACTCATGCCCTAGGCTGTGGAGGATATGGCCTAGACTAGCAGCTTAGTGCAAAGTTTCTAATACTTGATGGTCACGGGTGTGGGGGGGGTGGCACTGGTGGGGTGACGGGTAAAATAGGTGATGGGGATTAAGGAGTGTACTAGTCATGAGCACCAGGTGTGGTAATGAAGTGTTGAGTCACTATATTGTACACCTGAAACTAATATTACACTGTATGTTAACTAACTGGAATTTAAATAAAAACATTACAAATTTTTTCTAATACTGCTGCCTCACCCCCCAGCCCTTCTGCGATCACGCCCCCATAGATGCCTGGGTCTCACTAACATCACAGAGAGCAAGCACAGCCCACAATAGGCAGAGTCAGTGCAGACATCTGGACTGAAAGGAAAAGCCACCCAAACACAATAGTAGGATGCAAGCAACACACATAGGAGACTCCCCTGAAGTGCCAGGTTCTGGTGAATAAGGAACACTACACTGCAGGACATTACAGAACCTCTTTTTCATAAAGCCACTACTTTTAAAAGCAGAAGACATAGCTGACTTTCCTAACACACAGAAACAGACACAGAGAGGTAGACAAAATGAGGAGACAGAGAAACATGTCCCAAATGAAAAAACAGACAAAATCACAATATGAGATCCAAGCAAAACAGAAATAAGTAATATGCCTGATAGAGAATTTAAAGTAATGATTATAAAGATACACACTGGACTTCAGAAAAGGGTGGAGGACATCAGTGAGATCCTTGACAAAGAGATAAAAAAATAACATATCAGAGATGAAGAACTCAATAAATGAAATTAAAAATATGATAGATGGAATAAATAGTAAGCTATGGGAATGTATCAGTGACCTGGAGGATAGAGTAATGGTCAACCTGAACAGGTGAGAAACCAATACTACATAATGAGAATAGACTTAGAGAGCTCAGTGACTCCATCAAGCATAACAGCATTTGCATTATAGGGATCTGAGAATGAGAACAGAGAGAAAGGGGGACAGAAAAGGTATTTGAAGCAATAATAGCTGAAAAATTCCCAAATATGGGGAGGGGAACAGAATCCAGATTCAGGAGGCACAGAGCGCCCCCAACAAATTCAATCCAAGGAGGTCCACCCCAAGACACATAGTAATTAAAATTGCAAAAAAAAAAAAAAAAAGTAACATGGAAAGAATTTTAAAGATTGCAAGAGAAAAGAAGACACTTATATACAAAAGAAACTCTATAAGGCTATAAGCTGTGACAGAGTGGATGAAAAAAAATAAGACCCATCTATATGCTACCTACAAGAAATTCTTTTTAGACCTAAAGACAACTGCAGATTGAAAGTGAGGGGATGGAGAAATATATCATGCAAATGGATGTCAAAAGAAAGCCAGAGTAGCAATACTTATATCAGTAGCAATACTTATATTTAAATAGACTTTAAAACAAAGTCTGTAAAAAGAGACAAATGAGGACACTATATAATCATAAAGGGAACAAACCAAAAAGAAGATATAACAATTGTAAATATATATGCACCCAACATGGAAGCACCCAAACAACATAAAACAGTCAATAAAAAACATAAAGGAACTAATCAATAGTAATACAATAACAGTAGGGGAGTTTAACACCCCACTTACATTGATGGACACATCATCCAAACAGAAAATCAACAAGGAAACAGTGGCTTTGAATGACACACTGGGCGGATGGATTTAACAGATATATTCAGAACATTCCATCCTAAAACAGCAGAATATACATATATATATATATATTCTTTTCAAGTGCGCATAGAACATTCTCCAGAATAGATCACATATTAAGCCACAAAACAAGCCCCAACAAACTCAGAAATATCAAAGTTAGGGGCATCTGGGTGTCTCAGTTGGTTAAGCGTTTGCCTTGGGCTCAGGTCATGATCTCAGGGTCCTAGGATGGAACCCCACGTCAGGCTCTCCACTCAGCGGGCAGTCTGCTTCTCTCTCTCACTCTCTCTTTGTGTGCTCTCTCTGTCTCAAATAAATAAATAAAATCTTAAAAAAAATATCGAAGTCATACCATGCATCTTTTCTAACCACAATGCTATGAAACTAGAAATCAACCACAAGACAAAATCTGGAAAGACCACAAATACATGGAGATTAAATAACATGTTACTGAACAATGAACGGGTCAACCAAGAAATCAAAGAAAAAATTAAAAAGTACATGCAAACAAATGCAAATGAAAACACAATGGTCCAAAAACCTGTGAGATGTAGCAAAAGTAGTTTTAAGAGGAAGTTTATAGCAATACAGGCCTACCTCAAAAAACAAGAAAAATCTCAGTCTAACCTCACACCTAAAGGAGCTAGAAAAAGAAAAACAGATAAAACTCCAAATCAGAAGGAAGGAAATAATAAAACTTAGAGCAGAAATAAATGATGTACAAACTAAAACAAAACAAAACAAACGAGAAACCAATAGAACAGATCAATGAAACTAGGAGCTGGTTCTTTGAAAAGATCAACAAAGTTGATAAACCTCTAGCCAGAATCATCATCAAAAGAGAAGAAAGAAAGAGAGAAAGGGCTCAAATAAACAAAATCAGAAATGAAAGAGGAGAAATAACAACAAACACCACAGAAATACAAACAGTTATAAGAGAATGTTATGAAAAAACTACATGCCAACAAATTAGACAACTGAGAAGAAACAGATAAATTCCTAGAAACATATAGCCTACCAAAACTGAAGCAAAAAGAAATAGAAAATTTGAATGGACCAATTACCAGCAAGGAAATCGAATCCCCAACAAACACAAGTCCAGGACCAGATAGCTTCCCATGAAAATTCTATCAAACATTTAAAGAAGACTAATACCTTTTCTACTTAAACTATTCCAAAAAATAGAAGAACAAAGAAAACATCGAAATTCATTCTATGAGGCCAGTATCACCCTGATAACAAAACCAAAGACACTATAAAAAAGAGAATTACAGGTCAATATCTCTGATGAACATAGATGCAAAAATCCTCAACAAAATACTAACAAACCAAATCCAACAATACATTAAAGAAATCATTCACCAAAATCAAGTGGGATTTATTCCCAGGATGCAAAGGTAGTTCAATATTCACAAATCAATCAGCATGATACATCACATCAATAAGAGAAAGGCTAAACCCATATGATCATTTCAAGAGACACAGAAAAAGCCTTTGACAAAGTACAACAACCCATTCATGATAAAAGTCCTCAACAAAGTAGGTTTCTACAGAACATGCCTCAACATAATAAAGGCAACATATTGAAAATCCACAACAAGCATCAAACTCAATGGGGAAAAACTAAGAGCTTTCCCCCTAAGGTCAGAAATAAGACAAGGACGTCCACTATCACCACTTTTATTCAACATAGTATGAAAGTCCTAGCTACAGCAATCAAACAACAAGAAGAAATAAAAAGGCATCCAAATTGGTAAGGAAGAAGGAAAACTTTCACTATGTACAGGTGGCATGATACTATATATAAAAAATCCTAAAAACCCCACCAAAAAATTGGTAGAACTGATAAATGAATTCAGTATAGTCACAGGATACAAAATCAATATGCAGAAATCTGTTGCACTTCTATACACTAACAATGAAACAGCAGAAAGAGACATTGAGAAATCAATCCCATTTACAACTGCACCCCAAATAATAAGATACCTAGAAATAAACCTAAACAAAGATGTGAAAGACCTGTACTCTGAAAAATATGCAACACAGGTGAAAGAAACTGAAGACAAGGCAAAGAAATGGAAAGACATTCCATGTTCATGGATTGGAAGAACAAGTATTGTTAAAATGTTTGGGTACAAAGAAATCTACAGATTTAATGCAATCCCTATCAAAATACCAATAGCATTTTTCACAAAACTAGAACAAACCATCCTAAAATTTATATAGAATCACAAGAAATCCAGAATAGCCAAAGCAATTTTGAAAAAGAAAAGCAAAGCTGGAGGTATCACAATTCCAGGCTTCAAGTTATATTACAAGGCTGTAGTAATCAAAAGAGTACGGTATGGGCACAAAAATAGACACACAGATCAACGGAACAGAATAGAGAACCCAGAAATAAATCCACAATTATATGGCCAATTAATCTCTGACAAAAGAGGAAAGAATATCCAATGGGAAAAAGAAAGTCCCTTCAACAAATGGTGTTGGGAAAACTGGATAGCTACATGCAAAAGAATGTAACTGGACCACTTCCTTATACAATACACAAAAATAAATTCAAAATGGATTAAAGACCTAAATGTGAATCCTGAAACCATAAAAATCCTCGAAGAGAGCCCAGGCAGTAATTTCTCTGACATTGGCCATAGCAACCTTTTTCTAATATGTTTCCTAAGGCAAGGGAAATAAAAACAAAAATAAACTATTGGGACTACATCAAAATAAAAAGATTCTGCACAGCGGAGTAACAATGAACAAAACCAAAAATCAACCTACTGAATGGGAGAAGATATTTGCAAATGACATATCTGATAAAGGGCTAGTATCCAAAACAGATAAAGAACTTACACAACTCAACACCCAAGAAACGAACAATCCAATTAAAATGGGCACAAGACATGAACAGACATTTCTCCAAAGAAGACATCCAGATGGCCAATAAACACATGAAAAAATGCTCAACATCACTGATCATCAGGGAAATACAAATCAAAACTACAATGAGACTATCACCTCACACCTGTCAGAATGGCTAAAATGAAAAACACAAGAAACAAAAAACGTTGGAGAGGATGTGGAGCAAAAGGGAACCCTCTTACACTGTTGGTGGGGATGCAAACTGGTGCAGTCATTCTGGAAAACAGTATGGAGATTTCTCAAAAAGTTAAAAATAGAATCCAACAATCAAACTACTAGGTATTTACCCAAAGAATATAAAAACATTAATTCAAAGGAATGCATGCACCCCAATGTTTATAGCAGCATTATCTATTATAGCCAAAATAAGAAAGCAACCCTAGTGTCCATTGACAGATGAATGAATAAAGAAGAGTGTGTATATATATGTATACACACACACACAATTGAATATTATTCCGCCATAAAAAAGAATGAAATCTTGCCATTTGCAATGATAAGGATGGAGCTAGAGTATAATGTTAAGCAAAATTAGTCAATCAGAGAAAGACAAATACCATACCATTTTCACTCATATGTGGAATTTAAGAAACAAAACAAATGAGCAAAGGAAAAAAAAAAAAAAGGAGAGAGAGAAAAACCAAGAAACAGACTCTTAACTCTAGAGAACACACTGCTGGTTACCAGAGGGGAGGTGGTGGGGGGATGGGTGAAATAGGTGATCAGGATTAAGGAATGCACCCGTCGTAATGAGCACTGGGTTATGCATGGAATTGTTGAATCACAATATTGTATACCTGAAACTAATATAACACTGTATGTTAACTATACTAAAATTAAATTAAATTAAATCAAATAAAAAATAAGTGTTAACTGTTTATGTTATTAGTAAGGCTTCCAGTACAGCAGGCTAACAAAAGTTAAGTTTTGGGGGAGTCAGAAGTTAAGTTATAAGTGGACTTTTGACTGTGCAAGGTTGACACCCCTAACCCTTATGTTGCTCAAGGGTCAAATGTACTTAGAAAGAATAGGAATAAAGGACATGGGTGACATTTCCTCGGGCAATGTCTGCTCACTACCTAATACAAAAAGTGGAGCCTTACTATCATTTCACTGAGCCACTCTTGTCCTACACAATGCTTCTACCCTTCCCTTGTCCTGTGCGTCTCTCCGCTATTTGAGCAGTGCCACTCCTTTCTGATGAAGCATTGTTGGCTTGAGTCCCAACCCCAACTCCAATCCTGAAGGAAAGAAGTGTGTTTAAAAACCTGGTACACATAAAGAGATCCTAACCACTACCTCCATCCATAAAATTCTGCTGCCGGGACATTCTTCATCTAACAAGACAAAGGCCATGAGAAGGATGCAATTGCTAATGTCTGGGGAGTAGGTACTGGATCCCAAATTATGAATTGGGTGTCTAATCAAGGCTGGAAACTTTAAATTTTATGTTTGAAAGTTCAGCAAAAAGGTTTAAGAGTTATCCAAATATTTACATCTTGTAGTTTTTTGCTTTCTGCTTTTGTTTTGTGGTGGTGTCTATTTTTTCTAATTTTTGTTTTATTTGAGGAGCCAACCAATATACAACTTGTGTTCCCATAAGCACCACACATCTGTTTTTACATGTGTTAGAAGGCACTCTATTGATGGGGTCTATTTCTGGATTTATCCTGGAATTCTGTAAACTAAATATTAAAATTCTTGATTCTCACCCTTTCTTGAAAAAATGAGCTCCCTAATTTAAGGATATACTGACAAGTTACAGATAGCATTTACCAAGTGAAATATATGGATATGAAATAACCAGTATTATGGAGCCCAATTTAGATTAATTGAATTCTATTGTGCTATGGCTTACTATAACATGGCTTAAGCATATTGCCAATTTCTGACCCCAAAAGCCCAAAACCAACAGAAAAATCTCATTGTTGATTAGGCTGGGATCCATTGCATGGATTAGAAAGTGATGTTAATTTCTGGAAAATTTACCCTATATGATAGGATTATAGCCATTTACATAAAGTCAATGAGGGCTGCATGAAGTAACTCCACAACTGAAGTGAATGGAGTTTTGCATAAGAATTACCAAAATGGGCCATTGTGAAATAAAAAGCCCAATGTTACTGTAACAATCAGACCACCATATGAGAAAATGTGTCCAGTGGCCTACAGACCACCCTGACTTTTTTTTTCTTTTTTCATTCCTGCAACAGACAAACAAGGTTGGCTTCCCACCCTTACAAATCTCCATAGTGGTCTAGTGTGAGAATTTTCCTGATCTTCCCTGTGGACATATCTGAGAGAGTTGCTATAGTGATGTGCAAACTTTAGAAATTACCTAAAGCATATTGTCTGCTTGATTCCACAGAATTGACCATATAGGTGTGTCATCTGATAATTGAAATGAGACACATCCCCAAAATTATAAAATATTTCTGTATTGACTTATTTTTCAAAATTATACAAAATCCAAAAGAACCAAAGGAAATAACAGTGGAGAGATCTTTTTCTCACCTACCCCATGGCCCACCAGTTTCCTTTCTCCAGAAGCAGCTCATATTAGCAGTTCCTCGTGGATGCCTCCCGAGACCATGTACGTATGCTAGTTTCTGGATTCAGTAATCACATTGCCCCCATTTTGACATAAAGGGGAATGCACTGTACAGTGTTGCTTCTTAGTTTTTTTCCACACAAAAATGACAAAGGTATTAGCTTTTTCATGATTTTTTTTCTCTGAACAAAATGTTATACATCTTTTATAACAGTACAGAAAGTGCCCCACATTCTTTCTTTTTAAAAGCCTGCATATTACCTCTTTATTTAGAAATTTCCACTATGTTGCTGTTACAAATACTTATTGTCACTTTCTAACATGTTTAATACATATGGTTGGGCCAGTTCCTCCTTCTACTGCTCTTCCCAGCCCCCCCAAACCTCATGACTGTTCTAATTTATTTTTATATATAAATTTTAAAGTCAGCTTCTTTAGTTCTTGCCATCCCACACCCCAAAATATTCTGTTGATATTTTTATTTGGATTTCATTAAATTTAAAGATTCATTTAGGGAGTACTGACATTACCAGTCATATGCCTTTCTATTTTTTGTGTGTCTCTCAGTTATTTTCATATAGATCTCACACATTATTTATTAAATTTATTCCATGCTATTCACCTTTTTTGGCTGCTATTTTAAGTGGGGAATTTTCCCAATTATTCTTCCAACTGGACATTGTTTGTATACATGAAAGTTCTTGATTTCTGTATGTTATTTTTTTGCCTAGTCAATTTACTACATTCTGTGATGGTTTCCAATAAATTTTTGGCTGATTATTTTGTTTTCTGAGAGTATAATCTGATAAAGAGCAAATAAAAATTATTTTAACTCCATCTTTTCAATTTTATCCTTTTAATTTTTTTTTCTCTCATCAGAAGAGTGATAAATAGAAATGGTGAAAGTAGACATCTGGTCTTGTTGTGAACTCTTAATGGGAACATTCCTAACGCTCCCATTATGGTCAAAGTTGACTTTGCCTTGAGATATTTGATCTTTTAAGGACGTATTTACATCATCCAGACTTTTTCATCAAAAATTATGTTGAATGCAAAAATGATTTTTTAGCAGTTGGAGGAACTCCCATAATTTTTCACCACATATAAATATTTTAAAATACATAATAACATGCAAAGTCATATACATATGATCATTCTGGTATTCCAGAAATAAACCCCACTTCTTTGTGGTTCTTCTTTGTGTTTGCTAGTATTTTGCTTGGTATTTTTGTAGTACTCTTCATAAATGTGTTGGTCTGTAGTATTTTCGAATAATCTTTAGCAGGGTTAAGCTCACCAGCTATTGGTGAGAGATGTGTGTGGGGGGGAGGATTGGGCTTTGTTTCAAGCTAGCAAATATTTCATTATGAAGTAATGTGGAGAGCATGACTTATTCTTGCACTTATTACTCCAATTCAGAGTAATTTTCTCCCCCTTATTGTATTGGTAGACATCGTCCTGCAAATCTTACTTGTCTGTCTCATTGCTCATTTAGGCCTCCTCCCTGCTTTATGAAGAAGTAAACCATATACCAGGAAGCTTCTAAAGCCAATGTACCAACATCCATTATGGCAAAGACAGGATTCTGAGGTGGCACCTAAGGGTGTGACCTCATCTTGGAGAAGACCTTCCTGGCTTTTTCTGAGATCTGCCTCTGTGAGCATCCCTTCTCTGCCTCTTTCCATACCCACATATTTGGAAGATCTTCCATGTAATTTGTGGTTTGGGTTTTCAATACCTGTAATTTTAATCAAAGATGAAGTTTGTGCTTTTGTTCCTTATTGCTTTGGGATGATTTCTGAGAAAAGATGGGGGTAAATATTCCCTTTATCACACCATTTTAAAACTTAAACCTCTTCCTATTGTTTTTGACTACATAATGCATAAGATGCATTTCATGGAAAACAAAAATTAAAAAATACAGCCTCTCAACGTCTGAGTTCACTGATTGGCTGGGAAGTGAAAAGGATCATGACTGACGGATGTAACACAAGGAAGGGTTGCACAGGATTCCAGAGCCTGACAATTGCTTTTCTTCCCTAGTCCTCCTACCTGGCATCCAAACCACACTCTTCTTACCATACTTTGTTTTGCTTTGCTTTTCTTGCTTTTCTGGCCTTTAGTTGAATGGATAGTTTAATTCCCTCTGTGTTTTTAATTATTTCCGTTATTTTAAAGAATAGCCTAAAACTTTCACTTATATTTAATTTCATATTTTTGTAGCAGAGTGTAAACATATTCAATGTTGCTATCTTCTGCCTTTTTTTCATCATAGCACTTAAAGCTTACATAGCACATTCACAGGGTGGCCAGAGTTTGTATGGGATGGTGTTAGTTTATGGAGATTTTCTTGACATAAGAGTATGTCCTTGCACCCTCAAGGGTATTCTGGTTTGAAGAAAAATTATTGGTCACCCTACTAAATTATCATAGCACCTAACATTATTTTTCATGATTTTTTTTGTTTGCCCCACCCCCACCCCCACCCCACCCCCACCCCAGATAGGACCTTTTACTGTTGCTCCATTACTCCCAAAGCCAACAATAGTTTCTGGCACATATCAGCCACTTTATAAACATTTTCTGAATGATATGAATGAAGAGACTAAGGCAAGATCCTTAGCATGCTTGAATTATTTCCTCAATTTCTCCTATTCATTTTATTAATAAAATTCTAGTCCCCTTTATAAACATACTCGTTATAGTTACTGTTTACAATCTAGAGTTGATTTATTTCACCAATTTCTCTGTTCTCTGTGATTTCTTATATCCCAACTTTTCACTGTCTTTATCTTCTGTCTTTGCTGAAGTGTGCCCTTTAGCAGCTCTTTCAGTGAGGTTTTTGGGTAGTAAACCCTTAGTTTTCATATGTCTGAAAGTATCTATGTCCTCTTCCATGTGAATGATACTTAAACTGGGTATAATGGTCTTGAATCATTGCTTTCATTACATAATTTGAAGGTACTATTTACCCTTTGTTAATATTTATTGTTGCTGAAGACAAACTTGCTTTCAGTATAATTATCATTCCATTGTAGGTGATGTATATTTTTGGGGGGTCTTGAAATTTTGTCTTTATGTGGCTGGAGACTTTGACTTTTCTAGATGCAAATTTATCAATATTTATCCTGCCTGGAATTTGTTACACATTTTCAAGCAGAGAATTCATGTCTCTCTTTAATTCAAATTCTCAGCCATCCCTCAAGCCATTATCTGGTTTCTCTACCATTTCCTTTAATTTCTCCTTATGGGATGCCTCTCTGATTGGTTTCTCAGTCTATCTTGTATCTAACTTCTCTTACACATTTAAAAATGTTTTATCTCCCTGTGATACGATTTCATTGAATTCCTTGGTACTATCTTCCAAATCACTAATGATCTCTTGAGTCCATCTAGAATTATTTGCTTACATATGTACTTTTATTTCAATGATTATATAATTCAAATTCTTTGCAGGTGCTAAACATAGTTATTATTAACTCATGTAAATTTTGCCCTATTTGCATGTTTGAAAGTGAATTTGTCTTCATTTATTGAATTGATTTGTTCTTCATTATTGACAATTTTCTTTAAGTGCTTTGGGAAGTGTGTTTTGCAGACTTGTCTTGAGGGGATATTCATGCTCTTTCTCCCCTTAGCTCTCTATATCGAGTCATTTTCTGTCATTTCCATCCATTCCCAGCTCAGAACAAAATTTGGGGGGGGCACTTGGCTCCCGTGTAGCAGTGACATCGGAGATATTGCAGGTATAGACATGGGCCAACAAGGTAACTGGGCCAGTTTGCTCTTTGGGGCTTTCTCTGCTTTCTCCTGCTGTGACATACCTGCTGTTTTATTTGCCATATTGTGTGGCATCCACTGTAATTATTTTTGATTGACTCTCACTGGTGGGTAAGTCCCACTCTAGTCCCACATCTCTGGTGGGAAGCCTCGTTTGGTTTCCCTCCATAAATGGGGCTTGATTAGCTCCCATTACCCTATAGAGATTCCTTGCTCACTCACTTGCACTCCCTCCTTCCCTGTTTATAGCCCCTTCTCCCCTTCCCTTACTGATCGGTTGTCTAGTTCTACTAGTTGGTGGGAAAGGAGTATTAAAACCTCCAGCTATGATTATGGAACAGTTTGTTTCTTCCTTAATTCTGTCATTTTTTACTTCATTTATTCTAAGGCTGTTATCAGTGCATACATATTTATGACTATATCTATTTGTATCTTTCTAATTCGTGTTTTTGTAGAGTACTATACATTTTGAGAGTATATACCCTTGTTTTCAATTTATTTGGAATTAATATTTTACTGCATCATGTAAAATGTAGAAATCTTGCAATTTATTTCCTCATTCTGTGCCATCTTTGGAAATTGCCTTATGCATTACATTTACATACATTATGAACTCTTCAACGAAATGTTATATATTTTTTGCTTTAAACTGTCAGTGTTTAAAATAAATTAAAAGCAAAAAGAAGTTGTCTTTTATATTTTCCTAGGTATTTACCATTTCCAATGTTTGCTGTTCCTTCTTGAAGATGCACATTCTCTTTTGGTATCATTTCTCTTCAACTTGAACTTTAGCATTCTTATAGTACAGGTCTCCTTGTAATAAATACGAGTAGTTTTCTTATAAAAGCAAGCATATTTTCATGGGGTATAGAATTCTGGTTGACCGGGGCTCTCCTCCCCCACCCTCCCACCCCCAGGACTTTAAAGATGATGTCATCTGGCCAAAAAGACTGCTGGTTTGGGACTCTGGCTGCTAAATGCTGTGCCATTACTAAAGCCTGTCCTCAGGCCATTGTCTTTATTATTATTATTATTATTATTATTATTATTATGTTATGTTAATCACCATACATTACATCATTAGTTTTTGATGTAGTGTTCCATGATTCATTGTTTGCATGTAACACCCAGTGCTCCATGCAGAACGTGCCCTCTTTAATACCCATCACCAGGCTAACCCATCCTCCCATCCCCCCTCCCCTCTAGAACCCTCAGTTTGTTTTTCAGAGTCCATAGTCTCTCATGGTTCGTCTCCCCCTCCGATTCCCCCCCTTCATTCTTCCCCTCCTGCTATCTTTTTTTTTTTAATATATAAAGTATTATTTGTTTCAGAGGTACAGATCTGTGATTCAACAGTCTTGCACAATTCACAGGGCTCCCCATAGCACATACCCTCCCCAATGTCCCTCACCCAGCCACCCCATCCCTCCCACCCCCACCACTCCAGCAACCCTCAGTTTGTTTCCTGATATTAAGAATTCCTCATATCTGTGAGGTCATATGATACATGTCTTTCTCTGATTGACTTACTTCGGTCAGCATAACACCCTCCAGTTCCATCCACGTTGTTACAAATGGCAAGATTTCATTCCTTTTGATGGCTGCATAATATTCCATTGTATATATATACCACTCTTCTTTATCCATTCATCGGTTGATGGACATCTTGGCTCTTTCCACAACTTGGCTGTTATGGACATTGCTGCTATAAACATCGGGGTGCACGTACCCCTTTGGATTCCTACATTTGTATCTTTGGGGTAAATACCCAGTAGTGCAATTACTGGATTGTATGCTAGCTCTATTTTCAACTTTTTGAGGAACCTCCATACTGTTTTCCAGAGTGGCTGCACCAGCTTGCATTCCCACCAACAGTGTCGGAGGGTTCCCCTTTCTCCGCATCCCCGCCAACATCTGTCGTTTCCTGACTTAATTTTAGCCATTCTGACTGGTGTGAGCTGATATCTCATTAAGGTTTTGATTTGGATTTCCCTGATGCCGAGCAAGGTTGAGCACTTTTTCATGTGTCTGTTGGCCATTTGGATGTCTTCTTTGGAAAAATGTCTGTTCATGTCTTCTGCCCATTTCTTGATTGGATCATTTGTTCTTTGGGTGTTGAGTTTAAGAAGTTCTATATAGATTTTGGATACTAGCTCTTTATCTGATATGTCATTTGCAAATATCTTCTCCCATTCTGTCGGTTGTCTTTTGGTTCCATCCTCCCTGAGGCCCCAGAACCTGCATCCTTTGTTCACTAACCAGGGCCTCCAAGTGGTTTTTATATTTTGTTCAGAGTTTATAGTTATTATCTGGGGAGGATTGGTCTCTTAGAAGCTTACTCAGTCATATCAGGAATAGAACTCCAGATGTGTCTTGTTTTTTTAAATCTCTTTTCTACACTGCTTCTCTAAAAGTTTTAGACAGAATATTGAATAACTCAATCCATTATATATATATTTTATTACATTTGTTATTTACAATAGTAGTATGTTTGAAGGGCAAAAGGATGGTGACAGTGGAGAGAGTGTTTTTTTTTTGAAGTGCTGTTTACTCTGACCTCTGCAATACTACTTCATCATGGTTCTCTGCTTTTAATTCCCTGGTTAATCTTCCTGAGGTTCCCTTTGTGACCTCTCTACTTCTGTTTGTCTTTTCAACACTGGTTTCAACCCCATCTCAGTGATTTTTTTTTTAAAAATCTGTTCCCGATTTCCCAGGCAGTTTTAACAATCTCCCTGATTTCAACTATCACCCCGAATATAGGTGGCTCTTACATCAAAATCAGAATTAAACCTCTCTCATGAGTTCCTCATCAGTATTTTCCAGCTACTAGACATACCAACTGCATGTCCAGCACACATTATGGATTCTTCATTCCCTTTCAGCCCTGAACTTTTTCCTTCTCTTCCTCTAATTTATTTATTCATTAAATAAGTACATCTTTATTGAGTGCCACAATACTGCTTTTATTTTTTTTTTAAGATTTTGTTTATTTATTTGACAGAGAGAGACACAGTGAGAGAGGGAACACAAGCAGGGGGAGTGGGAGAGGGAGAAGCAGGCTTCCTGTGGAGCAGGGAGCCTGATGCAGGGCTCGATCCCAGGACCCTGGGATCACGACCTGAGCCGAAGGCAGACACTTAATGACTGAGCCACCCAGGTGCCCCCACAATACTGCTTTTAATGTTACAGATTTAGTCCTGAAGGAAAAAAGTCTGTCTTTCTGGATTTAAACTTGAATGGGTGACAGACTATATACTAATAACTAACTATATAATATCAGGCATTCTGAAGAAAATGAAGCAGATTTGGGGAGATAAAGACTTGGAAGCTGCTTTTCTTGATAGGCTTATCAGGTTTCTCTAAGACACTGACATTTTTTAAGAAATTTGACTGAAGCATTTCCTCTTATCACCTTTGTTGATGCACAGAGACAAACTTTGCCAGATAACCCAGGCAAGAAACCAGATTGTCATCTTAAATTCAACATGCTTTCTTGTTTTTCACATGTAAAGATTTCAGAAGTTCTCATATCTATTTTACCTCCTTAAAATACCCTTTTCTTCAGCGCCAAGTTTCCAACTCTACTACTGTGATCAAGTCCTATTTCTTCTTTGAATTGCAATAGTTTCTTTTTATTTTTTTTATTATGTTATGTTAGTCACCATACAGTACCTCATTAGTTTTTGAGGTAGTGTTCCATGATTCATTGTTGCAATAGTTTCTTTAAAGGTGTTCTGGCCTTCAGGCTTATACTTTTCAACACTGGTACCAGAATGGGTTTTATTAAACCCAAACCAGTTCACATTGCTACCTTAAAATAACTTACTGGCTCTACAGTGTACTACATACTGTTTCCTCTTATTAAAGAATTCTGTGATCTAGCCCCTGATCTCACCCCTAGCCCCTTATCACTTACCCTGCCTCACACCCTATCTCTTCTTCTTGATGTAGAACTAATTCTTCCACAGGTGTGGTAGACTATTTTGCATCTGTTTTCCATGCCTTTTTTCCCTCAGTTTGTTACCTCTCTCAGAAGTGCATTATCATCCGCTCCTCACCAACCATTTGGAAAACTTGTAAGACTGCCTGTCGAGCAAGCTTTCAGGTGCTCTCTGTGCTGCTGAGGTACTGCCTACTGTGAGTAGGAAGGGCCTAGAGGATTCTAAGATCCTCTTGACCCCAAACTGTCATAAAATTACATTGTTTCTACTATAAAATTCTTTTCTATGTCTCTAGCAACATCTTTCACCATTCTCTCTTGAACTTTATGCTCTGCTCCTTCCCTCTATCTAATGTGAACTAGGTAAAACTCCTAAAAGAAATGATGTTTTGGATGTGTCTTTGATCACTGTCTTTCCAACTGCAGATTTCTCTTCTCTCCCTTCACTTGCCTAATACCCACTCATCCCTCTAGATTTAGCTTTCTGTGCTCTCTGTTTGTAAATTTTTTCAGGTACACTCCACTACCAACATGGGGCTTGAACTCACGACCCTGAGATCAGGGGTCACATGCTCTACCAACTGAGCCAGCCAGGCTCCCCAGCTTTTTGTGCTCTCTGAATTGGACATTACAATGATCCATAATTGTTGCTTTATATTCCTCCCCCCCACAACTTGATGAAGATCTTTGAAACATGCAGTTATTAGCACCATGCCTTGACACAAAGTAGATAATAAGTCAATGTACAGGGGATAAAAGAGTTTATATTGAAAAATGATCAGACCCAAACGCAAAGCTTACTTATGGAGTAAGAAAACTCTTGTCATGCTTCTCCAGTAGTGGAGTGCTTAGTTTTCATTCCTTATTTCCTCTTCTATATACATCCCATCTGCACCATTATTTTCCCTTTGGCCTTATCATCTTCCAATAGCCCTTCACCACTTAATCTGTATCCAATGAATTTTTGCGTCTAACTTAACTTTTGGAAAAAGGATTTCTCAAATATTGATATATTTCTGTTCATAAGTGGAATTACCTCTTCCTTAAGATTGCATAAGAAGCATTTCAATTTTTTTTTCAAATACTCAACTACTAACAATTGTTAAACTTGAAATAAGAACTTTTTAAAAATCTTCAAACACAGAGTCTAACTTATTTTCCCCCTGTGTTAAATATGATGACTGCATTTTGCAAGTTTCCTTAGGCAATATACACACAATAGGTACAGAACTCTTTTATTATTCATTTTATTTTCATATAAATTAACATCCTAGAAAAATTGAAATAGAAACACTAAATACAGTATTGCACATAGCGATCTTTGTTAAATGCCCTATTATTTCAGTGAAGAATGGTAATATACACACTGGAGGGACTGAAGGAGACAGGAAGACTACAAAACAACAACCAAAATCCACTACTGTTTCTTTGCACTTAAATTACAAACTAAAAGGTAAGAGACCATACTTTACATAAACGCAAATATAGTTATGATTCGGAACATTTTCTTTTTTAAGTTGCTTTCCATGATTGGTTTCCAATAGCAAGAAATATCAACAACCATAACCCTCAACAAATATCATCAAAAGAATTTTTAAAAACCCTACCTATTAGTGTTAGACAAAACCATCACAATGCATCAGGAGATGACTTTAACATACTCTCACAAAGAGTGGGAGATTTACTTTTTTTACCCCTCAAAGTGAAATAAAAGAAAATCCTTTCCTAAGCTCCTTCAGATAACCAATCATCACATATTCATCTGACAGCTTTTAATCACCTGCTATAACACATAAAGACAATCCCAATCATGTAAAAATACCCAGGCTGGTACATTTAATCAACAGATGCCAATCCATCCAAAAACTTACTACCCACCCCCCTTTTTTGGCCAACAATTAGTCACGTTTGGCAATTTTATGAGCATCATTTATTTAAATTCCTTCAAAATATTGAGTCATGTTTTCTTTGTGAAGGCCAATGGTAAAGTTATAGAGAGGCACACCTTTAGTTTATTTTAGCTGAAGATTAGCTTTATGTAGGGTCTCAGAGAACACAGGCTGATAAAAGCCCTCATTAAACTTAAAACTCTGATTCCTGCCTATATTAGATGATTTATAGGAAAGGGTTTACCTTTTGCTATATTTCTTCTATTCATTATCTGACTTGCGTAAAAAATGATAATCTTCTTTCACAAATATATAGTTAGGGAGAGCAACCCAAGAATTGGGAAAGCCTTGATCATGATATATAAATGGTACTTAAATTTTAAAATAGAAAATTTATATGTAGACATGTAACTGATACAAACAATTCACTAGAAATAACATTTTAACCATAAATCTAAATGCAGTGACATGGAGTACTGGTTGTCAGTAGAAAGGAAAGTGTTTTGCTGGGATAAGGAATATTCTCACGAAAGTAAATTTTAGGTTAACATTTAGCATGTTCAGCATTAATGCAAATATTGCCTCTTATACATGCTGTTTTGGTCTATCAATATAATACCATAAACTTTACAAAAAGAAAAGGTGTCAAATTCTCCACTGGTCTACTGCTTTTGCATTTTTATGAATGTACAGTAAAATTCAACAATCAGTGAACTGTCTAGAAAACACAAAGATTGTGCAAGAGGTCAAGAGGAAAAATGAACAAAATGATGTAGTTTTCTTCCCACCCTCAGGTCAGCTGAATTTTGTGGAAGTGGTTACAGTGACTCATGTTCATTCTGCTTTTCATTTTTCAGGTTTTCATGCTTATTTTTGCTTTCTGAAAATAAATGCACCAGATAAGAGTTATAGTTAGAAAGAAGAACTTTAAAAAATGTACGGAGTTTAGAATAGCTCAAACAAGATCTTTTCATTTGGATCAAATTCTCTGGGAAAAGGTTAAAGATCCACCAGCCCATAAAGGAAAAAGATATAAGTAAACTGTTTTATCTTTAAGAATTTTCAACAGCCAAGGGGTGCCTGGGTGGCTCAGGGGGTTAAGTAGCTGCCTTCAGCTCAGGTCATGATTCCAGGGTCCTGGAATCGAGCTCCTCTTTGGGCTCCTGCTCAGTGGGGCCTGCTTCTTCCTCTCCCCTCTGCTCATGCTCTCTCTCTCGCTATCTCTCCCTCTCTCAAATAAATAAATAAAATCTTTAAAAAAAAAAAAGAATTTTCACCAGCCAAATCACCAAATATTTTTGAGAAAAAAAAAAAGCTTTAAAATTTTAGCATCTAACCAACATGAAAAAGTGCCAACTCACCTTTCTCATTCTCAATTCTATGCACACATACATAAATATGAAGATTGAATTGGCTGCTTCGTTTCATGGTTAATATGATTTAATTCTCTTCTATGCTTATAATGGCATGATTGAGGTTAATTAATAATTATTCCTCTTCATTCAATGCACCTTTAAGGTTGTACTTTAATCAAAAAGAAAATAAACTAAACCATAATATAATACCTGTCATTAGAGAAGACTAATTTTGATATAGAGAAACTAAAGGGAAAATATCTTTTAAATGAAGATATATTTCCTTTTTCTAAATAGGGTTTAATCAGTTTAATCATATCCCAACCTGGGTTATTTTGATCTTTTCCACTTAGACTACATTAGATTAATCCAATTCAAAATGTTCCTATTTTAAGCCTAACCCAACTTTTCATTTAGAACAGCATCATTTACTTATCCCTGTGGTACCAAGTGATACACCCTCAAAACATTTAAAACAATACTGACAGCGTCACAAGGGAAAACTCGTCATTTTTACCAAGCCCTGCCTTCCAGGATGCACGATATCATTTTAAAGAAAGAAGTGGGCAAGGAGGAAGCTTAGATTAGCTTGTTAAACTCAGCCTGCTGGCTGACAACTGTTAAACAGCCACATACGGGTACACGCCAGGTCTGAGCCCCCCAGTCTGAGCAAAGGACAATACTACACTTGGCATTTCCCATCATGTTTTAGATCCCAATGGTGCTAATCCAATGATAACAGCCACTCGGGGTTCAAATGCAGCCTTGTGCTGGTGATGCTTGTGTAATGGAGAAAGTGAGAAACTGCCCCCCAACTCCTGCCAACACACACATATCTAGGTATATGCATTCCCTTAGATTTTTCTTAATTCTTAAGCGTTGGATGCTAGATCCTGAGATTCTCTTAGCCTTTTGGGCCTGATTAAAGGCATAAAGAAAAGGAGAGAGAGAATCTCTCTCACACTGAAGAGGAAAATAATTAAAATGTTATTATGTGAGTTTGTATATATTGTGAAAACAGTGTTTAAAAGCCAAAGCAAATCACAAGTTAAAAAGAGAAGAGTTAAATACTTACAATTCCAGAGTCATGTCTTGGTTTTATTTTATAAAGTGATTTCCCCTTTTTCTGCCTGCACACCTCTTCGGCTTCTTTTACTCTGGGTGGAGAGAAGACACATGTATTTCAGCAAAGACCTATACGGATCACTGCAATCCACCTTATGATAGGTGAGCAAATATCAACTCACTGAGGATTTGAGTTATTGGAGAAAATAATACCACATACACAGGAACATTATCTGACATTTGATTCAAACACTGAATGTTAGAGCTAGAGGCTAATTCATCCAGGGGTTCTCATCTTGGAATCAAAGGATGTCGAATGGAATGATCTACAAACACATTAAAAATGTTATATCTACATTTCATCCTATGTTAAGGGAGTCTTATGTAGAAGAAATTAAGGAAATATCCCTCATTTTCAGGTGAGGGTACTGAGAGTGGTTCCATTACATAAATCTGAAGCATTAAAATACTTAAATAAACAGTATCATACAAAAACTCATATGCTTATTTTAAAATCATCTCAGATTTACTTTCCACATCACACTCACCAAAAAAGTGAATACTTGGGCAGGGTTTAAAAAACTGAGCTTCATTAAGCAACAGAACCAACCATTTATTGGAAAACAGAAACTAGAACGTGTGCAATAATAATGTTTTGACACTTCTGGGAGTTCTTTTTAAAAACGCACCCCAAGGAAAACAGCATTGAATTTACCAGAGGTACAGTTAAGAGAGGATGTTATTTGGAGGTAAGATCTTCACTGAATTCTGGATCTGCTAGTTGATACTGGGTAATGTCCTGATACCACTGACTATTGTATTCTGTCAAATAGTAAAAGGGCTTAATAATATATAATAGCATTATTATTATTACTAGACAGAATTGTTGCAAAGATCAAAAAAATTTTATTTAAAAAGTTCTTTATGGGGAGCCTGGGTGGCTCAGTTGGTTGAACAACTGCCTTCGGCTCAGGTCATGATCCCAGGGTCCTGAGATTGAGCCCCGCATCGGGTTTCCTGCTCCCTGGGGAGCCTGCTTCTCCTTCTCCCTCTGCCTGCTGCTCCCCCTGCTTGTGCTCTCTCTTTCTCTGTCAAATAAATAAATAAAATCTTTAAAATAAAAAAAATTAAAAAATAAAGTTCTTTATAAATTGTAAAATGCTATAAAAAGTATATGCGATTGGGGGCCTGGGTGGCTCAATCGTTAAGTGTCTGCCTTCGGCTCAGGTCATGGTCCCAGGGTCCTGGGATCAAGCCCCACATCGGGCTCCCTGCTCCATGGGAAGCCTGTTCTCCCTCTCCCACTCCCCCTGCTTGTGTTCTCTCTCTTGCTGTGTCTCTCTCTGTCAAATAAATAAATAAAAAATCTTAAAAAAAAAAAAAAGTATATGCGATTGCGTTAATTAAACAACTGGTAAGAAATCTGTAAAGTAGGATTATACTAATAAAAAGGGGTCCCATAAAAAAGGAAAATAACCTATTAGGTTAATTTATTTATTATTATGATTTCCCTTGGGAATTAAAAATGGAGTATTCCTGGAGAAACTAAAAAAGCTGTGACTTATCTTAATAAAAGACTTTTTATGCAGATCTTGAAGTTTATTTCCTGAAAGAAATGAATTATAAATATGTTTCTTGAGCGCTGTGGTAAAAGACCTGATGGCAGGATTCCTCTGCCGTACAACTGAACGAACACTGGTTTTAAACAGTGGAATGAAGGAAATGATCCCACACAACAGCTACAGGACTGGTATTAGAGTTTACGTTAAAGCGTGACACATGAAAGTAATTCCTTTTGGACGTAAAATGCCTGCTGAGTTGATATTGTTATTAATTCCAGAAAATGATGACAATTCAGAAGACACTCCATTGTTACTACTTTTATTACTTTCTACCCAAGTCATAAATTGCCTTTAATCCTTCCTCCAAATATTTGAAGACAAAAGCATTTCCTTTATAACAAACAAAGGATTGCAGAGTTCCCATCTTGCCTCTGAAAGAGCTACCAGTAAATTTAAGTTGAAATATTTGGACAGGGAATTAAAAAACTTTTTTTTTTTTTTTTTTTTTTTTTAGCACTTAGCCAAATCCAGTAGATCCCCTCTTAACTTTACTTGGAACTCTTTAAAGTATTTTGTAACATTAAAAAAAAAAAAAGTGTACTTCACAAGTATATTTAGATCACCAAAGCATCTTAATTTTCTCACTATCATATTTATTTTATTTTTAAAACACATTTTTCTAAGGATCACAGGAAGACAAATCTAATTCAAACATATTTAATTTTACACAAACACAAATTCAGCCATTCCTTGTAGCAGAGATAACAAAAACTAAAGAGAACGTGCGTCAAGGAAACCTCACAAGATCTAGCTCATCCCTTCATTTGACAATCATTTATGGGGCAGTAACTCCAGGCCAGACACTGGGCTCAGCTCAATTTTATAAGGACAATTAAGTTCAATGTCTAATAGGAGAGCTACACACATAAGCAAGTACAAATGTGCCTAAAGCACCACCACCTAGGTTTGTAGAGGTCCAGCCATGTCCCAAGAGGGTAGGGGTTGTGGAAATCTTTCTGGAGCAGGTTGACAGTGGAGCCTTGCTTCAAAGAGAAATCTTAACTGCTCATACATTTCTTGGAAGGGGAAATGGGGTGGAGGATGAAAGAAGAATACATACAGAAGAACATGTGTGAAGGCCAAGTGAGACAAGGATACCACAATGAGCTTCGAGAACATACACCCCGCTCCCCTGTGCTGCCATAGGATCTCCACAACCCCAGAGGCCGGGGTTGGGGCTGGCTGTCTATGCTCCGGTTTCTGATGAGCATGGCTGGGGTGAGTCAGTCACTGCATCCTAGGCACCTCAAGACCAGGCACAAATAAATGAGGTGGGGAGCTGAGAAACTAAGCACCAGGACCTCAAGTAGTTGTTCTTTGGATTTAGAAGCACAAGCATGGAGCATATGTTAAAATGCAGTTTTCTGGACCTATTTTACTCTGGGGCAGTCCCCAGTGGGGGGTGGGGTAGGGAAAGGGGTGTGCTTCTAAGCAGCACCAGAGAACGGGAGGAAGACGGCCTCTGGGCCACACTACTCACTCTGGCACGGAGGGACTCCCCTGAAGCCTGGACTGGGCAGCCACACTGAGCCCCCGAAAACCGTGCTTCCTCACCCCCTCTCTTCCCAGGGCACACCGGGTCCCAGCCCACACCCTGAGAACTTGCTCACTTCAGCGCTTTGTGAGTAGTGCCCCTCCTAAGCTTCCCAGCAAATGTGGCGTCTTCCAAATGCCAATTTTATTTCAACAAAACTCTGACAACAAGAAATTTTTTCCACACTTTAGGCAGGAAAAAAGAATGTGTCCCCGGAGGTGAGATACACTGCCAGAGTTGGCAGAAATAAGGAGCATAAGGAGGGAGAAGCCGGGAAGAAGAGGGCTGAGGCAGCAGTCCATATGAGCGGTTCCTGCTCGCTCTCCATCTGGGCGAGTGTGGCGGGCCCATCAGCTGCTCGGCCAAGTTTGGCCTATTGAGTAACTCCTTGTACATGGTCCATGCTCTTTCCCTCCTGCCTCACCCCTCATTCAATCATGCCGAAAATTTCTTAGGCTGAGTAGGAAAAGATGTATATCTCGCAACAAGACAGGCTTTAAGTGAAAAAGCATGGTGGTGATAACATTTCAGACAATAAATAAAAATGACCACTATGTCCTGTTTGGAAAGGAAGTGGGGAGTCAAAAGAGTGATGATATTTCCTTTATAGAGAAAGGGGAGAGAGGAAGCCAAGGCTAGGTGGAAGAAGACAGTCATTGGCTTCCAAGTATTGCCTGCACTTGAGTTTAAACTCCAAGTAGGGTGAGGGCTGTGGATGGTGTGTAGACAAAGCTCTAATGCTTGAGTCACGAAGACATGTTCTTTTGAATCTGGCTCTCTTCGCAACAAAGGGGACTGCCAGGGCATCTGTTAATCAAGATTTCACCCTACCAGAGAACTAAAAAGGCAAGTAAAAAATTTCAGATGACATCTTTGATAGCCTTATTTAACAGCTGCACCTTCCAATTAGAAATCTAGATTACAGAAAGAAAATTTGAGCAAAACCAAATCATACGATAATGAAAACTCTTCACTCATCACCGTTAGTGATCTTGGAAAAACAACAACAGAGAAAAGCAGAGACTGGAAAACAGGAAATATAGCATTACTTTTTAGACAGAAGAGAAGGATACCGAGTGGTATATAATGGCTATAAAATTTGATGTTTATGTTAATATTTTGCTATAATAGCTTTTAGTGCCTATTGAAGTTCAGAAAAAAAACTATACCAAATAAATATCAAAAGTCTGTACTTATTCCTTAAATGGAGGACCAAAAGTAATCAGAATATGAGGCATTCTTTATTTTTTAAGGGGGAATTTAATTATAGGAAATAACCAGGAGACATATATGGAATCAGGTTTGGCAAACAGAGTAGGTGACCAATTTGAACAAAACAATTTTTGTCATAAGCCAAGTTTGGTTTGGGCAATGATCGGGAAGAGTGGTGTGAATCAGTGTGTGATTCCCAGGAAACAGAAACTTGATCCCGTCAAGGACCAACTCTATATAACCAATTTTGAATGAAGTCTCTCTGAAAAATACCAAACTTTTCTCTTAAATGGAACGATTTAACTTTTACCTGATGGCCCATGTTTGTCACCATTGCAATGTGCTGATACAGGGTTATCCTCAAGGCCTCCTAAGATAGATACCTATGTGGTGGCTCGCCCATGTATGGATCTAACACTCACACTTTGCTTTCCTTTGAGTCCACTTGTTCAGGTTTCTGTTTCTTGCCAAGACGGCAGGTTGTGATTACATCTTGCTGGCGCCAGCATGCCTGCCTTGAGTAAAGACTCTATCTTCTTCCAATAATTTCTATCTTCTCTAGAGGGGAAACCCAGATAACCAAGCTAATTTAAATAGGCTTCAAATTAGAGCTCTAAGACTGAGTTCAATTCTGGCTGAACGAATAGAGTTCCTGGACCTGGAGGCAGGTGCCACAGGGCTTCTCCCTCATGAGTCCCATGCCTCCCACATACTTCTGGGGTCCCAGCTGTGTCTGGAAGGCTGGGGAGGCCCAAAGTCTGACTTACAGATAGGCAGAGCTTTACCGCTCTAAATGTCTACGAGTAGAAGGTTCTAAGACACTATACAGCTCATCATATTGCACCACCCAACTCCACAAAGATGGAAAGTGATGCTGGAATGAATGTAAAACCTGAAATTCAAGCTTATCAAGGTAAAGAAGTGTGACACCCTTAATTGGTAATGACAGATTTTGTGATGCTTCAGAGAACCATCGACAGGATAAGAAGGCAAGTATTTTGTGAAGAATAGGACTCTGAGATGATCGCTCAGTTGAAACTGTTTTCTCGGTCCAGGGCAAAGTGACCAGAGAAAAACAAAACATCTTTAAGCATTAAAGCTTATATTTAAATTTACTTAAAAAATTTTTTTTATATTAAATTTATTTTCTAAAAAATAAAGCTGTACATGTAACCTGAAAAAGAAAATAAATGGATCTTAATACATCTATAGGATTTTTTATTCCTTATATGCAAATATCCCAAGTTGTAAAAACTTCATTTGGTTTTAAGGAGTTATGAATTTAGAAGTTGTGAAGCATAGAAAACTTGAGCCCAGGAGAATGAAAATGTTTTTAAGGTCTATATTAGAGACAAGACAGAGGTAGGTGGTAGAATGAAAGAATACTTCTTATCACAGAATTTGCTAAAACTAATTTGCATTCCAATTATTATTTTTATTTTGGTATTTTTCAAAAAAAATTGAAAACTTTCTCAAATTTTGTCCTTAATATAACTGGGCACATTTAACCTAAGGGTTATTCTAAACAAAGAGAGTGGTTTCTTATTTCTCTCCTAATAAAGATGTATTTTTCTCTGCACTGTCCCCCGCATCCCCAGACCCATTTATTGTCAGGCAAACATATACAAAAAGTTCAGCATGATTAAGTTTAAAGACAGTTTGTGAGATGAATAAGGGAGATACACTCTGGCACAGAAACAGAGAAAAGAAACCAGACATCCCTGAGGCCTGCAGGCAGAATAATTTTTATCTACCTTCTAGAGCAAAAGCCAGGCTGGCCACAATCTTATCAAGAAAACAGATATGCTCTCATCATTCAATGGAAGGAGAAAGGGAGTCACTTTTCTGCCACTAAACATTAATAATTTGGTCTGAATAAGAATCTGTGGCAGACAGATTCATTTCCTGCTGGCTCCAACGAGGCTTGCTGGGAGTAGCTTGATTCCTCGCTGGAGTCTCCGGCCTGTGAGAGAAGTAAGTGCAGCCCGGCGCGGGCATGTCACAGGCTGGAGGTCCTGATACACAGAATAATAAGCTAACAGTAGACATAATTATCATTATTACCCGTTCACAATGTACTGCACTGAAATACAACACCATCACGTCTGCCAACAAATTTACAACTTTTTTAAGAGAAAGGGAAAAAAAAAGACACACATATATACACACAGAGAAGGGGGACAGTGGGAGACTGTAGACAAAGGCTGGTTAGGCATGCCAGCTTTAATTTGTGGGTCTCCCTCTCCAGGTCAAGCTAGAAGTAGGTGTTAGATGCCTTCTGGAATTAAAGGTGATCTGAGGGAGGTTACTCCTGGCTCTGTCTTTCTCTCCTTTATAACCTCCATGATTTAAAATACATACACAAAAAATACCACAAAACCCCTGACAATATAATGGGAAAAATCAACCAAAAATGTCACTTATCATTACCCTCAAGTAAAAAGAATTTCAGTTTTGTCAGGCCCATGTGAATTTCTGAATTTCATCACTGACAATCTCCGACTTTTCAGAGAGAACATTGCATTTGTTACCTCGAATGGTTATGGAGAACAATTAGAATGAACACAAAAGTGCCCTTGACTCAAGGAAACCAAGCTTTAAGAATACCTTTCAGTTTCTTGGATGCAACAGGAGCATGACTCAGTGCGAGCTAAAGGACGTGCTCAGTGTGAGCTGAAGGACGTGCACAGTGCAGAGGGGATGGCATGGAGGCCTCACACATCACACTGCACTCACATCACGGTAACACGTGGTGTGTGCTGGCCTCTTCTATCAATGACTGTAGCTGAATTTTGAGAAATATTCATAGTCTAAAATCTAGGATTCCATGACAGATACGTATGTTCTATGTTTGTGTTCTAAAAACTGCAAATATATGTTAAACATAAAGCCAATAAGCAGAAAGAATGTACATCAGTGTTTCCTAGAGGGTATAGGTGGGTGAAGAGATGAATCGTTTATTCAGAAGAAAACACATTCAACCAATCAAACTGATCCCTACAGTCTGAATCTCTTCGGTGGCTGTCTGAGATTCTATAAATGTAGAACACTACAATTCATGGATGAGCTACCTCAGAAAAAAACTTTTCCTACAGTGTTGGAATGATTATAAATAACAAAAGATGGGTATAGATGTATGTCACTATGCTCTCATTTCAAAGCAAACACCCCCTCCCCCCAACACACACAAATCATCATTCACATCCGCCCCTCTGTGGAATAAAAGTTGTCAATCCTTTCCTAACTGGCAAACCCACCAGCACTTTCTAGTTTTTACCCTCCACCACAGTAATCACTCTGAAGTGGTTAACTAGTCCCTAATTTTTAAATTCTCTTATCTGTTGGTCCTTGGAGAATTTCTGAGTTTTCCAACTATTTTTCAGAACAAGCTTCCTCGATCTCTTTTGCTGCTAAACTTCTCCCCCATACCCAAGGTCTAATCTTGACTCTGTAGTATCTATAGGCAATCTCTACTTTATAATTCCAGCTACAATGGAGACTTTCAGATCCACGTCTCTAGTTCTGATCTTTCCCCTGAGCTTCAGATCCCAGTGGACATTTTTCTTTCCTCCCCCACGTGGGCCTTGGTTAAGAATATAACTATCCGTAACCATTCATCCTCTAAAACCTTTCTCTCCCTCCTCACCAGTCCTCCATATATATGCAAATGGTTAACAAGTTCTGTTATCAATGATTCCTTAGTAATGATTTTTAATCTGTCCCAACCTAAATTCCACTGTCCCTGATTGTTTTTCAAAGCTTCTCCTTATGTCATCTAGACCACTGCCACACCCCACAGAATGGCCTCCACACTGGTCTAATCCATCCTTCACAAGTATCCAAAACATGGGAATCATCGGAGCCACTTATTCATGGGATTCAAGGCCATTTACAACTAACCTAACTAATTTCTCCTTAGTTTCTACAATGTTCCTTGAGCTCTAACCATGCAGAACCACTCCCTACCCCATGGGAGGTCTTTGCTAAATCTGTTCCTCTGGGTCTACCCATTTTTTCTCTTCCTCCCATGGCTCCTTCAAATTAAGCTCAAAAATAGCTTCCTATAGAAAGTGTATCTGACCCTCTAGGAAGGCTTATTTTAAAGACTTAAGGCTATTCATGTATCTGTCTTTTGCCTTGTTGAATTGTAAATTCCTTGAGATTAGGGGACCATGTACATTCATTTTTACATTCCCGGGGATAATAATAAAGCTGACACAGGTAAGTATTTACTAGATGTTTGAAAAATAACTAAATGGAAAAAAAATAACAATGAATGAGTGATGAACAGGGAAATTAAAGATAAACTAAAAAATTCACAGGGATAAATTTTGAGAAATAACTAGGACTTTGATTTAAATCTTTTGTTTTTGTCTCCTTCTTCCAGTAAACTCTTCAGCAATGAGTCTGGATGTTCAATTCACACTTTGAGTAAACTATGCAGGGTTCTATCTGACCTGACCTTTGAGTTTACTGATTACTATTGTAATTCCATCCATAAATAACAATGTAGTTGAATGAATATACATAAAATTTATGAAATAGTTTAGTGTATCATATTCACTTTCTCCCATCTTAAAGAAAAACTAAATTTTTATATGAATTGAATTATTATATGAATACATTATATGAATCATTAGGAGCCTGTAAGGATTCCACATGAAATCATGTCACTAACTCTTATTAGCTCCTAGTTTAGTAGAAAAGATAAATGACATAGATGTGATAAATCTTCTTTTCAACAAAGCATTTAAAGAAATCTCTAATGGGATGTCTGCAGACTAGAAATGATAGTTGGGGGAGAGGATACTTAGATGAATTTAAAATGGTCAAGTATACTACAAAAAGATAACAGGGTGTCATTACATATGGTTACATTTCTGTTTTAAAAAGCATCCCACTGAAGAGGATCAAGCACAATTAAGTGGTAAAATTTATATAGAGACTGTTTTAATCTGAGAATGGAGAAAACTGTCCTAGCAATCACAGATGTCCAAAAAATGACAGAGAATCTTTATTTGAAGAAAGTGAACATTTACAGTAAGACAATGGTGTATCAGACACAGTGAGTGACTGCTTCATGTTCACCACCTCATCCAACTATCTGGCAACCAAGCATGAGAGATGCCATCATGCTCTTCTGAAAAGGAGCAGCCTGGACTCTGAGAGGTTCTTGAGGTCATACGATAATGGAATGAATAATCTGGTCAACTTCAGAGTCTGCTCTCTTTCCCCATCAATCCCACTAAAAAGGGTACAAAATCATGGGCTTAATGTCTACCTATTAGTACTGTAAAAATGGTATTCCTATAATGGGAAGTAAATTGGGATAGATGATCTTCATTTACTTCCCAAGTTCAGTATCTCTTTCCTTTTAGAGAGCTTCCACAGAATGAGCATCTTAAAAGACACTATGAAGTAAGCTCCTTAAAGGCAGAGAATGGAATGTCCTTCTTCTCCATATCCCATGCCCAGCACAGCACCTGGCTCATCACAGTAGCTCTAACACACTTACTAAGGACTTGTTATGTGCCAGGCACTGGGCTAAAAGGGTTTTACGGATGTTATCTCCTTTAAATCTTGTAAAATAACCCCAAGGAGTAGCTACTATTGTTACCCAACTTCTACAATGAGGAAACTGAAACCTAAAATGGTCAAATTACTTGCTCGGGGTCATACACCAATTCGTGGCAGATCTGTGGTTCAAATCCAGTCAAACAGAAAAATCAACTTCCACAGTTCTGGTTTTAACCACTGAACTACATTGCGCCTTTCACTACAGAAATACATGGGAAAGATGAAATATACAACCATTGATATCTTCTATTTATTTCCATGTATATATTTATCATATATTTATATATTTCCATGTACTATATTAATTTATATTTATTATTTATTTAGAAGCATTTGATTCTTAAAGACTGAATCTTATTTTTTATTTTTTAAGATTTTATTTATTTATTTGACAGAGAGAGACACGGCGAGAGAGGGAACACAAGCAGGGGGAGAGGGAGAGGGAGAAGCAGGCTCTCTCCATCCCAGTACCTTGGGATCATGACCTGAGCTGAAGGCAGACGCTTAATGACTGAGCAACCCAGGCGCCCAAGACTGCATCTTTTAAAACCCTGAACATATAAAGTGTGGCAGTTTAAAATGATTTTTGAGAAGAGAAACTACTTAGAAAAAATGGGCACATGTGTTTTATTAGATACTAGGGAGAAGTACTATAATTGCACAAAGTTTGAACTTTATTCAAGGAAAAGAAGGAATGGAAACACAACAGGCTATAGTGTTCATCTCTGAAAAAGGAAAGCATGTAAGACTGTCTGGAGAAAACAAAGCTACCACCACATTTTCTTGAATCTAATTTCTAGGAGAAATTTTTGATGTGGTTTTCTGAATAAGGCATGTGAATTGCAATCAGTACAAATCTAAAAATACAGAAGAAAGAGAAACTTTTCCAATGGCTTTTTTTTTTTTACACAAATCCTCAATATAAATTTTAAACTATAATTCAGTGAAGGCATTTTGAAGACAGGGAAGTCAACACACTCTTCAAGTATGTTCTGGTGCTTGTTGGTGATCTAATCTGATACAGACATAAAAGTGAAAAATCCAGGACAGTCAGCATATTTCCTTAATTGTAGCACATTGCAATGCTCTGAACTGAATAGGAGTAGATGACAAGTGCTGGATATGCTGACATTGTACCCTGCTGAAGAAGGAAAATACAGTTGCTTCATGGAATCAACAACAAGGTTCACATTCCAACTGTGTAAATAAAGAACTTGAACTAAACCCTGTCAAACCAAGAGTATCCTCTTTTCACGTTCTTCTACAAGGAATTTAACATGGCATGAGAAAAAGCTGAGAAATCTGGAAGGTACTATTTAGAACTTTTTAAAATGTTTAGACAATAAGCTTTTAATAGTCATTGAAAATAGGAATATTTGCATTCATATACATGCTAGGATTTTTAATCTCCTGATCACATATTTTTCACCACTAATTTAAAATCTCTGATTTATAAAAGAAAAAGAGGTTTGTTTTTCTCATGGATCTTGTAGTAGAGACTATTTTAATTCTATATTAGATGTGGATTTACATGGAATTTACAAAAGTAGCTCAGCTGATATGCCCTTTATATAAGTCCCATAAGAATGACCATGTTCTTTCTGTACAAATTGAAGGTTTTTAGATTTCCTTAATAAAATGGTAATGTGACAATCCCTGGTTCTACAAATTTATGGTAACAAATAAAACAAATTTCTGTCATACATGATGGCCAAAACTATTACAAAATCACATGTGACAGCAAAATTAATCTTTTATTACAGGAGAATAATGTTTACTACATTTGACATTTTTCATGCAAACATCGTTTTACTACTTCCACATGCTAAGATATTTTCTTAATGTCAGTGATTTTTTTTGCATATGGTTCAGAAACATTTTTGACTATAGCTAGTGAGATATAAACTTAAGCTGTTGGTATATATACCATGACTTTTGTTTTGACACTTCTCTAGCAAAAGATGACATTATGAATACCTTGGATCCTATTTTTTAAAGACTTTTTTTTTTTTTTTTTTTTGGTTGCAGGGAGGAATTTAAGGGCTATTAGACATGGAAATTAGTTTATAGAAAGTTTATCACATTTCCTCCCTGTAAAACTCATAAAAGAGTACAAGAAAGCTATTTATATCATGATGCTTTAGAATTATGCAAGAGGAAGTACAGCTTAATTAAGGGGAAGATGTGGGAGATACAAGGCAGGAATGGGATCAAGGAAACACACATATTAAGGGAGAACAAGAACAAGGGTCATGATATTTACTCTCCTGGATTATTCCTATCTGGCTAAAAATATGCTGTTTATCCCATCATCATCAAAAAACAAAAAACCCTAATTCACCTTCCTCTCCAGCTGGACCTTCTTTTCTCTTTGACCCTTTCTATGCACAAACTCCTGTGGTCACTGTCTCCATTTTTCTGCTCCCATCAGACATCTGTACCCAGCCACTGGACAGAGACAGCTCTCGTGGATGCCATCAATTCCCTCCCCTTCCAATTCCAAGGTCAATTCTTGGTTCTCACCTCCCTCATGTGAACACCAGCAGCATTTCACATGGTTCTTCCTTTAAGCTCTCCTTCTTGAAGCCCCTCCGGCACCCTGCCTGCCAGGCATACCCCTCTCCACACCCACTTTCCACTTTTCTCTCCTTGCTCACTCTGTTCCAGCAACTTCGGCCTCCTCCCTACACATGCTCCTTCCTCACGCTTTGTACTTGCCTTCCCCCCCGTCTGAAATGTTCTGTCTCCAGGTATCCACTGGTTTATTCCCTCACTTTCCTCAAGTCTCTATAGTCAGACCATCACCTCCTACAACTCACTTTTCCCTTCACCCTACTTTACTTTTTGTCAGAGCTCTCTATCAGTCCTGGTGTTTATTAATTTAGATTCAGAAGGTCAGGATTTGGTTTGGTTTACAACTCCAGTGTCTGGCATATAGTAGCCACTTAATAAATACTTGTTGAATGACTTCAGTAACACACATGGACAAGTCAAAAGTTCACAGAGAAGAATGCAGAAGTGGTGTTCAGAGTTGGAAGAAAGTAGAAGAAGGCACCACAGGGGACAATTATAAAGGACAGTTAAAAGTTGCAATAAAAGCATTCTTGACTTCTCATCCCCCTCATATTTCCCAGGATTTATCTCAGGATCTCCATTCCTTAGAGAATCTACCTTAGGTTGGAGAACACAGATTTTTAAATAGTCCAGCTAGGAAATTTCTCCTAGAGCAAGAAAGGTGAAGGGTATGGCCTTGCTGATACTGGGAGTGTTAAGAAGTGTGATTGGTTGTGTGGATCATGGTGGCAGTAAGGACACAGCTGTAATAAGAGACGAAGTGGCCCAGGCTGGGCAAGAAGCTCTATGGATGAATGGATGAATGAATTGGAAAAATCCAAAGAGATTCTAGAACAATTAAAAGAACCAGGAATGTTATATCAGGGTGATGGAGAACTTGAGAGTCTCTTCATAGCTAACCTTAAATATGTGAAGACCCATTACATGGACAAGGGATTGGATTTATTTGTGTGGTTCTAGAAGGAGTAGAATCAGGACCGGTGAGTACAGTGTTCAGTCAGCCAGATATCTGTTTATTCTGTGACCCTTTACCCCAAGCCCCTGGGGCCAGATGGATTACAGAATTCAGAACCCTTCTAATTTCAGACAGAAAGATGGTACATAACACTACCAAATGGGTCTGACATAGCATGGAGTAATCAAACATGTTAACATTTCTGCAGTAAACATATGAACATTCATACTAAGTGGGATGAATAAAAACTACATAAACAGTCTCATGTAAGTTGAGTTTGCCACAAACTTATAAAAAATTGTTTGGTTTCAGAGGTGTTTTGGACCTCCAAATTGTAGACAAGGGATTATGGCTCTGGACTATTAAACTACAAATAAAACTGTATCTGTTATAATACTTGTTCCCAGCATTTGTGAACTCTATTATCCTTGTTAGGGAATTTGTTAAACCCTCAGGTGGAAAATAGGAAATGGCCACTGACAATTAAGAATTTGGATGTGAACACTTAATTCTTGATTTTTTTTTAATCAGCATTACTAAGAAATTTGTTTTTAGTAACTAGTCATGAATGGTAAAATATATATTTTATGGGAGTCAGCACAACTTTTCTCTTTTTTACTATGATCCACCAGCTTTCTGATGGTCATGTTCTTGCCTCTCTTAAGCTAAGAGGTTGTGCATGGTCTTTGACTCTCACATGAATCTTCGGGACACAGTAATAGACCATAACTAGTGGTAAAGTATGCTGTGAGTTCTTTTTCTTTATTAACGATAGATGAAGTAGAGAGCTTTAAAAAATAGGAGCCAATTTAAGCTTTCTTCATAAAAACATCATCTTCACTTACTTGGATTTGTATTTTTTTCCTGAGTGCTTTTATGTGTGACTTCCAGTAACTCCCCATCCAACCATCTGCCTGTCTGCCCATCCATCTGTTCAGCCACCCAGCCATTTATCCATGATATTAAAACAAAACAATTGCCCTTCTACCTTTTTCTCTAATTAGTCCATCAACATTACCTAGCTTCAAGTTCATGCTCTAGTACTCTGTGCAATGATTCTTTTATTTCGCCTTTGTAAAATGAAAACATTAAAAAAATAATCAGAGCTATAAGAAATAAACCCATGTATAAATTCAATACAGAATTGAGTGCTTCTGCCCTAAAAACAGCACATGAATTTAAGAATACATCAATATCTACATCTAGACTAACTTTTAAAATGAAAGCTTTTAAGTTATCTGTGAGCATCTGAAATTCTCTCAACTGCTGAAATATACTTTTTTAAACTATTCTTCATCTTATTTACCTCCCCCATATGTTTGGAAAACTTTAATGTGGCCAAATGGAATTTTATCAAACCTTCCAAAAATGTTCACCCCTAGGCCAAAGGAATTTGAACCAAAGAGCTTAATTTTTAAAAATAATTGTATCTCAGAAAGTTAAGAAAGACTATGAATATGCTTTTATTCTGATGTTTTATCCTTGCAAAATATATATTACCTAAATGTATAATGATAATTAGAATAGACTGCTACTCCTTCCCTTTTCCTCACCCAACAAATTTTCGAGGCTGATCTCCACACATTGTATAACAAATTAAAGTTTAGAGGACTAAGGATTCTCACAGGCAAACTTCTACTTCTGGCTACTTTAAATTCTAAATGAAGGTCTCTGATTTGGATACCAATTCTGATCCATGGGTTTTTCCCATACCACCAAAATATTTATTCAGTTCTAACCTAGAGATAGCATCAGATCCCACAGATTAAGGGCTCAGCCCCACAAGACTGTCCCCCCCTCCCTTCAGATGCCAATGGCAAGTCCAGGTTGTCACTGTGCTTCTGACCCACAGTCTAGAGATGAAAGGTTAGAACAACCCCCTCCTTGGGTTCAACTAGTTGGCTAGAAGAGCTCATAAAACTCAGAGAAACATTTTACTTACTAGATCACCAGTTTATTTTAAAAGGTTTTAACTCAGGAAAGCCCAGTGGAAGAGAAGCATAGAGTAAGGTGTGTGGGTCCTTTTGGGATTTTATGGAGGCTTTATTACATAGGCATGATTAATTAAATCATTGGCCTTTGGTGATTGATTCAGTTCCTCTTCCCTCTCCAGAGGTTAGGGGATAGGACAGAAAGTTCCAACCCTCTAATTACAGGCTTGGTTGCCTGGTCATCCTTAGCGACCTAAGGGCTTTCTAAAAGTCACCCCATAACACAACAGAAGACATCTTTATAACTTTCATCACTTAGGAAATCCCAAAGGTTTTAGGAGCTCAGTGTCAGAAACTTAGCTGAAGATCAAATAAATATTTCTTATTATAAACCACAATATTACAATGCCTAAAAGACATGAGTATTCAATATATTCTTTTAAAACAGAGTGAATGTCTATATAATCTGGCATAATTTTGAGTTTTATCATTTTTCAAAGTGATGGTAAATGCAGCCCACCTGAGAAATATTAATAAGGCTTAAATATATGGTAAAAAGTACTAATTCATTAATATGACTATAAATTATTCTGTTTATTAAAAAAATAAAATAGCTGGGGGCACCTGGGTGGCTCAGTCAGTTAGGCATCCAACTCTTGGTTTTCAGCTCAGGTCATGAGATAGAGCCCGGGGTCAGGCTCTGCACTTAGCAGGGAGTCTGCGTCTCTCCCTCTGCCCCTCCCCGACATGTTTGCCCTCTTTCTCTCTCCCATAGATAGATAGATAGATAGATAGATAGATAGATAGATATCTAAGATAAGTGAATCTTTAAAAAATTTTTTAAAGATATTTTTAAAAATATAAAAAATAAAAAAGCCACACTTACGTCTTATTATTGGGTTCTTCTACACATGACTACGGCACAAGATCACCCTGATGGAATACTAAGTTAAGAACACTTCTACTGCCCCAGTTCTCCTAATGTGGTGGAGATGAGGGTCAGTTATCTTTGGGTTAATGGAAGTTGGGGGATCAGGCCCTCTCTAATGTGACTGCCACCTTTCCCTCCAGGGCATTCTCCCATCACCTCATCTCCCATCTCCTCTCCAGAAGCACCCCAAGGCAGAACAACATTGGAAAGCCCAGGAAGAGATGGTAGTGACCTCCTGACTGTGTCCACTCTGCTTGCAATGAAACAGCTATGGCCTCCACCAACACACTCTGAATTCTGTCCTAATTGAGAATGCTACTTTCTGAAAATTACGATTTCCTTATAAAAAGCCAGCAAGCTTGAATCTGCCTAAGTCTCCAAAGGACAGGGTAGGCCTACTTCCTGACTGATACTCTGATTCTCCTCTGAGCCTTAGTTTTCACTTTGCCAAGTGCAATCATCAGCTAATTCTACACATGCAATGGGGGGGGGGGGGCGGCGGTGCAGCTCATGGTAGGAGAGGACAGTGTGCCCTTTCTGTAAATGCAGAAGTGGCATAACCCTCATTCTGTAAGGCACAGCTATCCAAACAGGACTTTATATAGCTCAGCATCAAGTTTTAAATCTTTCAAAGAAGGAATCTGTAAGGACACATACCAGCCTTTCTCCAGAGAGAGATCGATGAGCTGTGGAGGCATGTTGGGCAGGAACACTTTCTTTCATCTAGATATAGAGTGTGACACATGGGTGCCAGTCTAAAGGTTATTCCTAAAGGAAGGGGCAACCTTGATAATCAACTGGAGGTGGAACATGGCCAGGACTGCGTGGGAGAGGATGGAGACAAAGCCGATGGATTATTTAGAGAATGTTTAACATTATTCAACAAGATAAAATGACAGATGAAGTTGATTAAATAAAGTTTTCAAACTTAGAAAGACATCCAAGGCATCAAGGATCCTAAGTATTTTATTATAGTTCTTACTCAGGAGACAAAAGCAAAATAAATCCAAATGGAATGAAATAAAATAAAATAAAATAAATGCTCATAGGTTTCACGTAACACAACATTCAAAAGGACTGAGCAGACAAACCTCCGTGTAGCTATATATTGATAATATTATAATTAGAAAACCTAAATTGCAAAAATTTTACCATTTTAGGAATTATATGATGTAATTTTCATTTTTTTGGTTCTGCAATTATTATTAGTCTTAAAAATTGCAAAATCATAGCTCCTAAAACTCTAAGAGCATTAGAATTTGAATTGGATATGAAATTATAATATGCATAAATATTATGTATATATAATAACTTAAATTATGATGATGATGACCCTGATTTGAAGGTTCTTTGGAGGAGGAACAAATTGTAAACAATAACTTTCTATATAAACCAAAGAACCCAAGCTTATGTGGTATCGATTTGCCATGATGGTTGTTCAACTGATAGACACTTGAATTGATTGGAAATGCCAATCTCCAAGACCACATTGTTAGTTCTTCGGTATCAACATAGTCTTCACTGAGTGCCCACTGGCTAGGGTGCACCACATAAAGGGTCTGTTCCTATTATTGTCTGTCTCAAAAAAGTGTCTTCTTTCCACGGGCTCAAAATTCTACTCATGACCTAGTAGCTGCCCGTTGGCTGAAACTGCTAAGCCCAACTGTTTATGACAAGCAGAAGCAAAAACCCTGAGCAGCACGTTGGCCAGAAGGCCTGTGGAGTGGGGTCCTGAATGAGCACCCAAAAAGGCCAGGGAAAGGCTGGAGACATTACGGTGAGAAGATGAAGGGTTAACTAGACAGAAATGAAAGATTTGAGGCTTTACCCCATAGCAAACGCAGACAAATTTCTTTCCCTTTTATTTTAACAGTTTATTATATCCACTATTATCATTTCTTCATCAGAAATACAGGTTAAAAAAACTGACAATCTCCTCCTATGGAGATAAGATTTGAAAAAAAATGTTTATTTGCAATAGATGAATAATTTCAAATACATACACACATATCTATTATGTTGTGTGTATTTTTAACATGACTTGTGATTTCCTGAAATGGGTTTACACAGAGAAAGTACTGGCTAATTTCATCACTATAGAGTCAAAGCTATTATAAATTACTAATCATCTAAACTGACAGGGACTTTTTAAAAAAATTTTATTATGTTATATTAATCACCATTCATTACATCATTAGTTTTTGATGTAGTGTTCCATGATTCATTGTTTACGTATAACACCCAGTGCTCCATTCAATACATACCCTCTTTAATACCCATCACCAGGCTAACCCATCCCCCTACCCCCTTCCCTCTAGAACCCTCAGTTTGTTTCTCAGAGTCCACAGTTTCTCATGGTTTGTCTCCCCCTCCGATTCCCCCCCTTCATTTTACCCTTCCTACTATCTTCTTCTTTATTTTAACTTACAATGTAAGGTCTGTGATTCAACAGTCTTACACAATTCACAGCGCTCACCATAGCACATACCCTCCCCAATGTCTATCACCCAGCCACCCCATCCCTCCCACCCCCCACCACTCCAGCAACCCTCAGTTTGTTTCCTGAGATTAAGAGTTCCTCATATCTGTGAGGTCATATAATACATGTCTTTCTCTGATTGACTTATTTTGCTCAGCATAATACCCTCCAGTTCCACCCATGTCATTGCAAATGGCAAGATTTCATTCCTTTTGATGGCTGCATAATATTCCATTGTATATATACCACAACTTCTTTATCTGGTCATCTGTCGATGGACATCTTGGCTCTTTCCATAGTTTGGCTATCGTGGACATTGCTATAAACATCGGGGTGCACATACCCTTTCGGATCACTACATTTGTATCTTTGGGGTAAATACCCAGTAGTGCAATTTGCTGGGTCGTAGGGTTGCTCTATTTTCAACTTTTAGAGAAACCTCCATACTGTTTTTCAGAGTAGCTGCACCAGCTTGCATTCTCACCAACAGTGTAGGAGGGTTCCCCTTTCTCTTCATCCCTGCCAATATCTGTTGTTTCCTGACTTGTTAATTTTAGCCATTCTGACTGGTGTGAGGTGGTATCTCATTGAGGTTTTGATTTGGATTTCCTGATGCTGAGCGATGTTGAGCACTTTTTCATGTTTGATGGGGACTTTTTGATTTTGGAATGAGCTATGCAATTTCTTTTTTTACAGTTTTTGCCAGCAGATTTTTTTTTTTTAAAGAGCAGGTCATTTTTTTTTTAAAGATTTTATTTATTTATTGACAGAGAGAAAGAGAGCACAAGCAGGGGGAGCAGCAGGAAGAGGAAGAGAAAGAAGCAGGCTCCCCACTGAGCAGGGATCCTAATGTGGGGCTTGATCCCAGGACCCTGAGATCATGACCTGAGCCAAAGGCAGATGCTTAACCGACTGAGCCACCCAGGTGCCCTGCCAGCAGATTTATTTCTCAACTTTTGATCTAGCTAATATTCATGTGAGTAGTTAATAGATTTGCTTTTCATGAATACATACAAAACTCTAAGGGCACAGGGGAAAGCCTGAGAGTATGCCAAGAAGGGAGACACAAGAACCAATGTAGGACTTCCAAACCATCAGCCATCTAAACAGATCATCACAGGCGGTCAGCATGTCCAACTGTGGTCTGCGTTTATGCTTAGAACTCTGATGTGAGAAATCTCCTTACTTAAAAAAAAAAAAAGCTTTATTGAGATATCATTAACATACTATAAAATTTGCCCATTTAAAGTGGACAATTCAATGTTTCTTTTAGTATATTCACAGGGTTTTGTAGAACATTTCATACGCCCCAAAAGAAACTTCACTAACCATCCCTCCCCATACCTCTCTCCCCTCAACCCCAGACACAGCTAATCTACTTTCAGATCCTATATATTTGCCAATTCTGGACATTTCATATAAATCAAATCATAAAATATATAGCCTTTTGTGACTGTCTTCTTTCACTTAGCATAATATTTTCAAGGTTCATCCATGGTACAGCGTATATCAGTGCTTCATTTCTTTTTACTGCCAAATAATATCCCATTGTAATATTCACTATTACTATCCACTCAGCTGATGGACATTTGAGTTGTTTCCATCTTTTAGATATTATGAATAGTGCTGCCATGACCACATGTGTACAAGTGTTTGTGTGGGTGCACGCTTTTACTTTCTCTTCAGTATAAAGCTAGGAAGGAGTTCCTGGGTCCCATAGTAACTCTAGGTTTAACCCTGGGAGGAGATGCCTAACTGTTTTCCAAAGTGGTTGCACTATTCCACATTACCACCAGCAGTGTGACAGTTTCACAAGTTCTCCTCATCTCCTCCAACACTTGTTATATTACCTGTTTTTTTCCTCTACAGCCATCCTAGTGTGCATGTCTCTTTGTGGTTTTGATTTACATTTCCATGATGGCTCATCATGTGGAGCATCTTTTCAGATGTTTATTGGCCATTCTGCTTACTTTCTTAAGACCATTCTTCATTTCCTCCCCACAAAGACACAAGAATATTACCTAATTTCTTCTGTATGTCCTATATTAAAATACATATTCTTAAATTTCTTCAGTACTGATCTCCATTCTTGGTTCCCTCCAGTACACATACATACACACTCAGCACATGCTTTCACAAATGATTCCTTTTAAAATTGAGTTTGATGCCTTATCACACAGTTGCTTCTAAATCTTAACCAGACTTCAGCAGCAAAACCAAGTAAGTTAATTGTTATTTGTCAAATATAATAACTCCCGACATGTCTTGGTCTAAACTTTGCCATCAGTTTCAAATCTGTTGTAGAGACGATCTCTTCCATCTTTACTTCTCATGACTAGGTTCTGATTATCCATTATTTACTTTAGAATCCCAAACTTTTAAGAAGCATTTCTCATTTCTCTAAAGATTCACTCCCACTAATGGGAACAGGGGTGGTGTCTGAGAGTGGAATCCTGAGGCCGAGCAGGTGGAATTCCTTTGCTCGAAGAGGTCAGAATCAGCATGGAGAATATCACAGTGGGAATGAACTCTGGGGAGCCTCTGACTTCTTAAATTTTTCACTATCTTAAAAATCCAGGTTCTAGCAGAAGCCTACACAAACCTAAGAATTGGTTAATTTGACATTATTCAAATCTAACAGATCTAGACCTCCTCCTCTAGCAGATTATAATCATCACGTTGTTTGAGAATATCCTAATGAAACTTAAAGTGACCCCTTCAAAATACCATCTTGCTTGTAAAGAAACAGCTTGTATTTCAGCCCATATAAGCTATGGATGTTTTTTTAATAGGTAATTTAAAATATCTATTCCATGGAGTTTATTTTGATCCAAAATAGTTTTATACAAACTTTGCTAAGACATATACAAACATGCTAAGACAAAAAACATTTTTAGCAAATGCTTAAGAGAAACTAGTAACTGCTCAGATGACTTTACAAGCCTCTACAAATCTACTGGAAGGTACCACAATGTTTAAATCCTTTTCAAAGCAAAAAATGTCTTTGGACAAGCTACTTTCTTGGCTCTTGGTCCTGATTCTCTGATGGGGAGTCGGAACCAGAAACCCTGAGGGTGAGTTTCTTCCATTCTTGAACATGAGGCTTTTGAGAAAGGATTTTCCAAGATTAAAAAACATGTCTTGGAACATGGCAAGATCAAGAAGAAATGCAAAGATCTTTTCCATCTAATGTTCACCTTATGATTTTACATCATTCTTGGAGAACTAAGTTCTGGAAAATGAATTTCCTGATAGCCAAGGATTCACAGCTTTCCCCAACCTTGCCTTTGTACATCATTTTAGGAGAGAAAGGGAAAGTTTGCATTCTTGATCTCTAACATCCTGGTTAACAGGAGCTTGTCAATACCTGAGATGAGATTTAGAGTTTCCTGACCCTCTACAACCGGTACAGGCCGCAACCTGCGAATAGCAAGTTTGTGTAGGTATACCTCCCAAGTATATATTCAACACCCCCACTTCCCCTCATCTCTGTCACCTTCCCCCTGGTCCACAGCATCACATCTTTCACCTGGGCCACTATACTAACTTCCTAAATTGTTTCTCAATACCATTGCCCAATCTACTACCCATTTGAGTCAACAGTCTTTTCATTACATGAATCACATCAAGTTATTCCCTTTTTAAAAATCCCTTTGATGATTTTTCAATTGCATGTGCAGAGAAGTCAATCTCTTACCATGATCTACAAGAGCCTGAATGATCAGGCCCCTGTCTATTTCATCATATTCATCTCAACGCCTTCATCTTTCTTAGAGTGCACCCCATCTTTTCTGTCATGTTGTCTTGAACTTCCTACATCTCTTCCTGGCAGACTCACATACATGTTGCCCCTTAACATAGTTGCTCCTTCAAATTCTTTAAGTGTCAGCATAAATACTGCTTCTTCAGAAAGGCCTCCTCTGACCACGCTTTCTAAGTGAAACTCTTCTGGTTTTTGCTTGGCAAAAATGGTTCACTATTTTCCTCACAGTACTAATTTCAACCTATAATTTAAAACTGTGTTTATTTTTTTATTGTCTACTTCTCTCACTAAAGGGTAAGAACCATATGGCCCGAAAATATGGCCAGTACAACAGTAGGACATAAGTAATTTTGAATGAATTAATAAATAAATGAATTATCTATTATGTCTTAATACATATCAATTACTCCTTTAATGAATGTAGATCACATTCCCTACACATTCTCAGGTTCCATTCACCACAATTCCATTGTCATTTGTTGTGCCGAAGCTTCTGCTATAGAAAGTCAGAAGTAGGAAGAGAATTTCTTTATGTGTTGTTTCTCTAGACATTGATGCCTCAGTTAAAGGGGTAAATGGTTGGCTAAATTCATTTAATGCTGCAATGCAACAATGCAGTCCAAGAGGCAAGTTCACCTAGGTATCCAACAAATACATTATTACATAACAATAAAGCTTCCTTCTTTATCTCCATTCTTTAGATTTATTTTCAATCCCTTTGAAAATGGTCGCTTCCTTCTACCCTAATAACATCCTACTTAAATCTGAACATACAGCTCACTCAAATATAAATTATGGAAACAGGAATGTTAACATGGCATGATGTGCTTTCCAATTTAATGCATAATCTTCTAAAGCCAAGCATTCAAATCCTTTTCCCCTAATTGCAGATTTCAGCTGGGCAGAAACTAGACTTGATTGCCACATGCTTGCGCAATTAGAGGAGTAGTTATCCTTTCTCCTGGGTCATCAAAGACTACCTGTCTCAAAATAAAATAAACCAGTAAATTAAGTTAGACAACACTTTAAACATAACCCTTACTAATGTCACAACTGATTTATTAAATTAAAATGTCTTAAGTCAACTAAAAATAAAATTCCAATAGGCCACACTGCACACTATGGGGTTGCCAGAGCCACATCATCTTGCCTAGAATGCCCTTACCTCCCTGGACCGCCTGCGAAAATCCTACTCCAACTCCAAACTCCTTGTCAAAGGTCCTCTGGACAGAATTAATCCTTCACTCCTGTCCCAGGGCTCTCCCATTGCATATAACACCATACTTGGGCCAGGCTGTTAGTTCAACGAAGACAGGACCTTCACCAAATGGACTTGAATGTCTCCTGTGCATAATAAAAGCTCCATATGGAAGGTGAGAATAGTTACAAATAACCTCACATAATTATACAGCTGAAGACTGCTGAAAAACTGAAGTCTGCTTATAACAGAGCAAAAGTGAGAAGTGGAGTTGTTTTGGGCCCCCCTGTCTTCTCCCAGGACCACAAGCCCACCAGGGTCAAAAAGCACATGTATTCCCAATCAATCCATACTTCTTTCCTCTAATTAATATAGCTCTTATTGTCCAAGCTCCATAGGGTTCATTGGTGGCTAGGAGATACTGATGCTCCTACTGTCTTCCTGAAAATAAAAGAGCTGAGGACTGCCCACTTCCCGACCTATTAACACTGGTGCTCTGTGAGCCCTTTGGGGAGATGTTTGGCAGAGATGTTTGGCAGATGTTTGGTTTATGCCCCCATCTTCTGGATATAGCCAAGCTCATTTTTTTAAACATTTTTCATATGTTTTGGGTTTGCTCAGTGATAACAAGTCTAGATTTCTTTTTTGAGAAGGATTTCTTAACAATTGCATATGCCTAGTGGCAAGTACATGAAAAAACACTTTTTCTGACTCATGACAAAACCAATGGGTCAGTTGTCTAAAAGCATCAAAACGGGAATTCCTTTGTATATCATGATGTAAATAATAGAGGGATGGACCGTGTGAACATTCTCAAACAAGTTTGCCCTTGGCTTCATAATCAAGACATTTTACCTACCCACAAAGTAACTGAGTCATAGAAATGCCTTGTATCCACTGAATATGTTAAGATGCTTAACATGCCTTATCGATATGTTGTTACATTTGTAGGTAGCCATGATCAGGATATCATTTATATTAAATGATGGAGGAAGAGCCAGTGAGCATTTGGCATGTAGACACTGTTATATACTCTATATTATCTCATTTAGTCTACACAATAACGCTGCAAGAGAGGTATTACTATCTCCATTTTGCAGTTTAGGAAACTATGACTTTCTATGACTAGGCTGGTAAGTGGAAGAGCTAACTCAAAAATCCTCATGTTTTCCAAACCACAACAATTAGAAAGAGAGCAGACCGTTTTAATTCCTTTCATGGATGTGTAGGAATTCACCAATTCAAGAAATATATGTACTCAATCATAGGAGTCATCAGGACAAAGCCAGAAAACACAAAGTTACCACGACCCTATAATCAGAACCAAATAGAAATGATGGGATAAGAAATACTTTTACAGGATTTGCAACCTTAAAGATAGTCAATCTGTGAATTCCAAATTAGACCAAGGAACATCATGAAACCACCATTCAGGTTTTTTCTACCATGCTAAGACATTCTGCTAATTACGCAGGTAAAGGCTTAATAAATTTGGGGTAGTAATATTATTATTTACTTTTGTTGGAAACTGTTCTTCCCTAATTCCAGTGACTGCTACAAAGGGGACTGTCAATTATGGAAGCCCTCCTCTCTGGCTGCACAACTGGGTTTGTGAACTGCTGAACTAACTATGGTACCCCACACCTCTGGCCACAGTGCCTGATCCAGAACTGGGCATAACTCATCCAGAGTTCTTTCTCAGAATGTTTCTAGGTGGTGGAGAGTGCTCTCTCCTACTGGGTTGTGAGAATGGGAGCCATGGCTGTGACCAATGGCCGTGGGTCCACCCTTAAAGGAATAGCCTGACTTGGAAACTAGACAAAACCACAGAGGAGAGTGGTGGTAGGGAGATGAGAGGGGGAGAGAGTGAGAGCATGAGAATAGAGTGAGAGAAAGAGAGAGGGGGAGAAGAAGAGGAAGGAGGAGGAAGTGGAGGAGAAAGGAGGACATTTAGAAAGACAGATAGTGAGAGACAGCATGGACGCACCCGACTAACCCCCACAGACTGCAGTTAGAATTTTTGTATTCAGACAATCCACATGCAAGTTCCATCCCTGCCCTTCTGTGCTTTGACTGTCTAAACAATGCCATTCTTTTTGCTTAAGGTATTTGGAATTTTTTTTATTATTATTCCTTACAATGATAAGCTTAAGCTATGTAGGAAAGCATGTTCATTACTTCATAAGCTAAGTTCTTATTCCCATGTCTGGGAGAAATGCAGTGACGTAACAAGTCAAATCAGCAAATATTTATGGAGACCAGAAGGATGAAAAGGCACTGTGGCTTAGTGACAGTGAGAGCTACATCAGAAATGAACACGCAAACATCTCACTGGGAAATAAAGACTAAAATGCAAATATCAAAATTGTTATGGTATAAAATAAAAACAGACACATTATTAGGCATCATCATAGTATAAAACCGACTAAACAAAATACGCAGATAATAAATACAGAGTACAGAGAAAGGAACAATCAGGTCGGGGATGCAGATACCCATTTTAGGTATCTGTAGTGCTATGTGAAGTTCTACTCAGATCATCACAGATTGTACCAGAAGTTGAACACATTTAACTGACCACATCCCGCTTCCTATCGATGTCTGAGGGTACGAAGCATTCCTAAAATACCCTTCCATTTACCTACAGAAAATATGATACAAAGCTTACACTAGGGCAAGGCTGCCTTATGGGTGTGGTTTGTGCACTTTTGGAAGGGCTCTGTACTTGCTGCCTTGAAATTGTTTAATAATTTTTTAACAAGGGGCGCCCCACATTTTCATTTTGCACTGTTTCCTGGAAATGGTGTCACTGGCCCTACGCTAAGGAAAGGGACAAAGTTTTTCTACAAATGAGTCAGACCAATGGTCTTGCTTATCAGAGCAGCCTATCTGCTGGGAGGTGTAACAAATTTCAGAAGTTAAAGGGCAGAGAAGCACAGGCTCACCTGCCACACAGTCCTCCTTAGCCCTTTGTTAAAAGCAAATGATACTGAACGATGGGAAGTCTGCAGTGAAGGGCACTTGTAATCTGCCAATTCACAACACCGCCACCAAGGGGTGAGCAAAGTCACCAAAGGTTGCGTCAAAAAGCAGAATCACCACGGGTTGAGTCAAAAAAGCCACAGTATAGTCCTAGAACATGACAAGCACAGGATGAAGTATAAAAGCAGCATCTGGTTGATTTTACGAGATACCCAGTGAAGAAAAGCTAGTTTTGGTCATGTTAAACGCATAAAATATCATGGAATAGTGGCTTGGTATCAAAGTGTTACCCTAGAGACACAACTCTACTCATGGAGCACAGGCTGGATGAGACTGAGTCTCACTGGGGAGCTGTGCAACTGAATTAGTCAGTCTCAACAGCTCCCCTGTGATGACATCTCACCAGCTCATGTACACATGCACCAAGTAAAGGAAAACTACGAGAAAAGTGTCCACCCACCTTCTTGTCCCAGGACTTCCCAAGGAACCACCACAGGAACACGCCAGCCTTCTGCTATGATTTACGTACTTCCCTGATGTGCCATCAGAACAGTTACTCCAAAACTACAGCGCCAGCAGTTCTGTCTTGTTCACGCCTATCTCTTCTCACTTCCACTCTCATTTAGGACTCTAGCCCCTGCCACCAAGCTGTACGTGGTGAAATACTCATCTGTCAAGGGAACCTGGATGGCTCGAGTCGGTTGAGCATCTGACTCTTGATTTCGGCTCAGGTCATGATCTCAGGGTGGTGAGATCGAGCCCTGTGTCAGGCTCTGGGCTCAGTGTGGAGTCTGCTTATCCTTCTCCCTCTGCTTTTCCCCCTGCTCTCTCTCTCAATTAAATGAATGAATGAATGCATGAATGAATGAATGAATGAATATCTTAGAAGAAAAAGAAATAGTCATCTGTCAGATTTGTGCATTTGTGTGACTGAGTTATCGGCCCTTTTCCAGGGGAATAAGTCGAGATTAGAGATGAAAAAGGCCCATGGAGAGGGACCAGTGAGGGACATAAAGGGACGTTGTAGGTAATGTGCTGAAGTCAAAAAAAGGTTCCTCTTTACAATTTTCCAAACTGACGGTCCTTGCTTGGTAAAAAAAATTTTTTAAAGGTAATATATAGTTAAGTTTGAAGGACATAAATGACAATGTAAGTGTGCTTGTATTTCAGTAATTATCTCTCCTATCTCACCTGCATAGACTTTTGACTAAAACTGCATCTTTTAGGTTAACCCATAATGATGCACTTTGGAGTAGAATACTCTTATTGTCTTTAGAGTGGATATTTAAAGTATTTTCCCTTCTGTTCAGACCACTCTCTTTTTCCATCTACTATTCACTGAGGTATAAAGTTTTTTCTTTGAAAACACCATGGAATCTAACTAATTAATTGTATGAGTTAGCACTCATAACACAGTCTATGTGCTCAAAAAAAGCCAGCAATTAATTTCAACTGATTTAAGGATGTGTCCTATCAGAATATAGTTACAAATGAAAACTAGGTGCATAATCATGGTTTTGTATGTAAGGAAGACAATAAGCAGAAACTGTGGAATTTTGTGGTATGACAAAGTCCCTTAGGAGGCAAGTGTTCTAAAGATCTAAAGCAAAGTCATTGTTAGTGCAAGGATGTTGGAAAGTATACTAATTGGTTCAGTTTTAGCATTTGGTTTATAGTGCTGATTGTGTTTCGTTTCATTCTCCCAGTAGACTCAGCTATTTGGGGCTCCTGTCCTGGGAGGGCTAGCTTTCCTCCTGAATTAATATTTAATGTGCCTCTATGGAATTTCATAATCAGTGACAAAGACTTTATTTCATATATTAAGAGAAAAAATTTCCCTTCATTCCCGAAAAAGATTTACTTTAGGAAATGTGGTGTAATTCTATAAGAATCCTGAAAGATCTTTTAAAAAAATATTGATCATCTGTTTCTTGGTGACATCAGCCAGAAACTTTAATACAAATGGTGAAATTTGGACAATATCTCATGAATTGAGCAAAAACAAGACAAAACACAAGCGATTTATCTTACCTTTATATAGTCTTTGCTATTGGCCTTTTGAGGTGAGTAGGTTTATCATCTCAGCAGGGTTGTTCCACTCAACTTACATGCTCTGCTTTTTTTGGGGTTTCCTCATCACAGAAGTTGTTTTACCAGATGGTGGTCCTGGCAAACCATTTTCCCAGCTGTTCTCTGTAGCATCATAGCCTCTGTGCCAACCCTTCTTATTCAAACTCCAAATTTTGTCAGTTCTCAGCACCCTGTTAGACTTGATATCCCAGGTTGAGGGCCATCTAATTATTCATTCAGGCTATAAAAGTTGGCAACCCCAGTGGTGTCACACCTAATAAAATACCAATTTTAAAATGCCATTGTGCAAATGAAAAAAACCTACCTTTCTTGTAGAATGAGTTTGTTCTCTTTCTTCCAAAAATCTTTAAAGTCAGAGCTGAATTCATGCCAGATACTGAAGAAAACATTTGGGGACACCTCCTTCTCTCCAATTTTTGGTTTCATGAAGAAATAGGCTGTAGTCTCCAAAAAGCTGTCAAAGCGCACACACACGAGCATAAAAGCTATGATTACTTTCCAATATGGGATATTCTTTCTCCATCCAAACGGTGATTTCATTTATACACAGTTATTATTACTAAGAAGACTCAAACTCTTCAAGCATCAACAGTAGTCATTTATGGTTTCATGTTAGAGTTTTGGATACAGATAGTGCAGCTGATAAGAATCCTCCATATACTGATAACTATCCTTGGTCCAATTCCATTTTCAAAGTTAATCACTAAGTGCCTGACATATTTCAGAGATAAATCTGAGTCAAGTTGGGACATATTGTAAGTAGCAGGTCTATAATTTTTTTCTACACTCTAAAGAAATGAAATATTAGCCATTTGTCCCCAAACTACTACGTATTCTCTATGTATTTTATATTGCTTACATACAGTTTGGTTTCCTACATTGCTAAGAAGAAAAGAAAAAAGCGAGTCCCAGGACATGGTGACAAAGTCTCTCATCAGATCATGGCAATATCATTGAGTGGATACCAATATGGCAGCCAGCCCTGTGACAGTAGACTGATCGTGTCAGTCTTTAGAAGGTGCTGCTTCATAATACAACTACATGAAGCTCAGGAGAGTTTCAGAAGGCCTAGTTGACAAAGAACATACAACTGGTAAATGGTAGCTTTATGACTCAACAAAAGTCTTCCATTCCCATAAAAAATGCCCTGAAAAGGACCTAGGCCAATAAAACTGGTAATGTCATAGTGAGGACACCTGGGCTGCTAGTCAGCGTATGGCCAGAGTTGCTGCAAAAAGGAGTGACATTCCAATAACCTTTGCCCACCCTCCTCCCTTTTTTTTCCCACCCTGGCAGGGGGCCAGCACTTTTGCTGCTACACAAAGCTCAAGTTTGATTGACTCTGAAATAAAAATTTCTAAGGCAACTTGATTTTGCCATATTGCATTGGTTGATTAAAAATATGTGTTCACACATACGTACATTAACACACATCTGTGTATGTATTCAGTTTGTCATATAGCTGATTTCAAATCCTTATCCTGAAAAATATATGAAAAAATCTCATTGAGATGAGCATTAATAAAATGAGATATGTAGGGTGAACATGCTCAGAAGGTAAAGGAGACTGAGCATCACACACAAAATAAAGAATTCACAGCCACCCTGACTATGACCAATGGGCTAGTCTGTTCTGTTTTTAAACTCGCCTCACGGTAGTCTCTAAGCAGTAAGATTCCCAGGGACACCAGTTTTTAGATTCTGGGGAGAGATGACAGCACGTATTTGACCAAATGTGTAGCTCCTGGGAATTATGTATTTCTCCCTAGTTAGCCTAGTAGGAAAAATGACACAGTAAAGTCAGTCAATCCTGAGAGAGAGTCAGGCTGTTAAGTGGATATGGTATGTGAGAATCTGGCTGCCCTGAGCTATTGTAAGGACATCAAAATTCATCCACAGAAAGTGTTGATGGGGTGAGGACTGCCAGGAGAGTAGATGTCAGGGAGCACGAACTGTCTAAGACATATCTAGGTCATATTTTATTAAAACTGATAAAGCATACACATATTTACCTCCTGAGAAAACCGGTCATTCTCCTTATAAGCCTAAAGACAATTTATGACCTGTATGGCAGAAATCAGGTCTCAAATCCTTGACTACCCATTCATTCTTTTCCATCATTTCCTGGTATTTATGCTTCGTAAATTGATCATTACAGACCAAGCCAGTTTGTTTGGGCAGACATATCTAAGTTGTAATAATTGGTTCATCTCTTTAGCCACTTACAACATTTTGAAAGTTCTATCATGAGACAGCATGGTTTAAAGGAGAGAATATAGGACTCAGAATCATAAACAATTGAATTCCAAAAAAATAACTTCCAAAGTGTTTGTTAAATGCTTCAACACAAAACAAATTTATTTTGTATTGCATATTATTTTCCATTATATATACTGTGTATTCTATATTATGAAATATGAATACTTACTAAAAATTTTCTCTAAACTGTAAATAATCCAATTGAGGCTGATTTATTAAAAATCATTCATGTGACCTTGTTCCCTGCAGACATTTTTGAATTATTGGCATGCATAGAGGTTTCTGATACTGGTAGTAATTATTCTAATTATTGAATAATTTCCCCTTGGCTTTGTCATAAATTGCCTACAGAGCTTTAAGAAGGCAGTGACTTTTGAGTTTCAGTTTTGAGCTTTTCAGTTTCTTCATCTATAAAGTGGAGGATATGTCTGCTTTTCAAGGTTATCATAAAGATTCAATGAAAAGTACTCGCATGTTATAAACTAAAATAGCAATATATGTATTAACTTTATAAGAAGCAAGCATTTTTCACTAAAAAATGCTCTCTGTGCAAAACTTAGTGAATTTGTGAGACATACAAGTATCCTACAATTGAACCGCAGACAATGTGTGAAACTGCTGAACAGCACGATTCTCAATGATGATGAGCTATGTATGTAGCCATTTCTTTGGAAATGGCCATGGGGAAAGAATGTGTCTCCTAAGAATGACACATAAAGTGAAGAATTATCTGAGGATCACGAATGCTGTCCCAACTGTATTCAACCACCCCACTCCCTAGAATAAAGCATAAGCACTTTTCAAAGATAACCAAATAAATGATAGGCAATAATTTCTAAAAGTTATCAAGGTACCTTGTATGCCAGAGGCATTTTTGGTTATATAATCCTGTCCGGTATTCGGTGGCATTCAGCTAATGAAAGATACCCATTTACATGGGGGGGGGGGTGGAAGGAATAGGTTCCATTCTTTCTGAATTATCCTTTTTTTTTTTCCCCTAAGTCAGAATCCAGGAGGGTCCCATCCACCAAACAGCAACACAGAACACAAAAGGGGGCAGGCATTTTATCAAGGACCTTCCTCACTACTGGCTGTTCTGTGAGACTCTTGAAATGACCTTGACACACTAGGAGCCAGTAGTGAAAAGAACTGCAGTTCTAACACAAAGAAAATGCAGCCATCATAGCAAGAGACAACTCCAGAGGTCACCAAATAATCAAGACCCTGTAATCAGGATTCCTAAGTAGACCTCTCTGGAAAAGATCAGTCCTACACTTCTTTTACTACAAACATGAAATAGTACACATATACTGCTCGGCAACACAATCAAGGTAGCCCCAGAGTTCTGAAAAGATAGCTCCAGCAGAATTGTTTTGAAATCTCTCTGAATCCCCACATAAAAACAGAGAGAACAACTGAGATATGAAAAACCAAAGCTAATAGAAAAATATCTGCAAAAACACTGTGTCCAGTATCACCACACACCTCAAAATGCAAACAGGGGAGACAAATCATTGACAACACAAAACCCAAGTAGTAATATTGTGTGCATAGGAGGAGGCAAAGGAAAGCAACAGGGGGGCTTCCCTAAAAACAGAAGAACCCCTGAATCACAAACAGGCACCCCTGAAAATTGTGTAAGGGATATCTGAGAAGCGCAGCTGAAACTGGACGGGGTTTTATACACTCTAACGCATGCAAGAGGAGAAAAGATCTGCAGTAAGTTCTGAAAAGGCTGGGAGCAGTCTGAATATATGAAGTGTTAGTACTAACCAAATGTGCAGGCTGTATGAGGTCATTTTTGTTTTTTTCTTTTTTATCACTGTGCACAAGCAACAGAAGAGAAAGCTCTAGAGCAGTAAAGCTTCAAACAGACTAAAAGCGAAAACATAAAATATCAAAATATATGGGAGCAGATAAAGCAGTGCTTAGATATTTGGAACTTTAAAATACCTATAATTAAAAAAATAAAGGTGTAAAAAGAATAATATAGGCATCTAACTCAAGAAACTAAAGAAGAGCAAATTGAACTTGACTAACAGAAGAATGGAAATAATACAAAGAACACAAAACAAAGAAATGGAAAACAAACCTTACAGAAAATTAGCAAGATCATAAACTGGCTTACTGAAAAGTTTAATAAAGTTGATAACCACCTACCATAGCTGATAAAGAAAAAAAGAGAAAATGCAAATTACCCAATACCGTAGATGAAAGTAGGGTTATCATGATGGATCATACAGACCTTAAAAGTATAATATGAGACATTATCAACAATTTTACGCCAAGATGTATTAAAAAAATTGAAAGTACCTTCAGTTATTTCAATAACTGAAACTTATTTCAATAAATAAAAAATTAATTTTTTATAAACTTGTAATCAAAAATATCCCTTTTCAAATACTTGTAGTCCACATTGTTTCCCAGGTGCATTTACGAATATTTAATGGAGACATAATGCCAATTTAACACTAACTCTTTCAGAAAACACAGAGTGAGAGCACATTCTCAACTCATTTTATGAGGCCGGCATTACTCTAATGTTGATACCAAAAAATAAAAACATATGAAAGAAAAATAGAAAGGTTTATAGACCAATATCCCTTGTGAACATAAGTAGAAAATCCTTCATAAAATATTAACAAATTGAATGCAGCAATTTTAAAAATGGATATTACGTCATATACAACTGGAGTTTATGCCAATACAAAGTTGTTTTAACATCTGAAAAGCAATCAGTGTAACCTGTCACATGAGTGGAGTAAAGAAGAAAAGCCATATGATTATTTCAATAAATGAAGAAAAAAATTTGAAAAAATTCAACAGGAATTCATTATTATAAAAAGAGGAAAAAACCTTTGTAAGATAGGAATAGAAGTAAACTTACACAATTAGATAAATGACATCTGTGAAAAGCCTATAGCTAACATCATGCTCAAAATTATGCATGCTATATGATTCCATTTACATGAACTCCAAGTATATACAAAATTAATCTATGTTGATAGAAACCAAAATAATGATTGTATCTTCACAGAGGTGTGGGGTAAACAGATTGAGACAACAGAGCTGTTTTGTATCATGTTTGAATGGTAGTTACTCATTGAACTTGTTTTATTGTATAAATTATGCCTCGATTAACAAAGAAAGAATGAAAGTAAGAAAAAAAGAGAGAGATGGAAGGAGAGTGAGAAAGAAGGAACTGAAAGGAGATTGTGATTAAGTCCTTATGTTTAGTAGTTATTAAAAGAAAAAAGAAACCCGGGATAAAATAATGGGTCTACAGACCAATGAGAACATGCCAGAAACAGGCCTATAAACAGATGAAAACTGTTGGCTAATATTTTAAGACAAGCTAGAAGAAATTAATAAAATGACAGAGGCTATAATAAACACAGTTCAAAGTAGAAAAACTCAGAAATGAGGTGGTAGAATTTAGTAAAGAACTATGAAATTTAAAATATTTCACACATGAAGTCTGAACTGGAAACTCACAAGAGTTACCAAGAATAATGTATCATTTATTGATAGAAATAGAAGATAAAATGAAAGAAAAAACTTAAAATCAAAGAGAAGTGAAGAAAGTAAAGAGAAAGTTACAAATATAGAAGATAAGACATTCCCACAGGTGTGTTATAAAAGCCCCTACAAAAGATAACCAAAGCAATGGAACAGAACACATATTTTAAAATGTGATTCAGGAACATTTTTTTGAAATAAATAAAAATATTTGAAGCTACATGTTAAAATGGCATGCCAATAATCAACCCTGAGACATATTCTAGTAAAACTACTGTAGTTAAAAAATAAGAAAAAAGAAAAAAAAGATCCTTTGGTCATCATGCAAAAAAAACCCAAGTTCCTTACAAAGGAAAAAAACCCTTACTATCATCATATATTCAGATAATATGCTATGTCAGAAGACAGTGGAATAACATATTTAAGATACTAAAGACAGAAAGAGTGAACCAAATATTTTATATCTAACCAAACTGACTTTCAAATATAAAGGGCACAGGAGAACTGCTTTCAGTATGAACAAACTGAAGAAATATTGTCCTAATGTCCAATTATCGAAGAATCTACTAGAAAATAAGTTTCAGAAAGTCAAGATGACAGAAGAGACTCTGATGTAAGGATTGGCAGCTCAGGTTTCTCAACATGAGAAAGGATACAGGATGTTGGACCCTACAGTTAAGAATTCTGCCTTGAATTTGAACTGGAAGTATGAACTAACAATGTGCTTTAATTCTAGCTCTGTCTACTAACATGTCTAGTCACAGTACTAATTCAATAGCAATAAAAGTAGAACCCAGGTTTGTGATCTCCAAAGACCATTCTAAATATTGATCCCAGTGCTGCTTGAAGAAATAGCTTAATCCAGGACAGGGGGAAAAAATGTAGAAAATGAACCTGGAACGTCCTGTCAAAGAAGATAGTAAGGAAGGTTCTGTCAAAAATAACTCAGAAGTGAACTTAAAGATGGAACATTTTGTATTAGTAAGAATAATAACTGCAAAGGACTGAAATACCTAAAAATACGTTTGCTTCAATGAGCTCATCATAATGCTTAAAACTTTAAAAAATGTATTTACTTAATGTTGGAAGATGCTAGATAACCACCTCATTATTTTGAAAACCTCAAAACTAAGGAAAAAAGAACATTCATTTCCTATATGAACCATTCCACTGAATAGCTCTCTGCCAAGCGAGGAAATGTTTTTCTTTTATAACTGAGAAAAATGACAAAACTGTCACCATTTTACAATTCCTTATAAATTAATGCATCTAGACACTGATTGTCAAAGACTGGTAATATCACCAAAAAAGACAACCAAATATGATATACTTCCACTTGGTAGAACATACCACAACTTACAAAATAATTGTTAAAATACTCACACCTGAAACTAAGCATCTAGAGCTATTTACTAACCTGCAAGAAATATAGGACAGAGGATCATGTTTACCTGCATTAATAGGATAAAATCAGGAAAATCCAGACTTTGGAGAAACAGCATAGGACTGCTATGGACTGAATGTTTGTATCCAAAAATTTCATATGCTGAAGACCTAACCCTCAATGTAATGGTATTTGGAGATGGGACCTTTTGGGGATAATTAGGTTTAGATGAGGTATTGAGAGTATCCGCAATGATGAGATTAGTGCTCTTAAGAGAAGAAGAACCAGAGCTACTCCCACCTGTCTCTGACATGTGAGAACACAAGGTGACTGCTGTCTGCAAGCCAGGAAGAGGACCCTTACCAGATACCAAATCTGTTGGCACCCTGATCTTGGACATTCCAGCCTCCAGAACGGTGAGAAATAAATGTTTATTGTTTAAGCCACCCAATATAGGGTATTTTGTTATAAAAGTGAGAACTAAGACAAGAAAAAATGATCTAGTTCCCTCAATAAATACATTTAAAGGGGAAAAGAAGTGTTGGAAGAGAAATTCTTATACAGACTTAAAAGATATTATTTAATTATAATGGTTGGAATTTCTTTATATCCTGTTTCAAACATACTGTAACAAATTAAAAACATTTATAATATACATGAGCTGATTAGACTTTTGAAAAGAGACTGGGTATTTTGTAACATTAGGGATTCTTCTTATTTTTAGGGGTAAAAGTGGTTGTGTTCTTTAAAGGGGATCTTTCAGAGATACATACCAAAATGTACATGGATGAAATTACATCTGTTGGGGATTTGCTTCAGAAATACTATGGGAGGGGTAAGTTGGTAGGGGTTTAGAGGGAACCAAATTGGTGATTGTTGCAGTTGGGGGATGGCTACATGGTGGATCACTGTACATTCTTTACCTTTGCACATGTCTTAACTTTTCCATAATGAAGAATTTTCTTTTAAAGATCTTTTTAAAATTTATTTGACAGAGAGAGAGCACAAGCAGGGGGAGTGGCCGGCAGAGGGAGAGGGAGAAGCAGGCTCCCCGCTGAGCAAGGAGCTTGATGCAGGACTCGATTCCAGGACCCTGGGATCATGACCTGAGCTGAAGGCAGATGCTCAACTGACTGAGCCACCCAGGTGCCCCTGAAGAATTTTTAATTACAAATGCACACACACAAGGCTAATACAAAGAAGTAACGGCTATAAGCATCTTTTAAAATGGCATTCTAGAAATATTTTTAAAAGGCTAGAACATTGCTTGAAAGACCTCTACTGGATATTGTTTTTGACTATGAGTTATGTTCCACAGATAATCAAAACAGACAGCTTTGGTTTCCTTATTTGAAAAGGGGCCATACCACAAAATGAGAATTATATTCTTTTAAACTCCTCGTCTGTTTTTAAGGCAGTTCTCTTTCTGGGAACTGTGTGCCTAAAGAATGACTCAAAACTTGGTTCTTATTACAACTAAAAGAGGTGCTAGTAATTATCCTAAAAGAGTATTTTCTTGCCACAGGTTATGATCTATATGGAAAAGCAAATGAAATCTTTAAAACTGATATATTGTCTGTCCTTGCTATCAGTTATTTCCCATCTAAGAACAGGATTTACCCCTAGCCAAGCACTAGATAAAACCCTGCCTTTAAGCCCAACAGTTTTGGCAGCACCTACTCTGTAGAAGTTCGAGAAAAGGGCACTATCGCTTTCATTTAATTCATCAGTGAGTAGGTAGTAACTATGTACCAGATACCACAAATGGCAAGGCAAAGATATTACAGAAGAATACAATCTCGATTCAATTACTTCGGGTTAACAAATAAACAAGTCAAGGTATTGGACAAACCACTAGCCATGCTATGCCTCAGGTTTGCTGGCTCCCAGACATTTACTGGTGCTCTCAGACTTAGATCACCCTCTGAACAGCTGCTCTGTTATCAAATATATGCTTTGAAGGGTAAACTCTTCTGAGATAATGTTTAGAAAATGTTCAGATATTTGTTCTTCAACAACCTGAAAGCATGTCTAAAACAACACAAGAGAGGACTTTTTGGTATGTGCCTGGGTGCTCCAGAAATAATCCTGGTTATAGAAAAAAGGATGCATCCACAAGAGCAATCCGGGATGAGTAATCTAAAGACGGGTTGATTTTCAGGGCGCCTGGGTGGCTCAGTCAGTTAAGCGTCCACCTCTTGATTTTGACTCATGTCGTGATCTCAGGGTCGTGAGATTGAGCCTTGTATAGGGCTCCATGCTGGGCATGGAGCCTGCTTAAGATTCTCTATATATATCGCTCTGCTCCTCCCTAGGCCCCCTCCATGATGCATGCATGCACGTGCTCTCTCTCTAAAAATTAAAAAAAAAATGGGTTGATTTTCAGAGTCATCAATATCTTTACTTACCAATGTCAAAGAGACTTTCCACCCCAGTTAACATAATAGTACCACTGCATCTTTACCCACTGGCTTCTTGCTCCCAGCAATCTGGACTCACAGGCCCTGGCATTCATTTCTGCATTTTCTCATCTGCCTATAATGCTCTTCACCCAAAATCCACATGGCTGCCTCTCACCTCTTTGAGATCTTTGCTCAATCCTTACCTCCTCAAGTGAGATCATACATGAAAAGCCACAGAAAGATTGCAACACTGGACTCCTCCAATATTCCTGCTTTATTTTTCTCTAAGGCACTCACTGCCATCAGAGATAGGAGATAATTTGTCTACTTTTTTTTTTAATTTTTTTTTTTAAAGATTTTATTTATTTATTCATGAGAGACAGAGAGAGAGAGGCAGAGGGAGAAGCAGGCTCCCAAGGAGCAGGGAGCCCGATGCGGGACTCGATCCCAGGACCCTGGGACCATGACCTGAGCCGAAGGCAGACGCTTAACCATCTGAGCCACCCAGGCGCCCTGTCTACTTGTTTACTGTTGGTCTTCCCTCTCTAGAATTTATCCTCTATGAGGGACTTTTGTCTTTTATGTTCACTGCTTTATCCCTAGCATCTGAACAATGTCTAGCACATAGGAGTTGTTTAGTAAATACTTGATTTACTAAAGATTCTCTGCTCAACAATTGTGTAGATAGTTCTGGAGGAAAAACCCCTGATTTTTAGAAACTTAGTAGTAGAGAAAAATCTGTTAGGCCTGACATTAAAAAACAAGGGTTTTGAATTGGAAGGACCAAGATTTAGTTCTGACTCCACCCAAAGTGGACCTTTGCTGACTTAATTAACTTCTCTAAGCTCTGTCACCTCATTTGTAATAGGAGAATGGTGGTGCCTCCTGCCTATCAGATCCTTATGAGGATTAATGAGATCAAGTAGGTAGCATGCTTCATGGAGTTGCCAGGAACACAGTAAGATCTATAAGTGATGGTTCTATTATCACTGGCCACCACTGCTTCTTCAGCCTTCCTGGTATGTTGACAGAGTATGAAAAGACCTGGTACCTGTTCCTTGTACAGAGAAGTGAAGGAGAACAATTCCTTTCTTTCCTATACCCTTGCATAATTATGAGACAACACAGGACCCATTTATAAACTAAAACTAATATCATTATGTCAGTCTCCCAGGACAGTAGGCCAGTGCCCAATGGGGTGACCACGTTACCCATTCTTCCTTACTCATCTGCAGTTGATCTCACTTGGCTTAGGAGAAAGTTTGCAGTAACCCCTGCCAAGAGAAGTCCTCTCACTTCATTTATGTAGAGAGAAAAACATCCTTTTACCCTGGCACCATGTAAGAGATGAATAGTAAAGGATTTCATCCTTTATTCTTAAGTCTATTTCATGCGACTGCTTCGTATTCCACGACATATATTTCATGTATATGTACACACACACACACACACAGGCATGCAGGCAGGCACACATCTTCCTGGCATCTAGTTAACAAATATATCACAGTCCCCAGCTAAGCAAAGAGGTCTGCTGAAAATAATAAATCCATTTAATTCAACTTCCCCTTCTTCCAGCTACAAATAAAGCTGGAGTTATCAGTAAAGCTAATACCACAATTCACGTCTGAGTTGTTGTTCTAATGTTCTGTTGTGTCTCAAAGCTCTGTGCAGACAGGAACAGGTCATTTATTAATTTCCTCTCTCTCTAATGCTAATGCCAACAAGCTTTGGGACCAAAGTCCTCCCTCCCTGGCTCAATTGCCAACGTGGCAGTTCAGGCTATTTTGAGACACCGCTAGGTTTGGACTCGTGGGTGGAAGTGAAGGGTCTGATGAGGTCGTTCCTTACGCACATTCTATGATCAGAGCAGCCTTTCAGTGAGTCAGCAATTGAGTCCTGGCCCCATCTGAGGTGGGCCTGTGGGGCCTTTCTCTCAGTTGCCTCTGTGACCATTGCTTCTTTCTTCTCTTAATACCATTGTCCTTTTGGAGTATAGCAAAAAGGTCACATGCTAAATGACAGTCTATACACAGAATAAGAATTGCACATTTATGACTTAATTTAGTTCATATAGGCAGAATCAAGAACATAAAGCATCTCAGTATTAAATACAAGGCCAAGAGAGCATACCAGCTTAAATGAACTGCCAAGGATCATCATCATAAATCTTCTCTTGCTTTTGCCTTTTTATTGTGCAATGTTGGATTTTGTAACATTAGTCTCCAGAACAAACTAAAATCTCAAGAGAAAGATCTATTTTCAGTTAAAACCTTCCACAAGTAACTGCAGTTTTTGGAATCCAAATCATCCTCTTCACTTCTACCTCCTTCCTCCACCCCCACTGGAACTTACATGAAGTGTAACAAATTTTATTACCCCAATAAGGAAGAATAAATTCCCTTCGTTCATCATTAAAAGGCCTTTGAGGGGTCTTCCATCCCTTCTAAAAAGCACAAAGAATACTCCCATGCCAATGACTTTGCTCCAGGCGATGGAAAGTCAGAGGAATTCAGAACGGTAAGAGGACAAACTGGTATTTCTTTTCTCTTAAAACGAAGAACTGTGGTATTTCCACCTTCAGGGTAATTGTGTTCTCAAAGCAGCCAACTGCTCTTTGAAAAAGGTAATTCAACACAAGAACAAGTATCAGCTCATACAAAACATGGAAGAGAAGCCTAAAAATACAAATGACACATTTTCAGGCACTGATGGGCTCTGAGAAGACAATGTAAGTCCCAAAGTCACGCTGATCCCCAAGATCAAGCTACTAGGAAGTCCCTAAAACTAGGAACCAGACAGTAACTATGGTCAACGATGTGAAGACAGTTCCTTTTCTCTCATCTCCTGTAGCTTATATATACACTCCAGATTTGTTTCTAAATTGATCTCTATTCTTACTATGTCCTGAATTCTCTCTCATGACAACCTCACTTTACTAATTTACATAATTTTTCACCACTCTAATTTTTTTTCTCTATATATCATTGCACTTTCATTTCTAAAGGCAGGGGGATGTTTGGCACCTCTCAATCATGACTAAGTTCTTTACCTGCATGGTTTTTATCCTATCTACAACTATTTCCTTTAGGAAGATATCAACTCCATTGTTTCCTATTTCCAGCATTTAATATCTCTCTTATTATTATCATCAGCTTTTACTCCTGATCCAAAAAGCACATACAGATTTTTCCATTAAAAAATACTCCTCTCAGTCATGCAGACTTATTGAGAGACACCACAATTTATGTATAATTGCTTTACAATTTAATGCTTCTGTGTCCTCTTTCATTCTGAAATCTGGCTTCATAGGCTACCCTTCCATCTTTTTTCTCTCAGGGGTCTCCAATAAAAACCTGACTTTTAGCAATTTTCATCCTCATGTCCTTAAATAATGGGACCATTACTATCTTGCCTACTTGAACTCAAAATAAGAAGTCATTAACAGAGCTTTTCTTTTACCCCTTACAGTGACCTATGCAAATGAAATAAAATACATTATTTCCATTTTCCCCTTCATGAATCTGAATTATGGAAGCTTTGGATCACCTATTTCATCACCTTACTTCGAATTAATTTTAGATTTATGAAAAGTTGGAAAGAAAATATACAGAGTCCACAAAAGCCTTCAACCAGCCTCTTTTAATATTAACTTCCTATACAATCACAATACATTTGTCAAAGCTAAGAAATTAACATCAGTAACATGAAAGTGAGAGGAATTCTCTTGGCAGGAGCTCCTGCAAAGTTTCTTCTGAGTGAAGGGAGATAAACTGCATAGATGAATAGGGAGGAATGGGTAAGGGTCGTCACCCCACTCCGGTATCAGCCCCCTGTCCTTACAATACTGACATATTGACATCACTTTTAATTTATATAAAAGTCCTATGTCTCATAATTATTTGTGGTAAAAAAAAGAGGGACAGGAATTGAAATCATATGAAGTATGTCCTCTAACCATATTGGAACTAAATTAGAAGTCAATAACAGAATAAAAGGGAAATCTTCAGATCATTTCTAAATAATTAATAAAGAGAATGTTTCAAGGGAAATTAGAAAATGTTTTGAACTGAAATTACAACATATCAAAATTTGTGGGATGCAATTAAAGTAGAACTTAGATGAAAATTTATAACATCACATGTTCATATTAGAAAAGATCAACAATCTAAGATCAATGACATAAGATTCCACCTTAAAAAACTAGAGTAGAAAGTGTAATTTAAGCCTAAAGCAAGCAAAATAAAAGAAATAATAAAAATTAGAGCAGAGACCAATGAAATTGAAAACAAGAAAACAATACAGAAAATAAACAAATCCAAAAGTTGTTCTTTTTTTCCCTCTTTCTTCTTTTTTAACGATGAATGAAATTGATTAACCTCTAGTCAGACTAAGGAAAAAAAGAGGAAAGCATTTAATATCTCTCTCTCTATCATTGTAATATAAAAACAATGAAAGAAGAGTTATCACTACCATTCCTATGGACACTTAAAGAAACATTATGAACAATTCTATGCCCACAAATTTGATAACAGATAAAATGGATCAATTGTTTGAAAGACATAAACTACCAAAACTCTTATAAGGAAAAACAGATAATCTAAAGGCACATATATCTACTAAAGAAATTAAATCAATATTCAATAGCTTTCTAAAAAAGGAACCACCGGGCCTGCGTGGTTCCACTGGTAAATTCTATCAAACCTGTAAAGAAAAAAAAAAATGATAGCAATTCTCTGCAATCTCTTCCCAAAAGTAGAACCAATTTCTAATTCATTCTATGAAGCCAGCGTTACTCTAATACCAAAACAAGATGCAGACATTAAAGAAACAAGTACTATAAGCCAATATCTCTCTTGAACACAAATGTAAAAATCCTTAATACGATATTATCAAATAGAGTTCAACAAGAATAAAAAGAATTATACACCATGACCAGGTGAGATTTATTCCAGTTATGCAAGGTGAGATCAAGACTCAAATTGAATCATGTAGTCTATCACATCAACAAGCTAAAAAAAAAAAATCATATGATATCAAATGATGTAGAGAAAACATTTGACAAATATCTAACACCATTCATAATAAAAACCTCAGCAAACCAGAAATAGAGAACTTCCTCAAATTTATAAGGAACATCTACAAAAAACTTGACAACTAACATCACACCTAAAGTGAAAAGACTGAATGCCTTCCTAAGACTGGGAATAAAGCAAGGGTATCCTCTTTACACTCCTATTTAAAATTGTAATGGAAGTCCTAACTAACGCAATAAGACAAGAAAAGGAAATAAATTGTATACACACAGGGAAGGAAGACATAAAACTATCTTTATTTGGGGCACCTGGGTGGTTCAGTCAGTTAAGCATCTGCCTTTGGCTCAGGTCATGATCCCAGGGATCTGGTATCCAGCCCCACGTCGGGCTCAGCATGGATTCTGCTTCTCCCTCTCCCTCTGCCTGCTGCTTCCCCTGCTTGTGCCCACCCCCTGTCAAATAAATAAATAAAATCTTTAAAAAAAAACTATCTTTATTTGCAGATGAATATGTCTATGCAGATAATGCCAATGAATTTACAAAATAACTTCATGAAATTAATAAAAAGTATAGCAAGATTGAAGGATATAAGTCAATATATAAAACTCAATTGTTTTCCTATTGTTTCCATTGCTACCAGCACTGAACAGTTAAACTTTGAAAGGAAAAATAAATAAATAAAATATATACAAAAACATATACATATATACACACATATGTATATATAATTTACTATATCACCTAAAATGGAATACAAAGGTATAACATTAAATACACAAACATACACACATGATCTGTACAAGAAAAACTATAAAGCCATGATGAAATAAATCAAAGAAGATCCAATTAAATGGAGAGATATTCTATGCACATGGATAGGAAGAGTCAATATTGTAAAAATGCCAGTTCTTCCTAATTTGATCTGATCCATGCAATTCCAATCAAAATCCTAGTAAGATTTTTTTGCAAATTTTGACTGATTCTAAAGTTTATATGGATAGGTAAAAGACCTGGAATCACCATTACAAACACTGAAGACAAAAAAATGTTGAAGACCTCATACTACCTAACTTTAGGACTTACTATAAGGCTACCATAACCAAGACAGCCTGGTATCAGCCAAAGAGTAGGCACATACATCAGGGAAATAGAATAGAGCACCCAGAAATAGACTCACACAAATATAGTTGACTGATTTTTGATGAAGAAACAAAGTCAACTCAGTAGAGGAAATCTAGTCTTTTCAACAAATGGCACTGGAACAACTGGACATCTATATACCAAAAAACTCAAAAAATAAAGAACTTTAGCACAGATGTAACATCTCATACATACACACAAACACACAAAAGATCTAAAATAATTGATCAACAACTTGTGGAATGATGGTAAGAAAAGTTAAATAATTTGAAGATTGTATGTTATTTTGGAAAGCGGTAACAATATTAAATAAATTGTTAATTTAAAGGTAATCACTAAAAGTAAGAGAAATAAAATGTATTATTTCTATGGCTGCCATGAGTATACATTTTTCAGATCTCCCAGATTTCTAATTGCGGAAAATGAAAGTGACGAAGGGCCCTCAGATGCATACTCTGAAGGCAAACACTTTACTTGCTCAGAGGTCCAACCATGGCTCCCAGCTAGTGAGTGGACATGAAAGAGATACTGATCAGGTGCAATCCTAGGGGACACAAGACTTTTCTAAAGGGCAACTTTGGCTCAAGAACTTCCTATGGGCTTTGCCAAAACTTTCTTGTAACTGCACTACAGCTTAAGACTTTTCCAATCCATGTTTCCTTCTTTCCCTCTCCTCCATGGGGGCTAGATCTGAATCCAGGTCTAACAGCTGTCCCAGCTTTCTCTGGCTCCCTTTCTAGTTTTTCCAATAAATCCAGTCTTAGCACCTGTTTCTTGGAGAACTAGAAATAACATAAGTAGGGCTACAAGTGGCCCAAGAAAACAAGCAGTGAGGTGGGGTTCTAGGATAGGCTCACTCACCACGCCACTGTCCTGAGTGGTATGTGGGGCACAGACAGATCCCAATACAGTGAAGGCCATGAACTGCAAAGATATCACCACAGTTAGCCTAAGAAAATGTCCTGGTCTGGGAACGTCCTCACAGGTGTGATGATTCAGGCTATTTGTTATACGGTGAGAACAATGCCACACAGACAGTAGAGTTGGCTGACTACTGCTAAGTTGGATAGACACCCTGCAGAGGGATAAGGAGAGAGCCAGGATGTTAATAAGCAGCTAAAGACTGCTAGAGGACCTCCTGGGTAGCTTGGAAAGAGGCAGCTATCTCCTGCAATGAAATGATAGGCACAGCTGAGCAACAAGAAGAAAATTCAATAATAAGAGTTGCAGAGCTCCAGAGACATTTCAATGCCCAGAGAAAAGTAGGTCTGCTAAACTAAAGTCAGAGCCCTGGCTGGGAAAACCTGCATCCTGAAACAAGAGATGGAGACAGCTGATGGTCACCCCTACAGATTCCTGAAACTCTTCAAAGTTTGAACAGATAGCCCACTCTTCCCTAGTACTTCCCCTGTGCTAGGAGACACTACAAGAAGCAAAAACTGGTGCCCTCAGAAGCTGCCATTGCTCTTCCCTTGGCTGCAAGAATAATTAAGGTGACATCCCAGCATAACTCAGCTAGGGAAGTGCTAGACTTGAGAAAACAGAGAATAAACACCCAAGGAACTGTAAGAAATTAGCATTCATGTCATGGCAGGAGTCAGGGAGGGGCTCTTACAGGCCTAGAGTAAGTGATGGCCAATGCAGAGAAAAGCAGACATGGTGAGTCACCCTGGCAAAAGTCAGAGGAAGAAATAAAGAGGCTGAGAGCAGTAACCATGCCCACCTATATTGCATGAGTCTAGAAAACTGAGCAAAGGATTTTTCCATAGGAGGACAAGGCCCTAGTAACAGGAGCACTGGCATCACTGAACAGTGCAGATGGGGCTCCTCTCTTGTAGGTCAGGAAAGACAGAAGGAGAGAGGGTCAGAGCTTGAACTCATTAAAATCCACAGAGATAACAGACCCCTTTTAAGTAACAGGGGCCAAATGGTGAGGCTCAATGGCCAGAAGTTACCATAGTAACAGGCAAGGCAAGGGGCAGATAGGAAGCTTGACCTGCATGGAGGGTGGAGATGGTTAATAGATCATGGTATCCTTAGAAGAAAAACAAGGGCACTGCTTAACATCTACAACAAAGACAAAGGGCAAGAATAGAAAAACAGGAGAATAAAGGTAGTTGCTGCCATAAAAAGTCAAGATCCCTCACGCAGTTCCTGGAATTGAACCAATTTGGGGTCCAGAACCCAAAGAGGTGATTGGGCCCTGTGAGGAAGAACCCTGAAACACTGTGGCAAGTATATACTATAATGATTCCCTCAGTCCTTCCCCAAAGGAACCTGCAGCCATCACTCAGCTGACTGTACACTAGGTAAAGGGAAATATGCAGACATTTTGAGGACTATAAGACACAGGGCCTGAGCAGACACCCACAGCTTCTTCATGGCCACCTCCACTAGTGCAGGGGCTCACAGGGCCAGGTAATAATAGAATTCTGCTAAATTATAAAGTTCAATCACACACTGTCCCTGAGCACACAATTGGGATTATACGAAAGCAGTACGAATAATCTGTAAATTGGGTTTTTTGTCCATAAGGATATGGACAAAATTTAAATTTGTATGCACATAACAAAAGCACATGTAAAATAATACACAGAGCAAATATGTCAATACTATAAGAAGAAACTGACATATCTACCATGGTTTTACTATCCATTCTCAGGAATTGAAAGATTGAGGCAGGAAAAAAACAGTAAAGGTACTGCATATTTGAACAATTTTTTTAAAAAGATTTTTTTTTTTTATTTGGGAGAGAGGGACAGAGGGCAGGGGGGGGGGGGGGGGAGCAGAGGGAGAGGGAGAAGCAGACTCCCTGCTGAGCAGGGAGGCCAATGTGGGGCTTGATTCTGGGACTCTGGGATCATGATCTGAGCCAAAGGCAGATGCTTAACTGACTGAGCCCTCTAGGCGCCCCCAGTTTGAACAATTTTTAGTCAGTTTAAAACAATAAGCAAATCTAAGACACTGTGCTTAACCCTGAAACATTGTGTTCAAACTCAGCTGATATATTTGTACATGTTGATCTCCTTTGGACCATAAAGCATGTCTCAAAAAATTTAAAGAATTAATCTCATGCAAATAAATCTAACCAAAGAGGTAAAGAATCTGTACTCAGAAAACTATGCAACACTCATGAAAGAAACTGAGGAAGACACAAAGAAATGGAAAAGCGTTCCATGCTCATGGACTGGAAGAACAAATATTGTAAAAATGTCAATGCTACCTAGAGCAATCTACACATTTAAAGCAATCCCTATCAAAATACCATCAACTTTTTTCAAAGAAATGGAACAAATAATCCTAAAATTTGTCTGGAACCAGAAAAGACCCCAAATAGCCAGAGGAACGTTGAAAAAGAAAAGCAAAGCTGGCGGCATCACAATTCCGGACTTCCAGCTCTATTACAAAGCTGTCATCATCAAGACAGTATGGTACTGGCACAAAAACAGACACATAGATCAATGGAACAGAATAGAAAACCCAGAAATGGACCCTCAACTCTATGGTCAACTGATCTTCGACAAAGCAAGAAAGAATGTCCAATGGAAAAAAGACAGTCTCTTCAACAAATGGTGTTGGGAAAATTGGACAGCCACATGCAGAAGAATGAAACTGGACCATTTCCTTACACCACACACAAAAATAGACTCAAAATGGATGAAAGACCTAAATGTGAGACAGGAATCCATCAAAATCCTTGAGGAGAACACAGGCAGCAACCTTTTCGACCTCAGCCACAGCAACTTCTTCCTAGACACATCGCCAAAGGCAAGGAAGCAAGGGCAAAAATGAACTATTCAGATTTCATCAAGATAAAAAGCTTTTGCACAGCAAAGGAAAGAGTCAACAAAAGACAAGACCAAAAGAAACTGACTGAATGGGAGAAGATATTTGCAAATGACATATCAGATAAAGGGCTAATATCCAAAATCTATAAAGAACTTATCAAACTCAACACCCAAAGAACAAATAATCCAATCAAGAAATGGGCAGAAGACATGAACAGACATTTTTCCAAAGAAGACATCCAAATGGCCAACAGACACATGAAAAAGTGCTCAACATTGCTCGGCATCAGGGAAATCCAAATGAAAACCTCAATGAGATATCAGCTCACACCAGTCAGAATGGCTAAAATTAACAAGTGAGGAAACGACAGATGTTGGCAGGGATGTGGAGAAAGGGGAACCCTCCTACACTTTTGATGGGAATGCAAGCTGGTGCAGCCACTCTGGAAAACAGTATGGAGGTTCCTCAGAAAGTTGAAAATAGAAGTACCCTATGACCCAGCAATTGCACTACTGGGTATTTACCCCAAAGATACAAATGTAGTGATCTGAAGGCGTACATGCACCCCAGTGTTTATAGTAGCAATGTCCACAATAGCCAAACTATGGAAAGAGCCAAGGTGTCCATCAACAGATGAATGGATAAAGAAGATGTGGTATTGGGCGCCTGAGTGGCTCAGTTGGTTAAGCGACTGCCTTCGGCTCAGGTCATGATCCTGGAGTCCCGGGATCGAGTCCCGCATCGGGCTCCCTGCTCGGCAGAGAGTCTGCTTCTCCCTCTGACCCTCCCGCTTCTCATGCTCTCTCTCTCTCTCTCTCTCTCATTCTCTCCCTCAAATAAATAAATAAAATCTTAAAAAAAAAAAAAAGAAGATGTGGTATATATATACACAATGGAATATTATGCAGCCATCAAAAAGAACAACAACAACAATGAAATCTTGCCATTTGCAATGACGTGGATGGAACTAGAGGGTGTTATGCTAAGCGAAATAAGTCAATCAGAGAAAGAAATGTATCATATGATCTTACTGTTATGAGGAATTCTTAATCTCAGGAAACAAATGAAGGATTGCTGGAGTAGTGGGGGTGGAGGGAAGGGGTGGCTGGGTGATAAACATTGGGAAGGGTATGTGCCATGGTGAGCGTTGTGAATTGGGTGTAAGACTGTTGAATCACAGACCTGTGCCTCTGAAACAAATAATACATTATATGTTAAAAAAAAAAAAAAAGAAAGAAAAAGAAGATAGTAGGAAGGGAAAAATGAAGCAGGGGCAGGGGAGGCTTGGAGGGGGAGATGAACCATGAGAGACTATGGACTCTGAGAAACAAACTGAGGATTTTAGAAGGGAGAGGCGTGGGGGGATGGGTTATCCTGGTGATGGGTATTAAGGAAGGCACATATTGAATGGAGCACTGGGTGTTATACACAAACAATGAATCATGGAACACTACATGAAAAACTAATGATGTACTGTATGGTGACTAACATAACATAATAAAATAAAATTTAAAAAAAGAATTAATCCCATACAGATAGTCTTTTTTAATGTAATCTTTATGTAATTAAGGCAGGAAAAAAAAGACAACTTTGAAAATCCCTTGCATTTGGAAATTTAAAAATACACTCCTGAGACTAGGAAGTCCTAATAAGACCTTCACTGGAAGAACTACTAAAGAAATTTCTTCAGAAAGAAGAAAAGCTAGGGGTGCCTGGGTTGCTCAGTCGTTAAGCATCTGCATTCAGCTCAGGTCATGATCCCAGGGTCCTGGGATTGAGCCCTACATCGGGCTCCTTGCTTAGTGGGGAGTCTGCTTCTCCCTCTCCCACCCCCACTGCCCGTGTTCCCTCTCTCACTGTGCTCTCTCTGTAAAATAAATAAAATCTTTAAAAAAAAAAAAAAAAAGAAAGAAGAAAAGTTAATCCAGAAGAGGGGAAACAGTTTAAGAAGAAAGAGTCATTAAATATAGTTATTTGCTCAATAAAGTAGTAATTCTTAAATGATATTTTATGTGTTTGTGTGCCTAAAAATTGGTGACTAAAACTTGAAACAACAAGAAAATGAGAACAAACAATTCGTGGAATTGTTTGGGAGTCTCAACTCCCAATATCCCAAATAAAAGACCCCACTATTTGCTAGTAAACTTATATTTTAAAGGTAACCATCAAAATACTAGAAATAAAATCTACAAATTCTAATCCAGCAAAGGATCAAAAGGTAGAATAGGAAAAAACAGGAAAAAAGAAAAAAAAAGGAAAAAGCCCCAAAACACTTAACCATATGCTAAGTTGGTAGCAATAAATCAAAATATATCAACAATATAACACACATAAAATAATTTAAATTACCCATTGACGAAAGTCTTTCAGAATGGATATTAAAACAAAATTTCAGATAAATATTTACAAAAGACATGTCTAAACCAAAATACCCCAGAAAAATAAAAATAAAGATGAAAAAATTTATACCAAGGAAATATTAAAAGAAAGCTGGTGAAGAAATATTAATATTAAGCAATATAAAATGTAAGGCAAATAACATTAGTAGCAATAAAAACAGACATTGTGTGATGATTAAAAAAAAAATCCAACATTCCACAAAGATAATAAAAACAACATAGTTTCAAAATATATAGTTTAAAAACATTATAGAATTAAAAGATGAAACTGAAACAGCCACAATTATAATGGGAGGTTATAATGCAGCCTTCTAAAAATTAGTAATGATGTAGATTTAATAAATATAATCAATTTTTATTTTAAAATGTTATATTTCACTAATTTAATATGCCATGGATTTGAAAAAATTAACATTATTTTATGTACCACTAATAAAGAAAAATAGACCTATATGAGGAGTCTTTATAGAAGAGTCCCTCTCTACTGCCCTTATGCATCATGAATCAAGATAGCAAAGGGTTCATGGAAAAGAGAAAGAAGCCCCAATGCAGAAAGACACAGTAAGGAAACTTATTGTCTCAACTCAAGCACTAGGTAAACAGATAAAACAAAACAAAACAAAACATAAACAACCCTTTTGAAAATCTGAATCATAAGCCAGACAAAATTAATGCAAGTTTTCTGTGTGAATTCACACTACCAGGTCTCATCAAACAAATAATCTCAAACAAAAGCCAAGAATTTATTTTAAAGTGGTTTGGGGTTGACAATGCCCTCAGTTGGCTGGCAAAAACAAATTCAAACCTCCTCTGGAAGAAGGTGACAGGCCCACACCAATCACAAAATGCAATCAACTGTAAGATGTATCCCCAGTTTCAGAGATATAAGGTGTGAAAAAGACGTGCATCTAAGAATTGATACATTACAGATTCACACACATAACACATTGATTTTGTACAGGAAATATAAGTATTTACTAAAAAGGACTGCACACTAGATCAAAAAGGAAGTCTTAATGGATTTTTAAAGAGCATCATACAGACTAGATTTTGACTGCAATGTAATTAACTGGAAATCAATAGGAAAATGACTGCAAACAAAGCAAGTGAAACCCATACATTTGAAACAAATACAATCAGTATACACATAAAAAACTCATTACCTGAAGAGGAAATGACAAACAACTTATAACTTAACAGCAATAAAATATATTTTATTTCAAAACAAATGGGATTTAGTTAAAGTAGAACTTAAAGGCAAAGTTATAGCTCTTAAGTATATGGTTTAAAAACAAGGAAAATTTAAAATAAATGAATGGTTCATTCAAATGACAAATCCAGGAAAAAGACAAACAAACAAACAAACACAGGCTTGTAGAAAGAAGGGATAATTAAGGAGTAGAAATGTGTGAAATAGGAAGAAAACCACCCCCCCCAATAAAAGGGGGGGCAGGAAAGGAGAAACTCAATAAACCAAAATATCTGGTTCTTTTTGACAGAATGGTAAATAGACAACCTTTCTAAAGGACTGGCCATGAAATTCTAAAAGAAGGCAGGAAGAAACAATATTAGTTTCAAAACGGAACATAAATACAGATACAGTGAGGTGGAGGATGGTAATAGAGAAATGTAGAGACAAGAGACCACTTTTTGTTTCATTGTTTTTAAACAGCTATTTCACAGCAATAATGAAATAGGGGCATGAATGTCTATAAGGGAGAAGGTAAAATCAGGTGGGAAAAGGATCCAGAGGAGCTGTCTGATGGGAAAAAACACTTCCTCTACGTAGAAGAAAAGGAGAAGACAATGGAATAGCAGAAAGAGGGAGGGGTTCTGGCCTGGAGGATTTACTCTATGAAATTGAGAGTGGGTAGAAAAACTGGGGCAGAGCAGCAAAGAGAAATTTAAGGAGGCTGGATAAACTGTGAAACAAGAGTGTTTTGTTTTGGTTTTAAAGATTGATTGATGTATAGAGATATACATATAGAGAGAGGGACAGAGAGCCAGGGCAGAGGGAGAAGGAGAGAGAATCCTAAGCAGACTCCACACTGAGTGAGGCCATTGCAGGGCGTGATCTCACGACCCTGAGATCATGACCTAGTCAAAATCAAGAGTCCACGCTTAACCGTCTGAGCCGCCCAGGTGCCCCTGAAACAAGAGTGTTTTGAGGAAACTTTTCTTGCATGGCGGTGTTTTGAGGACAGGCATGTACCTTAATAAACTTCATAGTTCTTACAGCAGTTATTACAGTCCTCACCTGTATTAATCACTACGTATGTATTGACTGCATTGCACTGGAAACTTCAAGCCTACTTCTCATGAAATGCTTAGCATCCCTGTCTTCTAGGTGTATCACACCTAACTCTCCACTTAGAAGCTAAGGTATCTAACACATTCACAGTTTCGACTTCACACATACAGTGCAGATACTGGATAGCATCGGTACTATAGGAAGCATTATACACATAAGATAGACTTCCCCAGTCAGGTGGAAATTTCAGTATTAATTTTTTTTCCAGCTATTTCTTCAGAACAGGGTGTTTTGTGGTCAAGAGCACAAAAATCTTACTCTGCTGCATCATTGCTAATGCTATTTCTCAGAATGAGGATTACATTTCTAATTGCAGACATTTGTTTTTAGATGAAATTTTCAGAAGAGACATATAGAATAGACATATAGACAACAAAGTTCTTCTGAAATAGAACAGATCTCCCATCAGTCTTAAAAGTCTACTACTACACGTGGGTTCCACTTTCAGAGGCAAGGCCTTCCTAACACAGTCAATGTAATAGACTTATATGAGCATTACCAATGCTGTTTAGTTATTGTCTGTTCGAATTCTCACTGACATAATTAAAGACAACAAGAGCCCATACACTTGTAAATAAAGTAATATCACCGTAAATATCTCATAGTTATATTTCATCATACAATTCACAAGGTGGTCTTTTTAAGAGCTTTTATTTATTTATTTTAGGGGGCGAGGGGCAGAGGGAGAGGGAGAAAGACTTTTAAGCAGACTCCGCCCTGAGTCCGTAGCCTGATGCAAGGTTCAATCTCTCAGGACCCTGAGGTCACAACCTGAGCTGAAACCAAAAGTCAGACGCTTAACCAAATGTGCCACCCAGGCGCCCTGTAATTCACAGTGTCGTAACATATATTATTAGTTTTATCTTTAGATTTCTATCAGCAAGGCAGGAACAAGACAAGAAATGAGTTACAGGGGGCGCCTGGGTGGCTCAGTTGTTAAGCGGCTGCCTTCGGCTCAGGTCATGATCCCAGGGTCCTGGGATCGAGCCCCGCGTCGGGCTCCCTGCTCAGCGGAGAGTCTGCTTCTCCCTCTCCCACCCCCTCTGCTTGTGTTCCCTCTCTCACTGTGACTCTCTCTGTCAATAAATAAAATCTTTAAAAAAAAAGAAAAAAAAAAGAAATGAGTTACAGGCTATTATTTGGCAGAATTAAACAGCAGGCAAAATCCTCACAAACACCAGTTCACTTTGGCTTTAAAATGTCATAACTGAATGCTGCAATTGCGTAACAGACTACTTGTAACATTCAACATTCAACTTTTAAAGTGGCCTGAATTCCATTCTTGGCTCTGTGCTACCTCCCTCCTTGATACGGGAGAAATAATTTAACAGAAATAAAATTCTCTCCATTTCCTCATCTGCAAAATGGGCATTATTATTCCCCTGCCCTTTCTTCGTAAGAATAGTGTGAAAAGTGGTGGGCGAAGGTCCCCAAGCCCTCCCATCCTCTGTCTCAGGTAGAGAAGATAACACCTCCATTTCCATGACAATAGTAATTAGACATCTTACAAAGCTCCCTTCATGGGCAGTAGTGACAACCAGGTCCACAGAAACCTAGATTTCACGGAGGTAAAGTCAGAAATCGGAGGCCGGAGAAAGAAAATAATAATAATCAAACAATATCTGGCACTTAAAAAATGTACTTTCGGTGCTCAGATAAATCTCTGCTTCACTAGCGCAACAGTGTTTGTAAGATATTCATGGCATGTGGAAAACTGCATAGCACCATCACACTGAGTGGAATACCTTTTTTTATAAGAGTGAGCAAGGAGCCTCATGGCAGTTGTCAAGGTGGAAAACAAGCACTACGACAGAAGTATTTGCAAGCTAATTAGATTCTTTGGCCTCCTGACATTTTTGAAGACACTAATGCAGCTTGAAACATAAATATTATCCCATTTCTAGTCCATTTCTATAGGGCCTATCTCCTATGATTTCTGAACATACCAGAAAAAAAGAAGTGCCATCAAGGAGACAGCATTGTAAGGTAATAAAAGCCATTAAGTAACTTTGATGGCCTTCCTCTATTGCGTTGTCCAGCTTGAAGATACCCCCACTATATCTTTAACTCTTTGTTCTCCCATTCTTTTTCATCGAGGAAACATGCCCTTCTTCTCCCAATAATGCCAGGCAGCACCTACTTCTATTGGCCATTCCTAGGTCCATCTTAAGCCCAACAAATCCAGAGGTCAAGCTGCAGTGAATATGCTACCATATTCCATGATGAGTCAGTGAACCATTGTCAACCTATTAGCACTCACCACTCAGTTCTTGTGCTACTATTATGAATCTCCAGTCTACCATTCCTCACTGACAGACAAGCTTGTCTTCCTAAGTATAAGCCCCTCCAACCTCACCTCCCTTTCTTCTTCTTGGACCAATGTCCCCATGGACTTGAGTTCTGTAACACCCATCCCTGACTGGCTCTGCCAGCTCTGTTCTCAAGCCCTCTGGATTCTTGCTTGTTTGGGGGGTGGGAGATGATATTTATAGCTGCACAATTTCTTTTTCCAATATGTTTAGTTGCCATTTTTTTCTTAATAAAAGTACAGCTTTCACTAGATGATTCCACGTCACCCATAATGTTCTTCAGTGGAATCCTTCAGTTCCCTGTCTCCAAACCCTCCCAAGTTCAGGGAGTCAAGAAGGGGAGTCTCCTTATTTCTTGTCCTCCAGTGCCCTTCCCAACCACTGTTTCACCATACTGAGCCACACCTTTTTTGGAGTTCATGACATCACTCATAGTTACTCAACTCCTTTCATGATTCTAACTCCCTCACACCCACCAGCAATTAGATCACAGCTTTCTTCTGTTTTGTGGCTATTGTAATAGTTGTCTATCCTAAAATGCAGATTATGGAGATACATCTATATCTTCAGGTGCAGCAATCGAAAGTTATTTGAAAAAATATATTCCATCCAGTCTCTTTCTGTTCTTTTGCAAACTTAATAAAAGCAATCTACTCTCAACTTCCAGTGCCTCATTCTCTTTAGCCCACTGCAATACAGCTTCTGACCCAATTACTTAACCTGGGTCAAGACTCAAATACAACTATTTTTGGTAAGGGTACAAATTGTTTTCCCATCACTAAAACAAACAGATATTTTGTCTTTAGCTGTACATCATAATTGTTGTTGGGCTTTCTTGCCACCTTTGGTTTACCAAGACCTCTAACACAACGCTCTCCTATCTTTCTTCTCACGGTTTTGAATTGACTTCTCCCTCCATTATGTGCTCCCTTTCCTCTAATAGCACCTCAGATGCAGTATTTGGGAGGGGGGGTGCGGATTTTGTTCATATTTTTTGTGGCTCTGATCATTTGGGGACACCATCTCCTTGGGTGGTTTCTGCTTCTGTTGTATTATATTGATGACATACAAAGTGCAAATCACCAGCCATCCTACATTGCTGAGCTTCAGACTCAAATACTGAACCAAATACTTAATCATTTCTACCGGTTAACTTATGCACACCTCAAGCTTTATCCTATCCCCATCTCAGTTTAAAAACACCATCTCTAGTGCCCCACACCAGAAATGTGAGGATCATTCCAGAGCAACCCCAGAACATCACATGAGACAACAAACAGAAAAAACTCAACAACTTTCCAGCAGAGTAAAAAAGGCACACACCAGGTCCTAAGATGTATACTTTCACACCACAACAGAGAGAAACCTAAGTGTTCCTGTGAGAAAAACTACCGGACAAACACAAAGGGACTGCCTGTCAATAAGAATATTGTTAAGACTCCTGAAAAGTAGAAGACAAAGAAATGATGCCTTTGGGTTTCTAAGAAAAAATGATTTTCAAGTTAGGATTCTAGGTCTAGACGAACTATCAATTAAGAGTGAGGGAAGAATACATTTCTTGAGAAACTGCGTGTCTGAAAACATCATCTTGCAGACAACTTTCCTAAGAAGTACATACTCTAGAATGTACTCCCTCTTCCAAAAGAAAAAAGGGGGTGGGGTGGGGTGCCCAAGAGAAAGAAAAACACAAAATTTGAGAAAGAGATGCCTAACAAAGGAGAGTAGCTGACAGCAGTCTCAGGATGAATCTGAGCAGAAGGCTCAAGGAGGGAAATAAAAGTAAATGTCATAGATTACCAAACACGTTTAACCATGTGGAAAATAATACTATTGGGAAGGCCTTTTGCACATATGGTTGAGTATTTGAGAATTAAGGATGGGCTCAGAGAAAACTAAGCAAATGAAAAAAAAAAACTAATTCTAAACTTCAAGAAAAAAAAATAAATCATATAAGAAAGAAACAACCATACCACACAATCTGATAGACCAGTGAATAATACTGAAATAGTTGATATTAAGCAAACACTAAAACATTTAACTAAAAATTGCAATATGAAGGTTAGAAGAATAAAGAAATGGGGTGGGGATAAGAGTGAGCCAAAATCTCACTACCGTTATTGTAAATTAATAGATAAAGGCTAAATTAATAAATAATGACATAGCAGTATAGGATATGATTGAGAAATACAGCAGAAAATATCAGAGGAAACAGCTAAGAGAAATGCAAGAGGCAGAAGGAGAGGGCAAGGCAGGAGGCTGTTGTTTTTTTGTTATAAGCCTTGTGCTACTAACTGAGTTTTTTCGACTATGTCCACCCTGAAAACTGAGAGAAATAACAATTAACAAAAAGTGAAATGAACTAGAGAGGAAGTATATACTTGGAAAAAAATATGAGGATAACAATAGCTGGAAACACTTTCCTAAACTAACTTGACTACTATGTATCCTCTGCACTTTGTTACTTAGTAGAATACCAACAAACAATGATTCACTTAGAAATAAGTACAAAAATAGAAATGAACACTGATATTCTGAGGGTATGATGCTTGCAAACTTCTCTCCATTCTAAACCCTATAAATATTTCCCAATATTTTCTTCTCGTTAAAGTTTCAATTTTAATGTTTATTTCCTCAATCCTTTTGCAATTTATTTGGTTGGTGACCTGAGGCAGAAATTTAGAAATCTATATCTACTTCCAGCAGAACCTCATTATCCTAAGGTTAATTTCCCTTTTGAATTCTAAGACCTTGTGTCATCATTTCAAAATGTCTTCATTTTGCTGCTCTGTCATTGACTGTCAATTTTTCAGGTTGCTAGATTTATCCATTGAAAAACTGCAAACAAAACTTTAATGGTGGTGTTTTGCTTCTAAGCTGGAACCTAAATATGTCTTTTTTAGAATGGAATTAAATAATTATTTTTAAAATGCTGGATCTTTCTAAACCTTTATCTATATTTTTTATATCAGCTAGCGGCAGACTTTCTCTTTTTTTCCCCTAAATTATAAACTACTATTGGGGAGGCAGGATATCTCATCCTTGACTCACTGTCCTTTAAATCTTATAATTAACATCACTCAATTTAATCTGCATCAAACGCTAAACATTATACTCGAAATAAACTATCAAGTTACAGATTTCAACATTTAGTTTTCTTTAAAATTAGTATTTTTTAATGTTTTATCAAAATAGTACTAGAGTAGGTAATTACTGCTTTAAAAAAATTACATAAAAATTACTTAGGTATGCATTTCCTCATACTGCTAGTACATTTTGACCTTGAATTACATGCCAGATTACTGGGGGTGGGGGGGTGGGGGGGATGGGGATGTCACTGTCTTAAATCAATATAATATTTAACAACTGCCGATTTAGCAAACCAATAAAGACATTTATCACTATTAACCTCCTACATGTCTTCCTTATTATCTGGGCATTTCCATTAAAATACTATAATGTAAGATAATTTATGGAGTTTACACAATTATTACAATGCTGAATAACTGTGTGTGTACACGTTATCAGGGAGGATAGGGAAGGGACGCTCCCCTACCTCCAACTATTTATATTAGGAACTTAAATCTCATAATCCATTAAAACAGAACCTCACATTTCCTATAGGCACTGTGTATGAAAAGCCTTTAACCAGTATGAAAATGTAAAATGCCCTATGCAAATACAAACCCAAACTATAGAGGTTGTTTTTAAAATGAGGTTGAAATACTGTAAGACTATATCTGAGAACATGGGTTAGCCACTTAAAATAAGCAGAGTTGATAAACCACATATTTCAAATAAATTGAGAGGTTTGGAATATTATCTTAATTTATTCCTATCTAACCAGGAACATATGGGATGTAACTAAATGGAAGAAAAGAAAAATAAGTTGCATGAGTTTTGAAAAAAAATGAAACCTACATTTTAAATTTAGAAATTAAAAGGTCTTTAACACAGCTTTTAAAAATATGTATGTCAACCTACAAGGTCCTGTTTCTCCAGAGACATGACTGGAGGATCTGAGAGCCTTCAGAAGCAAAAGCAGCTCAGTTTTGGAGGGCAGGCTTGGAGGTACAAAGGAGTTTTGATCTTTTTTTCTTTTGGTTATACCAGATATGAGATTCACAGTTTTCTGGTTCTTATTTTTAATGGGCCAATATTTCAAGTTCTCTAAATAACTGACTACAAAGTACCTCTATTACCTTGATGCAGCCTCACTTTCAACTGTCATTGATACTTGGAATGAAAATCAACCTTAAAAGAGTCAAGTCTACATTTCAGGTCTTAAAAAAATAACATGGCTATGACCCTCTACTAGATACAACACCCTAGTATAAAAAAAGAAAAAAATACAGGAGTTGTTGCAATGTCTTTACCATCTTCATCTTCTGGTTTTCTCCTTTTTTCTATTTATTAAACTTATTTTCTGATCTTTTATTGCCTTTTTCATCCTATGCTCTCTCCCTGGTGGATTCTTGACTGTGAGTAACTCAAAGTCAAGAATCTTCTGGCCTAGTTTCTCATACAGTTTTTTAGATCAATCTTGAAAACCATGTCACATATTCTCATTTTCTTTAACTTGATTTCAATATCCTCAAATCAAAGAATTCATGAATTTTTTCCCAAAAATACTCATGATTTTATTGCTAAGCAATGTAAAGACTACAAACAAAAATAAACAAAAAGACTTGATCAATTACTTTGTAAGGACATATTTTCATAACACCTAAATATAATCCCCAGTCACATTGGGAACTGTTTTAGTGGGCTAAATAATATACAATAAGGTTTGGCAACTTTCTGGAAGTAGAATGCAGAATCTATATCTATTCACACTAATCTAGGGCTTTATATGTGCCAATAATAATCTTACTCTTTCAAAAATTGGTATAGATGGAATTTCCACACCACAGTATTACCAGAGGGATTAAATATATTTTCATTGCAAATATGCAAATGTTTCTGTTTAGGAGACTGTGTGACCAGGAGTAGGAGTGTGACCTTGTGGTCTCATCCAGATGGGCTGATGTTATTTGGGGGAGGAAGTAGAGAAGCTGTGGAAAACCGTGGACCATTAAAAGCAATTGCTGTTTGGGCGCCTGGGTGGCTCAGTTGGTTAAGCGACTGCCTTCGGCTCAGGTCATGATCCTGGAGTCCTGGGATCGAGTCCCACATCGGGCTCCCTGCTCGGCAGGGAGTCTGCTTCTCCCTCTGACCCTCCTCCCTCTCATGCTGTCTCTCATTCTCGCTCTCAAATAAATAAAATCTTTAAAAAAAAAAAAAAGCAATTGCTGTTTGAAAAGCAGAAAAATGCATACTCTTTGGGAAAAAGCAGTGTTTATTGTACACATACTGCATGTTTAGCTACTGTGTTAAATACAATATTTATATGATCACACTACTTCTCACAACAAATGGAAACCAAGATCAGAAAGACTAATTAGCATGCCATGGACCCGAAAGGTTGTTATCTTCCTCCTTGACACTTTCTGCAGATACACAACTTCAGTGGGGCCAGGATATATACTTATGCCCCTGCTCCACCTCTGATTAAAAATCCTCAAGGTAAATGCAGTGTAATTTCTACTGGCCTCAGTCTATAATTATGTTGCCTTTCAGAACAAGTGGTGTGCAAACCAGTCAAAAAAATTCGTAATGCTATTGTTCATATAAGTTTATCCATATCTGATGCAAGCAATTAATAGGCAACAAAAAGTGAGAGGATATGTGTTTTATGATGTAGTTCTCACACACACACAAAATCAGTTTATAAAAGCTCATTCACTATTCACGAAATTATCTCTTTCAACCTTTATTTTCTTATATTGCTGGTTGTTAACTTTAGAAAACCTCCCTCATCCATAGCCCATGCTGGGGCAGCCCATGTCACCTGTCTAGGAGTCAATCAGATTCACCCTTTTGAGAATTTGCAATAATCACAACAGTGAAAATTCAAACTTGAGCCATTATTGGCAAGTCAGTATGATAAACATCAAAAAGTAACAATAATATCAAGTAATTATATCACGCTTTTTCTGTGTTGGGCACTGTTCTATTATTCTCTTCATTTTAGAAATATTTCCTTAGAAATAAGGAAATTCTAGAAATAAGGAAGTGGCGGTAGAGAGTTTCAATAACTTTCCCCAAATTAAACAACTTTGTAAAAAAAAAAGGGGGGGGGGATAAACCTGGATTTGTTAACCATTCCACTATACACCTGGCCAGGGATGGGACCCTCTGCTTTTTACCCGCTTCATTCCCACCCCTTCTGAGGCTGCTTACTTCACCTTGGACTCCAGAGGGCTCTGAGAACCCCTTTGGAGGTATGACTTAATTTAAGGTAGTTATCTGTAATGTGTAACCAAATGAGCCCTCTAATAACCATTTTTAAAGCAGATTTGTAATGGGCCTAATGAAATGTGTGTATAAAGTCACCTAGAATGATTTTGTTTTCTCTTAGATTCATTCTCCCAGAAAAAATCTTGTCCTCCCTCTGAAAGTGATTTTAGACTACTTTTGTTCAACTGTTTTTCTAGAATCTACCATCCTAGAAGCATAGTTTCTCAAACCATACAACCCTAATGGATTTGAGTCACAATACTACAGTCAAACACACCTGCTAACTTGAATTAACCCCTACCATTTCTACTTTCTATTTTCTAAAATATAAAAATCAGTGGTCAAAATAGCATAATCTGTCTTTCTTGCATTATCTTCACCCTCCCCACCCCCTGTAAGAACATAGCTGTCAGTATCCCCAATGAGAATATGGTGATTTCATTACTCTCCTTGGTTAGGATAAAACTTTAGGAGTTTTAACTTCTGTCAAGTTGGAGAACGTAGCTTCTTTAGTCTATACAAGGCCCAAATAGATTTTTGAACACTGGAATGGAGAAGATCTCAACTCTACACAACAAGGTAAGTTTCTATTTTGAAAACAAAACTTTTCAAAAGGGCAGTAATTCTGTGATATACTTTTTTCCCTTTATAATTAGCAACCAAAATGCCAAACTCTGAGGGAGACGGTCCTAAAGTTCTTCTATTTGGAATACACAAAAGCTAACAAAAACTTTCAAGAGAGACCAACACAAATACTTTTTATAAGTGACAAAGGCCAGCAAATTGGCACCAGGTGTCATAGGCTCCTGCATTATTAAAAATCAATGGATTTTATAAAATTTAAATAACACAGCCACAGAAGAAAATCCCTTTGTACAAAGAAAAGTGCCATCCCTAAACTTTACCACCTGGCCTGAAAGTAAAAGGTATGGAACACAGCGTCTACCACTGATCCTAGGAAGACTTCCTCATATGGGCCTCCGAATGGTAAACCTCCTGGTGGGATTTGAAGTAGTTAACCAGAAATCCAAATTGGAAAATAACAAACTCCAACTTTGTTTTACTTTATCAATATTGTTAAGAGAATGATGTAATTGTTTGGGGGTTTTGCAAAGACATTCCATGTCACTTCAGTTTTAATACCAGGCTGGAGCCTGCCTGGTCTGCCAGCATAAGCCAGATAAACACAGACCTGTAGTCTTTCTATTCATCTCCGGGTAGTTACTCAGAAAGATTCTGGAAAATATGCCTATTATGAACTAAACATTTCACTTTTCATTTTATCCATGTGCCAGAAGTCCATTCCTTGGATAAACACTTTACAAACTGACACTCTAAAAGTCACTAAACATGATAAAGTATGTGTGCATCATTTCAGGACTGATTAAATATTTTCTCTCCCATGACAAATGAACAGTTACATACTATATGAAATGATTGGAACCAACATTCCTTTTCTTTCTTTCCTTTATTTTGTCTCTATTTTGCACGAAAGATTAATTTTCCATTTCAACTCATTCGTTATGCAATCTTGGCTTTGGTAAAATATCACTCAAGCAATGTTACACACAGAAATAGTATTTATTTTTTTAAACATGTGATTGAAAATTCTTTCACAAGGGTGTTTTCTTCCCCTACTATTTCTCGCCTTTTATTACTGGTTGTTTCCAATTGCCTTTGTTATTATTTGTATTAAATGGGGGAGGGTAGAGAACTAGTGTATTCTATTTAAAAATTAAAAAAAAAACTGGTAGCACGAGGTACATTAAGCATATGTTAAAACTATACAGTTGTTCTTCATTACATCCTAATGCCAAAATAAAGCACGTTGATTTGTTAATTCTATAAGTACGATTATAATAATTGCTAATCTACTTAACAAATGTACTGTTGTCTCACTTATGATTAGATTAATTACATTTTCCTCGTTCTCTTGTCTTTAGCTCCTGGGGTGGGGGTGGGGACTTTCATTCTGAAACACATTTTAAAAACAGAACTTTACATAAAAATTTCAGTAGGATATATGTCCTGTTTAAAAATAGAAACATCTTTGAAATGAATGTTTTAATCTATAAGAAAAATCACAAACTTCCTAGAAAAATGAAATAGTCCTTTTAAAATGAAGAAGTGGTACAAACAAATTACTTTGTTTTCCATTACCACATAAGGTATCCTAAGTTAATTATACCTTTCTCCCCCTTTTTTCCTTTATCTGGAACATCATGTAAATTAACTGACAAAGGTAAGTTATCTAATGTAATAGTTATAATTCAAAACTTACTTTTAGTCATTTCCACCTGCTTTATTGATGCCAGAATAATAAATTTAGTGAAACTAAAGGAACTGATAGCTGAAACAAACGGTTTCTAAAATCTGCTCTTTTTCTGTTCCAAAAGCCAGTTTCACCATAAAATATGTATTTTACCAGTGGAATTTAATAAAAAAAAAAATGCTAAGAAAAATTTTAAGTTAGCCACAACTTACAAATAAGGATCTCTGAGTATCAGAAGCCAATTTTATACCTCCCACTCTCATTATTCTTTAAATAGAGATATAAAGGAATGGCCATTTATTAGACAAATCCAGAATCCCTACATTCCCTCCTTGTAAGCTGAGACAGACACTGAGTAATTCTGTGGGAATATAAAAACAACATATTTGGTCTGGTGATATTTTTCCACAATTGAAGAGAGCCGCTTATGTTAATTAAAAATAAAATAAAAGCAGAAGCTGAAATAAACACATACAGTGTGTATGCAGCCAACCTTAACAAGATTCTGCTGAAATCCATCTTGTAATACAATATGATAGTTTGGCTTGCCCAGTGAAATCATCTGAAGATGAGAGTATGTTCATCCGATTTGTATTTGGGTTTTGGGTAAGGTTCAAGAATCATCTGCTCGGTTGTCTTACTTTCTGGGAGAATTGAAGAGTTCAGTCAAACTATTTTTTTCAAAAGCTATATATTTTTGTTCATGTGAAATAGGAACACAGTCTCACTTCTCAGGTTAATAGCAAAAAATGTATGAGTAAACAGACAACATTAGCATAAAAAACTGTCATGCTAACAAATGGAACATGAGAAAAAGTCTGATTTGCTTTAAAAAATATTCTTTTGAATATTTTTATTTTGTAAGGAAATTGTAAGATGACCCAAAAAACCCATAATATTCCATTATCGAAAAAAAATTCTAATTAGTACCTAGATAAAAGTTCACTTATCCATTTTATTTATTTATTTTTATTTTTTTATTATTATGTTCAGTTAGCCAACATATAGTACATCATTAGTTTTTGATGTATTCATTAGTTGCATATAACACCAATGAATTAGTATATAATTCCTTTCAACTTGCTGATTGAATTTGCGTAGTTTATAAAACATTTTCATGAACACACTTTTCTAGTAAAGGTCTCTTACTAGCCTCACTTGAGGGAACTTGAGGAAACTTTGTATCTTGCAAAGAACAAGCAAGGTATTCTGTTCCTAGAAGATAGAAAGCCCTAGAAGATAGAAAGGAGGAGGAGGTTATATGCCTTTTACACACAAGGAAGCTGAGGCCAAGGCACTTTCTGTGGTTTTTCCAATTGCAATTCTAAGGTAGAGCTCTCAGGGCCCTGTCCGCCGCACTGGCTTGCCTTCTTTCGTAACAACAGTAGCGTGTGTGGAATGCTAAATTGCCTCAAAAACTTTGAGAAACAGGAAAGTTCCATCACAATATGATCCTCAAGACACTTATAGCCCCATTGGAGCGCCTGGGTGGCTCAGTCACTGAGCATCTGTCTTCAGCTCAGGTCATGATCCCAGGGTCCTGGGATCGGGCCCCACATCGGGCTTCCTGCTTAGTGGGGAGCCTGCTTCTCCCTCTCCCACTCCCCCTGCTTGTGTTTCCTCTCTCGCTGTGTCTCTCTCTGTCAAATAAATAAAATCTTAAAAAAAAAAAGACACTTATATCCCAACTCAGCTATCACAATGACCTGTAAATGACTCTCAACTAGTTCTAAAAATGAAAGAACATAATTTGTCACTGATTGTCACTGGGCCTCTTGTGATAGGATACAAAGTAAAACTAAAATGTCTTGTGTTGGGACGCCTGGGTGGCTCAGTCAGTTAAGCATATGCTTTCGGCTCAGGTCATGATCTCGGGGGGTCCTGGGATCGAGTCCCACACTGGGCTCTCTGCTCAGTGGAGAGTCTGCTTCTCCTTCTGTCTGCCGTTCACCCTGCTTGTGCTCTCTCTCTCTCTGACAAATAAATCTTAAAAAAAATAAAAATAAAGCATCTTGTGCTGTAACAGCATTGTTGAGATAAAAACAGAACCTTACAAAGAAATTCCTTTGATTAAGATCCTTTCAGTATATTCATACAACCAAAACTTCCCGGTGTATTTGCTGCCTCAAAGTCAGGAAAATGAAAAAGTTCAGCTTTGCTGGTACTTAAACATGCAGACCAAGTAGAATCAGTGTGTTTATATACCATCTTACCTCCAAAATGGATTGCAGCTGGCTTAATAATATGAGACATAGAACATAATAATAACCCGTAATAAACAGAAAATAAAGGAGGGACTAGAGACTGAGAAGCTATCTGCCTGAATACACATTCCTGGCTCAGCTCTCCTCTCCTTCAGGGTCTTGCCTAGGCAACTCACAGAGATCAAACAGAGAGTAGAGAGTTGGCATTTTGTTTTAAATTTGGGGGATTTTGGGGGGGTGATGGGAGGGTTAGGTAGAGGGGTTTCTGCACAAAGAAACACAAGCCAAAGAAACTGTAAAAGCCTGAGGTCTTGGGTTCCCAAGAAGTTTACACTGGTAGAGAGAACACTTGGTGATCTACTGCTAGGGGTGGGAATGGGATGGTTTACAAAAATGGCCAAGGAGGGAGCCCTAAGACTCTAGAATCTGGGTTAAATCCACCAATCCCTCAGCTGCAGGAGAGGAACCAGCCGGCCTGGCTGAGTGAAACCCCTTCAGCACATCAGGAAGAAACGCTTCTGCCTGCTTGCATACACAGCTCTAGGAAAAGCAGTGAATTCAGCTGAGGCTGATGTACTTCCAGACTGCCAGGCATGTGCGTGATTTTATTTTAAGCCTACCTTTCTAAAAGCTGCCCTGGGTCAGAATAGATACTGTTCAGCAAATGATTGGTCAGAGGTTACACTGAAGCCCCTAAGGCCAGGGAGGCTTTCTATCATTGGCTGATGGATCTGTACACATCCTGGGGACTGTCGGCAAGTCTGCTCCACATCCTGGTCTGATGGTTCCTGAGTAGGTGCCTTGTAAAGTTACGCACAGCCTTCCCCACCCCTAGGGTGGGCTGTGATCCCAGGAGGATCCCTTCTTGGCTATCTCCTTCCCTGGTTCTTTCTGTTAAACTTCTGACTGCTAAACCATTTTGTTTGTTGCTCCTTATATCCTGGAGCTGTGCGTGCCCTCTTAATTGCTTTACACTAAGACCGCCATTGTTTCAACATTTAGGCATGGAATTCTCCTCTGTCCCAAAGTCAGTCCTCTCAGACAGAGCTGCAGACCTCTGGGCAGGATCTCTGTGTCTCTGCACAAGAGCTAAAATTAGAGGTGAGACAGTGGCCCACTTGTCCCAAAGTGAGACTTCTGCTCAACAAGCAGGAGCTGAGGTGGGTAGCCCCTAGTTTTCTTGGCTTGCGCTTCTTGGTGTATACAGATCCCTCATCCTAATAGTCAGCTGGGGTGGGAAATTTGGGGCCCAATATTCTTGGTCTGCCACCCCAGGGGGAGAGCTTACATCTTGCAAATGGAGGCTGGGTTGAGGAAAGGAGCCCCTCCTCTCTACATCTTTAGTTTAGGCTAGAACTTCTGCAGTAAGCTGCAGCTGGTGGGATGCAGTCTGCTGACCCAGGGTGAATGACAGACTGGTAGCCAGGGAGAGGGCACCTGCAGTTTCCCTAAGATCAGACTAGAAAGAATGGGTTGTGGCTTCAATGCCACAGACTCCCACTGTTCTTGCCAAGATTAAGTAGATTGTCTTGAGAATGAATGAATCTCCATTTGCTGGATGCCCTTAGAACATTCTCTAGAGATGTTAAATGATTGTTTTACATAATTTTCTCCAGTTAGATGTTCGTTTTGGGGGATGAGAGTTCATTCTGGAAGTCAATATCCTAAGTTCAAGTATTTTAGTAAAATCTATATGATGAGGAGGTTCTACATATATAAATATAGATAGATGATAAATAGATAGATAGATAGATAGATAGATAGATAGATAGATAGATAGATATAACTCATCTAATTATTTTGAATTATCTCCACCCAATTTACAATCTAGGTATTGCTTCTCTTATTTCACAGATAAGGACAAAGATTCAAAAGTTATGGTAAATCCGTGAAACCACAGTGCCAGCACTTTGGAGCAAGTGCAGACATACAGATGTGATGCCAAAATCTATGTTCCATGACCCTGCGAGGCTGTCCAATGTCTGACCCAATGGAGACAGTGAAGAACATGAATCAAACAGATAAATACATGACCTGAATCTGAAATCTGTCTGTGGTTTCTATTACCAAATGTTTTCTAATCTCTAATTAATATAATAATGTGAATATAATATAGCAATTAACATCCACAAACTAAGCATCTGGCAAATATTCACTAACTTAATTCTTACCTCCAGAGTAGATACTATTATCCTGGAGTTACAGTATTGGCCCAAAATCACAGAGCTAATACATGAAGAGCAGGATTTGAACTCCAAGGCCATGAGGCCAGGGTTACACTGCCTTCCTGAATAGAATTACTATTGATCGCTGACCTGGTCATGTACGATTGCTACAAACATGGAACAAAGATTTATTTCTTTGAGAAATGTTTCTTATGGTTCATTATTCCTATTTTATTTATTTATTTATTTATTTATTTATTTATTTTTGTAGATTTACTTATCCATTTGAGAGAGAGAGAGAGGGAGCAAGCAAGCAGGGGGAGGGGCAGAGGGAGAAAATCCTCAAGCACACTCCCTGCTGAGCTTGGAGCCCAACACTGGGCTCAGTCCCATGACCCATGAGATCGTGATGAGCTGAAACCAAGAACTGGACACTTAATGGACTGAGCCACCCAGGCACCCCTTTATTTTTATTTTTGAATTTCAGGATTGTTTAATTATAAAAGATGGCTCTTTCACCAACAGTTTGGTCATTAGGCAGTTTTTCTTTCACTTAACTAACTGAAATTTCTGTTTGTCATAATTTAAGGACTTTTTTTATTCCAGTATAGTTGATGTACAATGCTGTATTAGTTTCAGGTGTACAATATAGTGATTCAGCAATTCCTTACTCAGGGCTCATTGTGGTAAGTGTACTGTTAATCCCCTTCACATATTTCATCCATCTACTGACCCACCTCCCTCTGGAAACCATCAGTTTGTTTTCTATAGTTAAGGGTCTGTTTTTTGGTTAGTCTCTTTTTTTCTTTGTTTTGTTTCATAATTCTACATATGAGTAAAATCCTATAGTATTTGTCTTTGATATATTTCACTATGCATTATACTCTCTAGATACATCCATGTTGTTGCAAATGGCAAGATTTCATTCTTATGGCTGAGTAATATTCTATTGTATATATACCATATCTTCTTTATTCATCTATCAATGGACATGTGGGCTGTTTCCATAATGTGGCTATTATAAATAATGCTGCAATAGACATAGGGATGCATATATCTTTTCAAATTAGTATTTTCATATTCTTTGGGTAATTACCCAGAAGTGGAATTACTGGATCATATAGTAATTAAATTTTTATTTGTTTGGTGAACCTCCCTAATAGTTGCATCAGTTAGCATTCCTACCAACAGGGCATGAAGGTTCCTTTTTTCTCAGTATCCTTACCAATATTTGTTTGTTGTGTTTTTTATTTTGGCCACTGTGACAATTGTAAAGTGATATCTCACTGTAGTTTGGATTTGCATTTCTTTGATGATAAGTGATGTTGAGCATCTTTTCACATGTCTGTTGGCCATCTGGATGTCTTCTTTGGAGAAATGTATGTTGAGGTCTTCTGTTCATTTTTAATTGGATTATTTTATGATTGTGTGGGTTGAGTTGTAGGATTTTTTTTTTTTTTAAGATTTTATATATTTACTTGAGAGAGAGAGAGAGCATGAGCGGGGAGGGGGGGAGGTGAGGGCAGTAGGGATGGAGGGAGAGTGAAAAGCAGACCCCCTCACTGGGCAGGGAGCCAGATGTGGGGCTCAATTCCAGAACCCTGAGATTATGACCTGAACTGAAGGCTTAACCAACTGAGCCACCCAGGCGCTGCATATGAGTTCTTTACATGTTTTGATACTAACCCTCTATTGGATAGGTCATTTGCAAATATTTTCTCCCATTCATTAGGTTGTCTTTTAGTTTTGTTGAATCTTTCCTTTGCTGGGCAGAAGGTTTTTATTTTGATGTAGTCTCAATAGTTTATATTTGCTTTTGATTCCTTTGCCTCAGGAGACATATCTAGAAAAATGTTGCTGTGGCTAATGTCAGAAAATTACTGCCTGTGTTCTCTTCTAGGATTTTTATGGTTTCAGGTCTCACACTGAGGTTCATAATCCATTTTGAGCTTATTTTTCTATATGGCATAAGAAAGTACTCCAGTTCCATTCTTTTCCATGTAGCTTTCCAGTTCTCCAAACACCCATTTGCTGAAGAGATTGCATTTTTCCCATTACATAATCTTGACTCCCTTGTCAAAGATTAATTGATCATATAGTCATGGGTTTATTTCTGGGCTCTCTTTTCTGTTCCATTGACCTATGTGTCTGTTTTTGTGCCAGTACCATACTGCTTTGATTACTACAGCTTTGTGATATATCTTGAAATCTAGGACTGTGATACCTCCAGTTTTGTTCTTTTTTAAGACTGCTTTGGCTATTCATGGTCTTTTGGCATTCCATAAAAATTTTAGGATTATTTGTTCTCATTCTATGAAAAATTCTGTTGGTATTTTGATAGACATTGCATTAAATCTGTACATTGCTCTGGGTGGTATAGATATTTTAACAATATTTGTTCTTCCAATCCATGAGCATGGGATATCTTTATCTTTGTTTCTGTTGTCTTTAATTTCTTTCATCAACATTTCATAGTTTTCAGAGTAAAGGATTTCACCTCCTTGATTAAGTTTATTCCTAGGTATTTTATTATTTTGGGTGCAATTCTAAATGGGATTGTTTTCTTAATTTCTCTTTCTGATGCTTTGTAATTAGTGTAGAGAAATGAAACAGATTTCTGTACATTGATTTTGTGTCCTGCAACGTTACTGAATTCATTTATCAGTTTTAGTATTAGACTCCAGTGGTGGAGCCTTTCAGGTTCTCTACATACAGTATCATGTCACTGCAAATAGTGAAAGCTTTATTTCTTCCTTACTGATTTAGATCACTTTTATTAATTTTTCTTGACTTATCTCTGTGGCTAGAACCTCCAGTATTATGTTGAATAAAAGTGATAAGAGTGGACATCCTTGTCCTTTTCTTGTTCTTAGGGGAAAAGCTCTCAGTTTTTCACCATTGAGTATGATGTTTGCTGTAGGTTTTTCATTAATGGCCTTTATTATTTTGAAGAATGCTCCTTCTAAACCTACTTTGTGGAGCGTTTTATCATGGTTTGGATGTTGTACTCTGTCAAATGTTCTTTCTGAGTCTATTGAAAAGATCATATGCTTTTTATACTTTCTCTTGTTGATATAATGTATCATGTTGATTGATTTGTGAATATCGAACCACCCTTGCACCCCAGCAATAAATCCGACTTGATTGTGAATGATTTTTAAACATATTATTAGATTCAATTTGCTGAAATTTAGTTCAAGATTTTTGCATCTATGTTCATCACAGATACTGGCCTGTCTCTTTTTTCTGTAATGTCTTTATGTGGTTTTGGTATCAGGGTAATGCTGGCCTCGTAGAGTGAATTTGGAAGTTTTTCTTCCTCTTCAATTTTTGGAATAGTTTAAGAACGGGTATTAACTCTTCTTTAAATGTTCAGTAGAATTTGCCTGTGAAGCCATCTGGTCCTGGACTTTTGTTTGTTGGGAGTTATTTGATTACTGATTAAATTTCATGGCGAGTAATCAGTCTGTTCAGATTTTCTATTTTTTCCTGGTTCAGTTTGGTTATATATGTTTCTAGCAATTCCATTTCTTCTAGGTTGTCCATTTGTTGGCATACCACTTTTCATAATATTCTCTTACAATCTTTTGTATTTCTGTGGTGCCTGTTGTTATTTCTCCTCTTTCATTTCTGATTTTGTTGTTTTGAATCTTCTCCCTCTCTCTCTCTTTCTCCTTTGTTGATGAGTCTAACTAAAGGTTTATAAATTTTGTTTATCTTTTCAAAGAGAGCTCCTGGTTTCATTGAACTGTTCTATTATTTTGTTTTTACTTTCTAGGTAATTTATTTCTAATCTTTATTATTTCCTTCCTTCTACTGGTTTGGAGTTTTGTTTGTTCTTTTTTCTACCTCCTTTAGGTGTAAGGTTAGGTTTTTTATTTGAGATTTTTCTTGCTTTTTGAGTTAGGCCTGCTTGCTCTAAACTTCCCTCTTAGAACAGCTTTTGTTACATCCTAAAGATTTTGTACTGTTGTGTTTTCTTTTCTTTTTTTTTTGTAAAGATTTTATTTATTTATTTATCAGAGAGAGAGCACACAAACAGAGGGAGCAGCAGGGAGAGGGAGAAGCAGACTCCCTGCTGAGCAAGGAGCCCAATGCAGGACTCGATCCCGGGACCCTGGGATCATGACCTGACCCGAAGGCAGATGCTTACCGAATGGAGCCACCCAGGCGTCCCTGTACTGTTGTGTTTTCATGTACTTTTTTATTTCTTCTTTTATTTCCTGGTTGACCCATTCATTGTTTAGTAGCACATTATTTAACCTCCATGTATTTGTGGTTTTTCCAGAATTTTTCTTGTGGTTGATTTCTACTTTCATAGCATTGTAGTCAGAAAATATGCATGGTATGACTTTGATGTTTTTGAATTTGTTGAGACTTGGTTTGTGGCCTAATATGTGATCTGTTCTGGAAAATGTTCCATGTGCACTTGAAAAGAATATGTATTCTGCTGTTTTAGGATGGAATATTCTGAATATATCTGTTAGACCCATCTGGTCCAATATGTCATTCAAAGCTATTACTGTTTCCGCATTGATTTTCTGTTTGAATGATCTGTCCATTGCTGTGAGTGGATGTAATGTCCCCTACTACTATTGTTATTACTATCAATTTACTTCCTTTATGTTTGTTATTGGCTGCTTTACATATTTGGGTGCTCCCATGTTGGGTGCATACTTAAAATTGTTACATTTTCTTGTTGGATTTTCCATTTATTATTACATAGTGTCCTTTTTTCTCTCCTGTTAACAGTCTTTGTTTTAAAGTTTATTTCGTCCAGTAGAAGTATTGCTACCCTGGCTTTCTTTTCACTTCCATTTGCATGATACATGTTTTTCTACCCCTTCACTTTCTTTCTTTTTTTTTTTTTTTTAGTGTTCCATGATTCATTGTTTGCGTATAACACCCAGTGCTCCATGCAGAACGTGCCCTCCTTAATACCCGTCACCAGGCTAACCCATCCCCCCACCCCCTCCTCTCTAGAACCCTCAGTTTGTTTTTCAGAGTCCATAGTCTCTTATGGTTCGTCTCCCCCTCTGATTTCCCCCCCCTTCATTCTTCCCCTCCTGCTATCTTCTTCTTTTTTTTTTAACATATAATGTATTATTTGTTTCAGAGGTGCAGATCTGTGATTCAACAGTCTTACACAATTCACAGCGCTCACCATAGCACATACCCTTCCCAGTGTCTATCACCCACCCCATCTCTCCCAACTCCCACTACTCTAGCAACCCTCAGTTTGTTTCCTGAGATTAAGAATTCCTCATATACCCCTTCACTTTCAATCTGTATGTGTCTTTAGGTCTGAAATGAGTCTCTTGCAGGCAGCACAGAGATGGGTCTTGCTTTGCCATCCATTCTGTCATCCTCTGCCTTTTGATTGGAGCATCTAGTCCATTTACATTCAGAGTAATTGTTGATTGATATGTACTTATTGCCATTTTGTTACTTGTTTAATGGTTTTTGTAGTTCTTCTCTACTCCTTTCTTCTCTTGCTTTCTTCTCTCATGGTTTGCTGGTTTTCTTTAGTGATATACTTGGATTCCGTTCTACTTTTTTGCGTATCTATTACTGGTTTTTCATTTGTGGTCACCATTAGGTTTGTATATAACAACTTCTGCATATAGCAGTCTATATTAACTTGTTGGTCCCTTAAGTTTGGGTCCATTCTTTACTCTTCTCCCCCTCACATTTTAGGTATATGTTGTCATACTTTACATCCTCTTATTTTGTTAATACCTTGATTGACTTTTACAGATATACTTATTTTTACTGCTTTTGTGTTTCCTACATTTGTTACTCCTCTCTATGGTCTTTCCTTTTTACTCAAAGAATCCCCTTTAACATTTCTTGTAGGGCTGGTTTAGTGGTCATGAATTTTTTTTTTGACATTAAGAGGATGTGTATTTATTTACAAAACACATAGTAGGAAAAAAGATCTAAGTCACTAGATGTAAGGACATAGGTTCTTTTTTTTTATTGCTGTTTTTTTTTACTCTGAAATATAGTTGATGTAATATTATGTTAGTTTCAGGTGTACAACATAGGGATTCAACAGTTATATACATAAAAAATGCTCACCATGATCAATGTAGTCACCATCTGTCACCATACATTATTACAGTATTATTGACTATATTTCCTTATGCTCTGCCTTTCATCACCATGATTTATTTACTTTATAACTGGAAGTTTGTGCCTCTTAATTCCCTTTAGTGGTCATGAATTTAACTTTTTTTTTTTTGGTCTGGGAAGCTCTTTATTTTTCTTTCTATTCTGAATGATAGCCTTGCTGCATAGAGTATTCTTGGCTGCACATTTCTTTCTTTGAATATATCATGCCACTCCTTTCTGGCTTGCAAAATTTCTGCTAAAAAACAACAAAAAAACAAACAACACTGAATACCTTATGGGGTTTCCCTTGTATGTAACTGTTTTCTTTTGCTGCTTTAAAAATTCTCTATCACTACTTTTTGCCATTTTATTTGCTGTGTCTTGGTGTGGACCTCCTTGGGTTGACTTTGTTGGGGGATCTCTGTGCATCCTGGATCTGGATTTCTGTTTCCTTTCCCAGATTCAGGAAGTTTTCAGCTATTATTTCTTGAAACAAATTTTCTGCCCCTTTTTCTCTCTCTTCTCCTCTGGGATCCCTATAATGAGAATGTTATTATACTTGATGGTATCACTGAGGTCCCTTAGTCTATTTTCATTTTTTATTATTTCTTTTCTCTTTCCTCTTCAGCTTGATTATTTTCCATTACTCTGTCATCCATGTCACCAATCTGTTCTGCTTCCTTTAGCCTACTATTTATTCCTTCTAGTGTATTTTTAATTTCATTTACTGAGTTCTTCATCTCTGATTTGTTCTTTTTTATATTTTCTATCTCTTTGTTAAGAGTGTTAAGAGTCTAGGGCGCCTGGGTGGCTCAGTTGGTTAAGCAACTGCCTTCGGCTCAGGTCATGATCCTGGAGTCCCTGGATCGAGTCCCGCATCGGGCTTCCTGCTCGGCAGGGAGTCTGCTTCGTCCTCTGACCCTATCCCCTCTCAGGTGTTCTCTCTCTCTCATTCTCTCTCTCTCAAATAAATATATAAAATCTTTAAAAAAAAAAAAAGAGTGTTAAGAGTCTCACTGAGGTCCTCCACTCTTTCTTCAAGTCCAGTGACTATCTTTATGATCATTACTTTAAATTCTCTATCAGGCATATTACTGATCTCTGTTCTGTATAGCTCTTTTGCTGTGATTTTGTCCTGTTGTTTCACTCAGGACTTACTCCTCTGTCTCCTCATTTTGTCTAATTCTATGCCTGTTTCTAAATGCTAGAAAAGTCAGTTACATCTTCTGCTCTTGACAGTAGTGGTCTTAAAAAGAAGAGGTCCCAGGGCGCCTGGGTGGCTCAGTCGTTAAGCGTCTGCCTTCGGCTCAGGTCATGATCCCAGGGTCCTGGGATCGAGCCCCACATCGGGCTCCCTGCTCAGCAGGAAGCCTGCTTCTCCCTCTCCCACTCCCCCTGCTTGTGTTCCTGCTCTCGCTATCTCTCTCTCTGTCGGATAAATAAATAAAATCTTAAAAAAAAAAAAAGAAGAGGTCCTGTAGTGTCCTGCAGTGCAATATCCTGTTTACCAGAACCTGATGCTCCAGGGGTATCTCCTATGTGTGTTGCATGCACACTTCTGTTGTGGCTGAGCCGCTTTTGTCTTCAGTCCAGTTCTCTGCAATGGCTTTCTTTGCTTGTTGTGGGCAGGGTTTGGTCCCTGTGGTGTTAGTGGGTCAGTCTAGGGCCACGTTGGGCTTAAGTTGAGTCTTATCAAGTGTCTGTCAGATTTGCAGTAGCACCTAACTTCAGGACACAGTGAAAGTGGGGAGCAAGGTGTCAGCAAGGTCCACTTAGGCAGGAGGGGACCTGCAGCTCCTGGGGACTGAAGCAGGCAGGGTTGGAGGGGGTGTATGCACAGAAGCATGCATGGGCAGGATGCTCAGTGTTAGCAAGGTTTGCATGGATCTACTGTGGAAGGGAATGGGGAGCTGAGGCCTGGCTGGAAGGCGTGTGTCCACAGAATGCTAGGGCTGGGCTTGCTCTTCTCAGGTTAGGTAGCGAGTATTGTGTAATGCAGGCTCCCAAAGGTGTCATGTGTCTAGGCTATGGGTTGGGGGAGCGAAATGGTGCTCACCAGTTCCTTTGTTCCTGAAGAAATCTCCCAAGGATCCCTGCACCTTCCAGCATATGCTCTGATATTAGTAAACAAATCTCCCTCCCATACACTGCAGGAGTTTTTCAAACTGCTGCTTCTATGCTGTATCTCAATAGGGCTTTTGGTTTTGCTGTCTCTTTAAGGGTGGGGATTCAATTTCCTCTCTGTTTGCCCTACTGGCTCTTGCAGGACCCTGCTGATTTTTAATGTTCCAGGGTTTAAGCCCTGCTGATTTTAAGACCTCTTGAAATTTGGCCCCTCTGGTTTTCAAAGCCAGATCTTATGGGGATTCATCTTTCCCATGTAGGATCTTTGGTGTGAGGATCTGTTTCTCTCCCCTTTCCATGCTATGCCAGTGGAGTCTCGCCCTCCCATGGATGGTCCCATGGGTCTCCTTAGCTCCCAACTGTGTTTCCACACTTCCTACTCTCTTCAGTGTGGCCTCTTCTCTTCTCTACATTTAGTTATCAAGAGTCTGTCCTGCCAATCTTTGGGTCATTTTCTGACTTATTTACACTGATGTGGCTGTTATCTAGTTGTTTCCATGGGACCAGATGAGCTTAGGGTCCTCCTACTCTGCCATCTTCCCCGGAAGCCATTGGTCTTCACCTGTTTTTGCTTTTCATTGAAACTGAACAATTCTCTTTACCAATTTGTCTAGCACAATATGTCATATTAAATAAACAACTAAAAACGTGATATCTGTTCACAGAATATACAGGATCTTGCCTAGTAAAGTAATGGCAAAGAACTTCTTTAATCAGAATTCTCCTTCAAGAGTAATCAGACTTCTTTAGAGAGTGTGGTGGTTAATTTGATGTGTCAGCTTGGCTAGGTATGGCAACCAGTTTTGGGTTAAACATCGATGTATATGTTACGAAAATATTTTTAAGATGTGATTCACATTTAAATCAGTCGACTTTGAGGAAAGCACATTACCCTCCATAATGTGGATGGGCCTCATCCAAGCAGTTGAGGGTCTTAAGAAAAAAAGACTGTGGTTACTCTAATAGGAAGAAATTCTGGAATTCTGTCTCTAGAATGCTTTCAGACTCAAGATTGTTAACATTAACTCCTTTTAGGACTTTCCAGCCCACTATGGGCCAATTCCCTAATCTCTCTCAGTCTCTCCATACACACACACACACACACACACACGTACATCCTATTGGTTCTGTTTTCTGGAGAACACTAATACAGAGAGAAAGGAGAAAACTGAGGCAGAGGAACCAAGAGATTTATGAGATACTCTTCTATGCTCACTCACTCATGATTGCAAATCTCCATTCTGAAAGCAAAAGTTTATGCAATGGAAGCTCCTGGCTTCCTACTTAAACTCAATAGTTCCCTATAACCAAACTCTTCACCCTTCTTTCTTGAAACAGGTTCCTGCTATCTTCCCTTCTCTTGTACTTCCACAGTCCTAAATCTCATCCAAAAGAGAAGGTACTAAGGTATTCACAATAATTTGATACATCATCCAGAGTCATAAAAATAAAATTCAGGGTGGCGCCTGGGTGGCTCAGTCATTAAGCGTCTGCCTTCGGCTCAGGTCATGATCCCAGGGTCCTGGGATCGAGCCCCGCATCGGGCTCCCTGCTCGGCAGGAAGCCTGCTTCTCCCTCTGCCACTCCCCCTGCTTGTGTTCCCTCTCTCGCTGTGTCTCTCTCTTCAAATAAATAAATAAAATCTTTAAAAAAAAATAAAATTCAGAAATTCAATATAATATTAAAGTAAACTATTATTTTCTTTTTCTTTTATGCTTGAAAATAAAAACTGAGCTAATAATTGGGTCCTTGAGATATACTAATAAGTACTTTATAAACCTATTCTGAGAATAAATTTTTATATTAAAGGAAAGTAATTTCTCACCATTTATGAGTCTCTGTCAGTGAGTTTTCCTCTGCCTCTTGATCAATTTTAGCTGAAAATACAAGAAAAGAAAAAGAAATGAGATACATGATAGTTATACTATCTTAAGCAAAATATGATCCAAATAATATGAAATATATTTTTATTCATTATTAATTCTAATGCATTCCAGAAAGAGTTTATTTTAAATCTATAAATAAATATGATTAAATAGATTATATTTAATTTTCATTAAGTTAATGATAGGTACCAACACACATAAGATATATAACGAATTACAAATTTAAAATTCTAAGTAATTCTTTTTTTCTAAGTAATTTCTTTAAGTCAGTCACATTAACCTGAGAAAACAAAACAGTAGTTAATTTCATATTCACAGTAAATGTGTTTGTCAAGCATTTAAATGCTAATAACTAGTTAAAAATAATTCTCTCAAGCAAAGGTACAGAAACTAAGTCAAGAAACTAAATAGAAATGGTATGTGACCTTGACCAGTGCTCTCTGCACCAGACTACAAATGAACAGATCCAACGGTTATTTCTACAGAGGTACAAGACACTAACATTTTCTACTAATTAAAAGTAGGGAGGCAATAGTATACTCATTTATTTGCTATCATTTTTATTTATTTATTTATTTATTTATTTATTTATTTATTTATTTATTTATGTTATATTAATCACCATACATTACATCATTAGTTTTTGATGCAGTGTTCCATGATTCATTGTTTGAGTATAACACCCAGTGCTCCATGCAGTACATGCCCTCTTTAATATCCATCACCAGGCTAGCCCATCCCCCCACCCCCCTCCCCTCTAGAACCCTCAGTTTGTTTCTGAGAGTCCATAGTCTCTCATGGTTCATCTCCCCCTCTGATTCCCCCCCCCTTCATTTTTCCCTTCCTGCTATCTTCTTCTTCTTTTTTTTTAACATATAATGTATATTTGTTTCAGAGGCACAGGTCTATGATTCAAAAGTCTTACACAATTCACAGCGCTCACCATAGCACATACCCTCACCAATGTCTACCACCCAGACGCCCCATCCCTCCCACCCCCCACCACTCCAGCAACCCTTCAGTTTGTTTCCTGAGATTAAGAATTCCTCATATCAGTAAGATCATATGATACTTGTCTTTCTCTGATTGACTTACTTCGCTCAGCATAATACCTTCCAGTTCCATCCACGTCGTTTTTGTTTAAAAATAAATGGTAGCCTGATACAAACTCAAAGATTAAATTTGAGAAAGCCATTATATCACTATTTGAAATGATTTAAAATAACATAAGAACTCTATCACATAAAATAGGTGTGGCAGTGACTTTTACATTTTTTGACCAGCAAGCATTCTAAGAATTTATGTATTACTCTAAACACACACATACACACACACACACACGTAACTGACACAAAAGTGTCAAAAATACTCTTACTTCATGCAATGCTCTCTCATATTTTTAGTCCATTCTATTAGATTTCAAAGTGTAGTTGTGACCCACTAAATTGATTTCATGCTTCACCACTGGTTTGTCACACACACTTTGAAAATCACTGAGTGACAGGACAAAAAGTTAAAAAAAAACTCAATTAAAGAAAACCTAGAACTCGTAAAAGAAGAAGTTGCCTTTTTATAATCACTCTCTTTTAGGTCACACTTGTGACCATTTGGAGAAATGAAGAGACAAAGTGGAGTAGGGCAAGTTGATTATAAAAAATTGGAACTGTGCATGAAATCAAACCCATGGTCATTTGAGAATTGTCAAAGTGTCTCTATCACTACTTAAAACACAATAGTCCAGCTTGGGCTGGTTAATGTTTTACAACCTCAAGATAGTGTTTGTTCAAAGGTCCGTACAGTATCTGCAAAGCCATAATCGAGGGTCACACTACCACTCTTGGCCAGGACTGTCGACTTTAGCAGGGATCATTTGAGCTGGGAGCAGAGAGTGCTGTTTTACCCTTTCCATTTTTGTACTTTAGATTGTTCACAAGAACTTACAGGTCATTTGTTAGCCATATTAAAAAACAGAATAAATGATCCATGATTTTACTTTGGAAAGGCTCCAACATGAACATATTGTCTTACAAAATCTGCTCTGGGTTGCCTGGCTTGATAATAGTTTGCTTCAAGAAGCAATTCTAGAACCATACAGAGCGTGTTTAAGAGAAAACAACAAAGCACCACAATGCATGCCATTTTCAGGAAGGACATTCTTCCAATTGGCCTCACGTGTATATTTTTGTCCTTTTTTAAAATACAGAGATTAAGACTGAGATTGGAAGAAAATTTCTGGATTACGTTAGAAGAATCAAGTAAATGATTTATGAAATTTAAAATGTGCTAGAATGAGATGCTAAAGATCTGTGTTCTGTTCCTAATTCTGCCACTAAAATTAGCTATGTAATTTTAGGCAAATAATCTGTTAACATGTATAAACTATTTAGCATAGTGCCTCCAATAATTAGCAGAGACTAAATAAATGTTCTTTGAAAATGTTGGACTTTAAGCTCTTAAAACTTATAAAGTGATATAATATGTAATTATCTTTAATTGAATACATCAACTGCTATTTTATTATGTTTCAACTTATATGCAGATAAAGAAAGCACATACTTAAAGCTTCTCAAAAAGTGGAAGCCCCTAAACTGTGGTGAGTGGAATGAAGTGAGTTTCATATGTTCATAATGATTCCTTTTGATGTGTACTAAAACAGCTTTTGCTTCACTGCATGAGCAAGTTTGGCTGAAAAAAACATTCTAATCCAATGTGGCAAAAGACTGGATCTTACCAAGGGAACTAAACATAAAAACAGACCCTCTTCCCCAACCTAATAGCCATATTACAATCATAAAACCAAACTGGGATAGCAGAGAATACTTAAAAATGCTCTCTTATCCATTATTTTTACATGATTTTGAAGCTAAGAGGATTTGTGTATTCAGAATGTAATCAGCTTTGATAAACAGTCAAATGAGAGATCAAAGCAAGTGCATTAGAGTACACATTTCAACTCTTGATGTAGAGTCAACAATTCAATGAACTAGACAGATTTTCCTTTGTATGGCAATCTTAGAAACAAAAACTTTCTGAAAAGTTGGGGTGCAATTCAGTTTTCTGGGAACACTGAAATACCATTTTCCAACATGCTGCTTGTATAAACACTCCATCAACATTTTGCTGTCATGATTCTTTTAAACACACTTATTATGTTAACTTAGTGACAAATGCAGGATTTGGTTTCTTTAGTTAATGAGGATGAAATCTATCAAATTAAAATAAAATGTAATTAAGTTTGTGAAAAGTAAGATATCTTTTAGAAACAAAATAAGAATAACACTGCCACTCCTTTAGGGGGTATTCAAGCTAGTCACATGTAGAGACCAAAAAAGCAGTTTGCTGTCAATAAACTATTATAATAAAGTATGCAAAATTTGCTAGATAAGACATATAAAAGGTTCCACTTTTCTATTTAAAGTAAGATGAATTTTCCCATTCCTTATAGTACATAGCTCATTTCTTTTTTTGACCTATCAAATGAGGATGGCGGACTTCTAGTCGTTCATGATAACAGTAACTACAGAAAAGTTTTAAAAAGCATTTAAAATAGACAAATAGGTCCGAGGTGTGGTGTGGATGATCGGATGATAACATAATCTTCATGTTATCATCGGATCATCCGAGGCTCCCTGCCCCCGGCTGCCCAGGGAGCCTGGACTACCTCCGACAGAGAAATTGCTGTGACTCCTAATGGACACCACTGTCCGAGGGCCTCCCCGGCCTCAGATCTCTGGGAACTGCTTCTGCCGCATCACATATGAGAAAGCTACACTTCCTTGGCAAGGTTCTTACCACTCAAACTCTTGTTTTCAGATCCCATCAGGGTCAGTGTTTGGGATTAGAACATGAAACTCAGTTAGGCAGACCTATGTATAAATTCTAGATCAGCCACGAAGTTGTGTTAGATTTATATAACCTTACTAATCACGTTGATTTAATAACTTTTCTTTATCATTAAAACAGGGTAATAATTTCTTTTTCATTGAGTTTCCTAATAAGGTATAGCATAGGTAATAATATATATAGGTAATAATAACTGTTCTTTCTTTCCTCTCCACATCACCATGACTATAAAAAGGGACTGGGATATTTTACTTTCAAAAATGCAAAAATTTTTCCATTGTAGGATCACCAAATACTTCTTCTTAATGCTTCTACAGATAGAACCCAGATTCAGAATGAGACTTATATATTGTTAAAATAAGAGTACCTCCTTATAACAACATAAAGAAGTTATGGGCCAAGAAATATCATAGGAGACTCAAAACCTTTCACAAAAATCAAGGGATAACTCTGTATTTAATATCTTTTGTTTTTTATTTCTACTTAATCTGTGTGTGTGTTGTGGTTTTCATAGCCCCGTAACAGAGAACTCCCAAGCAGAGGCTAACAGTTTTCCAGTCCTATCTTTGGAGGCACAGCACTAAATGAAATTGCTGTATGGAAGAGGACAATACCTTTTGTAGATTTAGGGAGAAACTACAGAAATCCAAAAGATAAGATGATATTTTCAAAGGCTGCAATGTTCCTCTAGAGCATACATTTCTTACTCCATATCTACTATGGGTAACTATTCCTATCTTGATATCTGAGCTCCACTGCCAAGAAAATGTTCTGAGACTGGATATACTGAAAACAGAGTTTGAAGTGCGAAGAGAATTGAAATGGTGAAATAACGCAATCAATCCTGTCCTGATATTAGAGGGAAGAAAAGTGCAATGTAGTGAAAATAACGAGTGGTTTGTACCGACAAATAATCTCCAGAGAATATTAGGAACTCACACTAACAGACCTGAAATCTAAATGTGTGGAAATAAATGGACCTTACAGAATTAACTGCTATACTTCAGGGGCAAACTGGGTCTTAGATATTAATCAAAATATTGCAATTGTCATAGTGATGGTTTCCCTCTGCTCCCCAAATCTCAAAAGCTAGCAATTTGCAATTTGAGGCAGAGGAAACTTGTGGTGAAAGCCATATAATAAAAGCAACACTGAACTTTCTAGAAGGCAGCCTTTAGTTAGTTAGTTAGTTAGTTTCCCTCCCCGCGCCCCCCCCCCACCTTCTATTTATTTATTTTAGGGCTAGGGCATAAGATTACCTTTCAGATCCAATTCTAGCAGAGACCATTGGCATGGACATTCCTATGTCCCTAAACATGCAACTGGTTAAAAAGTGTTTTAATGATTCTGTTTCAGCACTTTGGTATTCAGAGATAGCTTCTCCAACAGCACTAAGACTTCCTCCTGAAAATCTCTGCTTCCACAAATATTTTCTGGCAGTTGTTGTCCTACTAAGTTACCATTTTGACCCAGTGATTAGCGTCTGTAGTCGCTTGTCTGGCTCCAGACTCTTTTGCAATGTTAAATATTTCTGGTGAACTTGTTCCAAAATGACTGTGAGTAAGCAGAGGCACGGAACGGACGCCCTTTCTGATCTGGAGCTTTCATGAGGGAATACCACATATTCCCAGGTAATTGGAGACAGAGTTGCATTTGAGTAATATCAGATGGAAGGCAACTTAGAACCCTTTCATCTGCTTGTCTAGGCTCTAAATCTTTTTTTGCTATTTTTCCTTTTATTTAAAGTGTTAACTAGTTTTTGTTTATAATTAGCTATGAATGTGCATTTCAGTTGCTTTTAAGTGCAGCCAGGATGGGTTATTTTTTAGACAGATGCAGTGCCTTTCTTCTGAGTCATTTAAAGTTGTCATTTAATTGCAGATATATTGTTTTGGTTGTGAGATTTTTGAGACACTGCTCCCTTTGACAATGAACTGAAAGTCAAGTAAATTTAGGCGGTTTATATATGTCAGACAGTGAATGAATATCAGAATTTCTTTCCTTAGCAAAAGAAATAACTAACTCTCAGTGCATTCCTTCCTTGATGCTGCAAATGTTCTTAGGACAATAAAACAAATGCTGTGGGATATTCGTGGGAAGAAGAAAAACAATATCTACAGAGTATAAAATTACAACTTGGCCTTTGCAATAATTCACAGCCAACTTTGAGTTAATACTGAGGGTTATTCCTACTTTGTGCATAAAAATATATACCATTTGTGTCCCTAGAAATATAGGTGTGCATAAACATAATGAATAGGTGCTCACTATAAACACTCAAGAAACGTACACACTATAGTAAATGATGCATACTTCAAAAATTTCATATATGTGGCTTCTGGCCAACCCTAAAATACAAGAAAGCCATGTGCTATTATCACCCAGCCGGATATAGCTATTGAAGTGGTCCTCAGTGAAATTCCTTTCTAAACCTTCATTTTAAACCCAAAGTGAAAACGACACGGGAAAACATAATGTGCCTGCATGAGTTTCACATTCTGTGAACAATACAGTATAAAAGAGCTATTGATTTCCAACTGAAACATTGGTTACACCACCTAATTTTTCAAATAAAATCATAGACAAAGCCTACATATTATTCTACCCATATTCTACATAAATCTTTAAATCTCTCATAAACTTTCACTAATTAGCATTAAAGAAAAGACACATCTGCAGCAAATTCCTTTCTTTTTTCTTTATCAAGTAAAAACTACCTTATTAAAGAAGATGAACTAAGCACATCCTCTTACTAATTCCAAGCTGAACTTAAATTAGTATCCTCAGACAACACAAAAATTTCTATTAGCCTTTAACTAAAAATATGCAAATGAATGTTTTAAGACTGAACTTTCCATATTAAATGCAATACCAATTAATTCTATCAAAACATCAAAATGCAAAATTGCTTAAACTAAAACTTGGAAAACCAGAAAATCTTTCCTGATGTATTTTCTCTTCCTCCCAACTGTACTGGCCAACACAATGCATGAGTTACAATAGGAAGGCTAGGGCATTCCAATCCTAGAAACAAAAGCCACATGATTCAGTGTTACAATATTTCAACCAAACTTTGAGCATGGTATGATTTGGATACTTTGTTAGGAGCAATACATGGATAACTATTTTGGAGTCTTTCCTTTCAAGAAAATGTTAGATGAGGAGAGAGACAAATCATCATGCAAATAAGTATTACAGAGATAGCTCAATGAGACTGTTAATATAGATATTGCCATTACTAATCTAATTTTTTACATATAATGACCCACAATAATAAAAGGCACTATAATCATTCCCATTTACAAGAAGGAAATTAGCAGTTTAATAACTTGCGCAACATACCAGAAATCCAGAAATATTAAGAGAAAGAGACAGGATTCAAACTCATACGGTCTGACCCCTGAGCCATAATGTCAAGTCAGTCGTGAGCACAATTAAGTGAAACATTTATGTATTGAGAGGAAAAGAGAAAGGCAAATGCTGAGCTGGGACTAAAATGATGAACAAACATCAGTCAAATGAAAAAGGAAGAGGCTAGAGAAGACATTTAAACAACAAACAGCAGGAAAAAATGTGCAAAGTCCTAAGTGCCACATAGTACAGGATATCAAGAGGGAAGGATATAATGTAGACAAGATGGGAAATATAATGGAAAATAGTTGGCCCAAAAGCTGTGGACAGAGGCAGGTTCAGCCTCTTATGGTGTGATATCATAACAAACGAGGCAAAGGAGACTGAACTTCATTCACTTTAAACCAATGGAAAGAGATTTCCCTTCTGGACGTGATTAACAAGAACCAAACTTACCTCCTGCTGTAATCAACAAGAAAACTGGATAAAATATATGAAACAACAGTCTTCATACACTGGGCAACTGGTAGCACAAGGCTCTCCTTTCTGAAAGAAGGTAAACAAACTAGTTGAACCCTAAAATCTTCCTGGATTTCTGTCTAAAGGCAATTTCCAGACTGTGGGCCCAGGAAGGGGAACCCAAATAAGCCAGTCAGTCTTGCTGAATTGAGGAAATACAGATAGGAGTCTGGGGAGTCTGAAATAGCTGAAAGTTGAGGGGCTGAGAGCCAGAGAGGAAAGAGCCTTGCAGAAAAGAAGGCCAGAAATCTGCATCGAGGTCTCTTTGAGTTTTTGCTGAATATTATGTGGCACATATATAGAGTGAAGAAAAGTCTTTGTTAGTCAAAGCAAAGAATCAAGAAGCTATAAACTGAATAATTCCCAGAGATCATACAGGGCCAAGTGGTGTTTGAAATCTGGGGTGGAGAGCTGTTTGTGACCACCTGGGACAGGATAGCTAGTGGAGAACCCCAGTGCATGTGCTGGGGAGGTGGTGTGGGGGGATAGCACCTTATTAGGACTGAATTATTACTGATGTGAAGGATACTCTAGACTAGCCCCAACAAAGTTTACAAACATGCCTTAAAGGATCAAAACTGACAAGTAATTAAAATTGTCTACACAAACAAAGCCAAATATTCTTTAGAGTAATACACAAAATCCTCATAGTCAACAACAATAACAGTGCCTAGGATTTAATAAAAAATTACTAGACCAACCAACTGTTGGGAAATGTAATCAATTACCAAAGATAAATAAATCAATAGAAACAGAACCAGGAATAACCACAGATGAACTAGCAAATAAAACAAAAGTATTAAAATTAGGGGTGCCTGGGTGGCTCAGATGGTTAAGCATCTGCCTTCGGCTCAGGTCATGATCCCAGGGTCCTGGGATCGAGTCCCACATCGGGCTCCCTGCTCAGCAGGAAGCTGGCTTCTCCCACTTGCCCTGCTTGTGTTCCTTCTCTCGCTGTGTCTCTCTCTGTCAAATAAATAAATAAAATCTTTAAAAAAAAAAAAAGAAGAAAAAGCATTAAAATTAAAGCAGTTATTATAACTATGCTCAAATATTAAAGAAAAACAGGAACATAGGAGAAAAATGGATGTCTCAGGCTCTTCAGACTGCTGTAACAAAATACCAAAGACTTGCTAGCTTAAACAAAATTCATTTGTCATAATTCTGGAGGCCAGAAGTCCGAGATCAGAGGGTGAGTACAACAGGGTTCCAGCGAGAGCCTTCTTAGTGGTTTGCAGACAGGCAACTTCTTGTTGCCTTCTCACCACCATAAAATAGAGAGGCATGCTCTCTCATGTCTTTTCCTTTATAAATGCATTAGTCGCATTTATAAAGACTCTACCCTCATAACCTAATCACTTCTCAAAACCCCACCTCCTAATACCAACACATTAAGGGTTTCAATATGTGAATTTTGGGGGACACAAATGTCCAGTATATAACAATGGGAGATACAAAAGAAAGAACTTGGAACTTGTAGAGATGAAAAAATACAGTTTTGCAAATGAAAAACTGACTTTAATTAAAAATGAAATTCACTTAAAAATGCAAATAACGTGGTTAGATATTTCAGAAGCAAAGAACAATTAACTTCAAGACATAACAACAGGATCTATCCCAACTGAAGCATACAGAAGAAAAGACTGAAAAAACTAACCAAGATTTGATGACCTTGGGACAATAGTAGACAGTCCAGCATATGTGAAAATGGAGTAGTGAAAGAAAAGGAGAGAGACAGAGCAGAAAAGTAACTAAAGGAATAATGGCCAAAGGTTTTCCAATCTGATAAAAACTATTAACTCCCAGATCCAAGAGGTCAGTTAACTCCAAACAATAAAAATAAAATAAATAAAATCCTAAAAATCAGCAATAAAGCCAAAATTTTAAAACAGCCAGAAGTAGGAGGAAATACATTTTATTTCAAGGAACAAAAATAAAAATTACCAGACTTTGTGGGAGGCAGAATAATGTCCTTCCAAAGATGTTTATGTCTTAATCCTCAGAATCTGTGAATATGTTATGTTACATGTCAAGGGGAGTTGAGGTTGCAGATGGAATTAATGTTGCTAATCAGCTGATATTGAGATGAAAAGTCGTCTTGTATTATCTAGATTGGCCCAAAGTAATCACAAAGTCCTTATAAGTGAGAGAGGCAAGAAAGTCAGTGTCAAAGTGATACAACGTAAGAAAAACATTATCAGCCATTGCTGACTTTGAAGATGCAAGAAAACTCAGAGTCAAGGAATGGGGGATACCTCCAGAATTTGAAAAAGTCAAGGAAACAAATTCTGCCTTAGAGTCTCCAGAAGAAAGAAAGCCCTGCTGACACCATAATTTTAGCTCAACAATGTCCATTTGGATTTCTGATCTCCAGAGCTGTAAGCTAATAAATTTGTGTTGTTTTAAGTCAACAAAGTTGTGGTAATTTTTTAAATAGCAACTATAGGAAACTAATACATATTTTTTATCAGAAATTACGCAAACAGAAGACAAGAGAAAAATATCCTGATGTGTGACAAGAAAAATCAAACCAAAAAAACCCAAAACTGTCAATTGACAATTCTATATCCAGTGAAAATATCTATCACAAATGGAGAAAAAAACAAATAAATAAAACATTTCAAGCAATCAAATGCTAAAAGGTTTGGCACTGGCAGACCTACATAAGAAAAGAACTAGTAATGCTAAATATGTGGAAGGATATAAAAGACATTTTCTTCTTATACCTTTCTTTAAAAGATAACTGACTGTTAAAAGCAAAAGTACAAACAATATATTATTTTAGTTATGATTTATATGGAAGTAAAAATATGGCAACAACAACATAAAGAACAGGAGGGAAAATGGAAATAGACTGTTTTAAAGCTCTTAGATTATATTTGAAACAGAATAAAATTATTTGAAGATGGGGCGCCTGGGTGGCTCAGTCATTAAGCGTCTGCCTTCAGCTCAGATCATGATCCCCATGATCTCCTGGGATCGAGCCCCACATCCAGCTCCCTGCTCCACGGGAAGCCTGCTTCTCCCTCTCCCACTACCCCTGCTTGTGTTCCCTCTCTCACTGTGTCTCTCTTTGTCAAATAAATAAATAAAATCTTAAAAAAAATTTATTTGAAGATGGAATGTCATAAATTAAAGAGTTACAGTATAAACCCTAGAAAAACCACTAAAAAGAGAAAACAAAAAGATAAAGTTCATAAGCCAATGGTACAAATAAAATGAAATACTCAACTAATCCATAAGAAGGCAGGAAAAAAGATAAAAAGGAAAACAATGTGACAGACAAAATACAAATATAAAGATAGCAAATGAAATGCAACCATATTGATTGGTATATTAAATGTACGTGGTCTAAATACTTACATTTAAATTGGCTAGAAAAGTTTTAACTACATGTAATCTCAATGAATCCCACTTAAAATATTAATATACACTTAGGTTAAAAGTAAAAAAAAAATAGAAAAAGGGGCAGCATCACACAAGCACTAATCACAGTAAAACTAATTCATTAAAATTCAAGAATCCAGTTAAAAACCTAAGAATTATGCCCCAAAGAAGACTCCAAGAAGCCATTGTCAACCTATTAGATTTGGCACATGAGAGGAAACAATTTGCCAGATGGGTTAGATGACTTCTCTCACAGGTTAATATGCTTTATGAGTATCTCACTAAGATTTTATTCCTCTATGATGGAGAAAGGGGTAATCATACCTATGCACTCCTATGTGTCATGGATCTATGCTTCACAAGTGTTACTAGTCTTCAGAGTAGAGACAGATAGAGACATCCTATATAGAAATACTCCCTTAATTCTAATGTCCCTAATAGTCCTAATGCCCAAATAACATCCAAAAAAAAATCTGCCAAGCAGAAAATTAGTAGACTAACAGATTTTAAACATTAACCAGAATCTTTGTAATTCGAAATGGTTAAATTTATTAAGTTATGAGTATTTCCCTTTGCATCAAAATGTTGCTATTTTCTAAGTAATTATAGAAAAGGATCCTTTGGTTTCATTACACCAGAATTGCTTTAACAAAAAATGTTTACAATTTTAAAAGTAGTAGTCATTTTCAATTTCTAGCTGACTCCTCCAAAAAAATTAGAAAGTGTCATATCATCCATTAAAGAATGTATTTGGGTTTCTGCTACAAGAACATAACAATTTGGTTAGGATTCTCACAGTGGATCCTTTCCAAGCACTCAGGACCTAAGGAAGGACAGCTGAGGTTAAATCATAAAAAATATGAAGTTAATAGCTTATTATGTAACATGGAAGGCAAATACAGAATATTTTGAAACTTATGGGTCAGATATCTGACATTTTAAAATATATTAAATATGATTTAAATATATATAAATTATAATGAGCATTCATATACCTTAATAATCATGATACTGAGCATAATTCAATCTTTTCCAGAAGACTATAGGTTATTATGAAGTTCACTGGTAAATGTACTACAATAGAATGAAAGAAACAAGGAAAAATGAGACCTCTTAGGAAGGGGTTAGCATAATAGAAACAAGAAATTATTTTGAGTTAAGACAGAGTGAATGCAATGGGATTTGAGGGAAGCTGATGTGTTTAAGAAAATACACAGGATTTAGTCATGCACAGACAAGAGGAACAATGGGAAAAGGAGGCATCAAGAATAAGGCCAATATTGCTTTTGACCCAGCAGTTCAATATTAGGAATATACTGTACACATATACAGTATGAAAAATGTACACATTTATCCTTTATAATTTTTCTCTTTTCAAAGCAATGTTGTAGGAAAGATGGTTTGTAAGTAAAGAAATGAGCGAGTAAGGGGTGCATTTTTACAATGGAATACCATAAAGTCATTAAGAAGAATGTACTGATACAAAATCCTCTCAAGGATATTTTAATTGAAAAAATCCAACATAGACCTCTATTTTCAACCAAACTATGGTTTCAAAAACCCTAGCAGAAGTTTCACAACAAAGCACGCAAAGATACTAGATGAAAGTAAACTTGAATGCATGGCTGAGTTGGCTAGAAAATAAGGAAAATTCTCTGAGGCCATAAAAACAAATAGGAGCAAGGCTCCAAAGAGGTGGGCACTGACAGGGTTTAGTGAAACCCAGCAACTTAGAGCTGTATTTTGAAAAGCCATATAAGGGACATTTTGAATAGGACTAGAATTCTCCCAGGTGTCCAAAGAGACACTCCTCTTAGTGAGGAGGAAATTGAAAAGCATTATACCTCATTAAAGTAGACATTGAGAAAATATGTCCCTCTCCCCGTGGCTCTGGATGGAAGGAGAAACTCTCTCACATGAGAAGACATAATCCCAAATGGGCAATCACTCTGCATTGGGCCTCAATCCACAATATGTGATCCTAAAATGCAAGGCAAGAATTTATCTTAAAATAGTTCTTCATTGGTAGTGCCCCCTGATGATTAGCCAAAACAAACATAAAGAGAAATAGAGAACATAAAAGAGCCTGAGAGAAAATTTAGATTAGAAACAAAGAGACAAAAATTGGACCAAAGCAGAGTTGTTAACCCAATGAAGGAAGAGTCTGAGGCACCCAGACTCCTGAAAGGAATTTATTTTCAGCCCAGAATGTTATAATTAGCAGACCTATCTCTCAAAAGTAAGTGTGATGTGTATTTCCAGACAGACAAAAAAAAAAAAGAGTCTATAATCCAGAGTCTCATACCAAACTAACTTTTGAAGAATGTACTTCAGAGAAAAGAAAAATCATCTTAGAAGGAAGGCACAGTATGAGGGTATGGTGAGCAAAGAATATAGTATTTTTTATAAAAAACAGAAGGTGATACTAAAACATTGGAAACAAATGGCATATAAGAATAAATGGGTGAGGTTAGAGTTGAAGCATTCTAGGGATTTGTATTATTTTAAACCTTGGATTTTGTTAAAGAATCCTGTTGAAATATCAGAGGTATGCATCAAAAGAATAAAGGTACAGAATATAATTTGTAACATAGTAAAGGGGAAATGTTGAGTGAGAAGAAAACCATCAATCAGTTGGTGGTAATGTATTTACAGAATTCCATTCCTCTAACCACACCTCTTTGCAACAGGACATTTCCATGCTTCCTGTCCATATTACACTGAAGGTACCAGCCCATGCAACACAGCCAGAAAAAAGAAATGAAGAAATAGAATGGACATTATTTGCAGTGATCTCTATGAGAAAATTTTTTAAAGTTCACAAATTACTATATTAATAATTGAGTTCAGCAAGTTTCTAGGATGTAACAGCTTTATACAACAGTTATTTGAATTTTATATATCTTCAGAGGGTAATAGTAAATGTGATTCACAAAATGTATTATAGTAAAAAATAAGGTCTTTAGGAATATACCATAAAATAATTATGTGAAGGCCTTAAGGAAAACTGTAAAACAACTTTTAATACCAACTTCAAAGGAAGTATAAAAATAGATCCCAGTCTTTATCATGTTCCTAGTTTTATTTCATAAGATGTCAGTTCTCCCCAAGCTGATGTATAAACTAATGGTTTCAAAAACCCTAACAGATTTTTTTGGTGGAACTTGACAACTTTATTCTAAAATTATATAGAATAAATTAATAAGAAGAGGCATAACTCTTCTAAAGAAAATGGGAGTCTAATCTGATCACATTTCAAGGATTATTAGAAGGCTACAGGAAATAAGATAGTAACAGGTTGTGGTTATGAAAATCAATACTGGAAATAGGTCAACGTAATAGTACAGAGAAAACCCAGGAAAGCAAGACATTCATATACAGAAAATTTGTACATGATACAATGGCACTGCATTTTAGAAGAGAAGTGATGGCATATTCATTACATGGTACTAAATAACTACAACATTATCTATGTAAAAAAAATTTTGATGTTTACAGACCATACATAAAAATTAATTATATACATAAATAAAAATCAGATTGATTAAGAATTAAATTTGAAAGTAAAACTGCAATACTTTTACAGGATAATATAGGACAATATCTTTACAAACCTGTAACATGGAAAGATTTCTTAAATAAGGCAAAAATTATATCTCATCAAAGAAGAGGTTGATAAATATCACTACATAGAAATAAAGAATTTCTGTTCATCAATTGTCAGCATAAAAAAGTGAAAAGGGAAGCTCCAAAGTGGGAGACATGTTTGTAACACTTTAATATCCTAAATATATAAAGAATTCTTAATAATTCAATAAATAAAAGACAGAAATAATTTACAGAAAAACAGTCAAAAGATTCGAAAAGGCAGTTCATAGAAGAGGAAGTCACTATAAAGACATGAAAATATGCTAACTTCTCATAAAAAAATCAAATGCAAATTAAAACCTCAATGGAATATCATTATTTAAAAAAATTTTTTAATTATTATGTTCAATTAGCCAACATATAGTACATCATTTGTTTTTGATGTAGTGTTCAACAATTCATTAGCTGCGTATAACACCCACACGTGCCCTCCTTAATACCCATCACCAGGTTACCCCCTTCCCCTAGCCCCCCCCTTCTGTAACCCTCAGTTTGGTTCCCGGAGTCCAGAGTCTCTCATGGTTTGTCTCCCTCTCTGATTTCTTCCCATTCAGTTTTTCCTCCCTTCTCCTGTGGTCCTCCGTGCTATTCCTCATGTCCCACATACAACCAGGTGGGATTTATTCCTGAGATGCAAGGGTGGTTCAACATTTGCAAATCAATGTGATAGAGCACATTAATAAAAGAAAAGACAAGAACCATATGATCCTCTCAATTGATGCAGAAAAAGCATTTGACAAAATAGAGCATCCTTTCCTGATTAAAACTCTTCAGAGTATAGGGATAGAGGGAACATAACTCAATATCATAAAAGCCATCTATGAAAAGCCCACAGCGAATAACATTCTCAATAGGGAAAAAGTGAGAGCTTTTCTCTTAAGGTCAGGAACACGACAGGGATGCCTGCTCTCACCACATTTGTTCAACATAGTACTAGAAGTCCTACCCTCAGCAATCAGACAACAAAAAGAAATAAAAGGCATTCAAATTGGCAAAGAAGTCAAACTCTCTCTTTGCAGATGACGTGATACTTTAGGTGGAAAACCCAAAAGACTCCACCCCCAAATTACTAGAACTCATACAGCAATTCAGCAACAGGGCAGGATACAAAATCAATGCCCAGAAATCATTTGCATGTCTATACCCTAACAATGTGACTGAAGAAAGAGAAATTAAGGAATTGATCCCATTTACAATAGCACCAAAAACTGTAAGATACCTCGGAATAAACCTAACCAAAGAGGTGAAGGATCTATACTCTAGAAACTACAGAACACTTAGGCAAGAAATTGAGGAAGACACAAAGAGATGGAAAAACATCCCATGCTCATGGATTAGAAGAATAAATATTGTGAAAATGTCTATGCTGCCTGGAATATCATTTTAAATAATAGATTTGTCCGAAGAACCACATGCTCACAGGGATTTGATGCAACTAGAACACTGCTGACAGAAGTGTAGGTTGGAACCAATCACTTTTTAAAACAACTTAGCTTTGTCTGGGAGACTGAAGATTTATTTGCCCTGTGACCCAGTGAATCTTTGCTCTCCTGGGTCTGTACCATAAAAGAGAGTATGAATGTACATCATGAGTCATGAAAACAAATGTGCATATAAGCATTTTTTTGTACTGGCTAAAAAAGGGAAAGAAGAGGAGAGAGAAATGGTGGTGCACTATATTCCTACAACAGAGTCAATATTAATGAAAGAAAGCCATATGCATAAACATGGAAGGTCTCAAGAACAGTGTTTATTGGAGAATAAAACAAGTCACAGAAGGAAATGCTTATAATTCTACTTATACAGTTTGTAAATTTACATAACTAATAATAAATTGGTTACAATTTATATTTTTGGCAAAACTATAAATAGAAAGTGTGCAAATGATACATAGAAAATTCAAGATAGTGGTAATGGCTGAAGAGGACAAAGGCATAAGATTGAGGGAGGATAAACAGAAGAGCTGAATATATTAATCAGATTCTATTCCTTGAGATGCAGGAATAGCTGTTCATTCCATTATAATTCTTTAGATCTCATTTAGAGATGTAAAATAGATACACATGTATATGTGTACATATATGTACATGTGTGTATATGTATACATATATATAAAATCATACCCTTATTTATGTCACATGTACACAACATATAAATGCCTTCCACATATACAGTTAATCTTCACTATTCATGAATTCTGTATTTGTGAATCTGCCTACTCACTAAAATTGATTTTAATTCCAAAATCAATACCTGTAGTGCCTCAGTAGTTCTCCAGGGACATATGCAGAACAGTGGACAGCTTGAATCCCCTGACACATGCATTCCAGTGAAGGTAGAGCAAGGCCAGGCTCTGGCTTATTTCAGCTCTCATATTATAAATAAGTATCCTTTTCTTAGTCTATTGTGACTTTTTTTATTTTTGCATTTTTGTGTCTTTTTTTGTGTGTGGTAATTTATCTTTTTTAAAATGGCCATCAAGTATTGTGCTACAGTGCTGTCTGTCTGGCGCTCACTCCTAAGCACCAAAAAGGCTGATGTGCCTTACAGAGAAAGTGCGTATGTTAGGTACGCTTGGTTCAGGTAGTTTATGGTGCCGCCGTTTGGGTTCAGTACTCATGAATCAACAATGGATATTAAATAAGGTGTCTTCAAACAGGAACACACACAAAACAATGGCGTATATTGACTGATTGATGAAAACGAGACCAATGTAACCAGAGCCGTGAAGAAAATGAACCTTGCATTTGCTCCTAGGAGCAATGGTTCAGTGTCAATTAATTCAGTATTGTGGCAACTTTATAAAACATCTTTAATAGCAAATAATGAATAATATAATATATTTATTTTGGGGTTATATATAAATGAATATAAAGCACAAAAAATTATAATTTATATGCATGTATTTATATGCTATGTCTATTGCATATAAAATAAATATAAAATACACATAAATATAAAATATTTTGTAATAAAAATAAAAAAGCAAGGGACAAAAACAACATGTAGAGGATGTACGCACTAGGAAAATATATATAAATGCAAATGTATATGTATATATGCACATATATATGCTTATATATTCACAAATTACCTCTGGAAGGATAGAACTGAAATGACATTGAAATGACATAGGCTAAAATAGAGGAAAGTAATAGTAAGAAGACTTACATTTCATTATATACCTGAATTTTATAATACACTCATGCATTATTAAAAATTGTTTCTTGCACTCAGTCACTAAAAAATGAACAAGGAGGCCAAAGTTCCTGTTTTGGACAACCACACGGGGGATATCACAATGACAGAAAATACAGGAAGGGCAGAGGACCTGAGGAGCTTGACTGAATGGATAAAGCCATCCCTTCATTCATTCATGAAATAAACATTTATTTGGAGTCTGTTAGGTACTGAGTGTGGAGGATAGAACATGGAACACATTATGGAGATGTTTAGCATGAGGCATCAGTGCAAGCATCCAAGTAGAAATATGCAGGAGGCCGTTGTTAGCAAATCTCATATGGAACCAATTCCCACCACTCCTCAGAGGCTCTTTGATCAGTTCTCATCCACAGTACAGAATGAATGACTGGCTGGTGGAAATCTAACCTTCAGAGAGAAATGGTGATCTAGACTAGTTTCCTTTTCAGAAGAATCATTTCAAATGTATGCTTCTTCCATATAAAGAGTGACAGGAGGGGCACAATGGAATCATCATTTATCAATATATCAGGGGAAAGAGCTTTGTTTATCTGGTGCAAAGTGTCGGCACGCATATTGTATGAATACAGAAGTGTTTGCACTTTCCAGTTCTGACTTTTGAGTTTAAAAATTGCATATCTTACATGTGATTTCTTCTGCATTATCGTTTCTACCACCTGACGTTACAGAACTGACTTATCCACTATCCCCTGGAGTCCTTAATGATATTTTAACAATTTTTAAATTAAAATAAAAGATAGTTAAGTTTCTTATGTGAGGTCTTGGTTTCAACATGACTTTGCCATCTCTTGTGTGATTTTAGTCAAGTATTGAGCCCTCTGAGCTTTTGTTTCCTTATTGGAAAATGGGGATAACAGCGACTGCTTAAGCCTATCCTGAAGAATTATGAAACTAAAATCACGTTGAGTATAAAATGGCTTCAGTTAATTCTTCTGCACAACAGAATTGGTATTAAGGCTTAATATTATTATTATTGATGTTACATGAATAATAAGTAAAAAGTGTGCTTAAAAGATAATTGTTTCTCTTTTGACTTCAAAGGGTCAATTAAAGACTTCAAGAAATCAGATGCATCTCTTCTTTTTATCATTAAAAATATGTTCTCATTATATTTGCAGGAAAAGAAATAAAAACACCACCAAATATGCTCACCCTGAATATGGGCACCATGGGCACCATGGGACCATTTCCAATAGAAGATACTTCTGGCAGACTTCTCAGCCTTTGGTACAGTGAATGCTACTGCTTTCCCCATCTCTCCATTCTCAATCATAGAGTTGCCAATACTAAAGATTGTATATTGAGAGTTGAGGTTTCAACACCTTCGTCATGATAAGCATGTGATTACAGATTTATGCATCTTCACCTTGGTTCTATTCCTCTTGTTCAGCTACAACTTACTAAGCTTATTTTAAGGAAGAAAGGTTTGGGAAGAGAGGAGGTGGAGGTATGGAGAGTCAGGCTAATAAAAATATCATTAGCCATTTCTGATTTATAAAATCACAGTAAGTACTTTACTTCATTGAATAGCATGGAGGGGAACCAGCTTTTTTTTTTATTTTGCCATTCACCCAAAAAAACAGTTGAGCTGAGTTTTAAAATTTACACTTATCAAAATATGTCACATGAGTAAAAGGCTGTGGAGGCCAACTACATAGAACTAGGCTCCTGTTTCTTTCCCAGGAATCTTACCACGCACAGACACCTATAAAAGGCAATCCACTAGATCTAAGGTACTTTTAGCTCAGAAACATGATTTTCATATGCACACTTTGTCCATAATACAACTTGTATTCAAACAGAAAGAGGAAAAATGAAAAGGAAGGAGTGTGCTGAGTTCTGAGAGAAATATTAGCTTAGCATGATGTTCTCTAGCTGTCTCATTTATTTCTTTTTCTTCTTCCCTCTTGTTTTCTGTTACTTAAAAAAGAAGAGGCACAAAAGAAAATTTAACAAAAATGGCAGATAAATGCTGGATAAGCGTCTGGTGATTACTAATTAATATTCTTCATAAAACATCCCAAAAATAAAATCATCACATATGTTGGCATAAATTAGAGATAAGCTAAATTATAGTAACTTTGATTAAACAGTTGTCTAACATTTATGCACATTACAGTAGCCTGCAATAACTTTTAAAATTGTTGCAGAGTTGTGCCCTTCTATTTCCTCACTTCTCTTGAATGTTAAAGGCTCAGAAAACTGGTTTCTGTCTGTGCCAATCCAAGAAAAATGTTCATCCAGTAACTACTATGATCACTCCCTCCTTTCTGAAACTCTAATGCTGGCTTCCATCACAGCAGCCTCTCTTGGTTTTCTTTCAACCTAACTCACCACTAACATCTGTTGTGGCTTCCTCTGCTCATCCTATAAATGTATCCTCCTCAAGAATTCTATCCTGAGTCTATTTTTGTTATCATTCTAGGTGATCACATCCCCTCAATAATCACCTTGCTTACGATGCCCAATCCTCGATGGTCATGCTATCCACTTATCCACTTACCCATTCAAATCTTTTCCCATATTTATATTCTCTATCCTAGTGATTAACACCACCACTCCCCAGCCACACAAACCTGAAATCTGGACACCTATGCATCACCTCTATGTTTATTTGGTCACCAAGTAATTTCTCTTCTATGTTACTGTTACCCCTTAAATATGTCCTCTCTTCAGCACTATCCCTCTGTCCTTAGAACAAGACCTCCTCATTTCTCTAACAATCTGCCATAACAATTTTACAAGTAGCCTCCTGCCTCCAAGTCTGATCTGTTTCCATTGAGTCCTTCCCACCTGCTGCCAGTGTAAACTTTCTTAAGTCTTTAAACATCTGCTCCCCAAGGATTCAGGATGAAGCCCAAGTTCCTCAGCCATGATGCTGAGGTGTGGGAGCTTCTGTATAACAGCATCTGCTTTCTCATCCCAGGATAAAGTGGGGTTATCATCAGAGTAAGGAGGAAGCATAAGAGAAAGACTGTGGAGGTTTGAGAGGAGAACAGAGGAACAAAAATCTCAGAAACTGAGAAAATGGAATTTGCAAGGACAATCTTATAGAGGTGCTGAGTAGAAATGAGTTCTAACAGCAGGTCTGTGGTCAGGACTTCAAAGGGATACCAGTTAAGGCGTTAAGGACCCTCCCACCTTCAAAAAGCAGTTGAGCTACTCTGACACAAATATGGAGGAAGCAAAGAGATGGGCTTAATGAGGGTTGTTGGGTTTTGTCAGGTGAGCAATACAGTGTGTACAACATGCTAGGCACTGTTCTAGGTATAGGGATAGCCAGGAACCAAACAAGGCTGCTTTCTTAATGGAGCCTTACATTGTTGAGGGGCAAATAAATAATACAACTGCAGAAAGCAGTAAGTGTTATAAAGAATATAATGCTGGGTGGAGTTCATAACATTATTCAAGAACATTATTTATTAGTGTTAATATTATTAATTGAGCACTTCAATTCTCCCAAAGATGGTACATAGCTGGCACCGTTACAAAAAATGAATGCCTTGCAGAGGGAGGACTCAATTCTCTAAATCTGCCTCTTTTAGAGCAGGGGTGAGGACATTTCCAAGGAAGAGATGTTTAAGCAGAGACCACAAAATCTTGGCTTGAGAAAAACTGGCAAGACAGGGAATAACAAAATGGGTGAATCAGTGGATCGTAGGGCTCGATAAAATCCAGACTTTTAGTGTGTGTTCCATAGGCCACACAATAGTTGAATTATGAGGATAAGAGATGTTTCTATTATGTTGTGAGAGCTAATGCAATAAAAATGTTTGTCCAGTATTGGGCATAGTCTCTTGAATTGCTGGAGAGAGATTTTAGATTTTGAAATGTGGCACATTTCAAAAAAAAAAAGTTTGATGGGATTAAAAGAAGACTTTGATGGGATATATAAAAACATACCTATGTAAGGTAATCTGAGCACAGAGGCTAATGTAAGAATACCATTTTATTATTGAGGAAAGCCTAATTATAAGCAAAGATTTGGCATATATTATTTGTGCTAAGGTGGAATGCATTTTTCAGAGTATAAATTTAATTGCAGAATTTAGTCCTGATAACTAGAAGGATTGTGGGACCAAAAAAAAAAAAAATTGGCTACATTCATAAATCTTTATCTTAAGAAAAACATTTTGAAATCCATTGTTTTTACTATATGTCACTAAATATAGGCTCATAAGCACTCATGTTTAAAGCTGGACCCTTTTCTTCCACATTTTGACATATTTGATCTATATAAGATGTTCCAAAGAATTTGCTATTGTCACTGTCTGTCTTCTGGATAATGTACATTTTCTTATTCACTGCTATAACTCAGTACCCAGAAGAATGTCTGAACAGATAGGAGGTATTCAATTTTTTTTTGCAGTGAACATGTAATCACAGAACAGACTGAATAGGAGCAGAGATGAAATAAAAAGGTAACCAAAATGCTAGAAGACGAGCCGTGAAGAAAGACTTATTCTTTCTTTACTGAGTTAATGAATTAAGGACTCCTTTATCCCATAAGCAAAAAGAATATCTCATCCTTTACCTATATAGTTCTCTAAAATTGCATTTTCTTGATCCTAAAGCCCCACTGAATGAAGAAAGGAAGACTCATTTTTATTCATCATTAAGAATGTAATGAGCTTACAGCGTCCTCTAATATGTAACCAACTACAAGACTCTGATTTTATCCCAAGGACTATTTAGGAATTACTAAGTAGATTTTCCACTCGAAGTCATGTGGACCTGAGAATTTAGAAATGACAATCACTTTGATTTATGAATCTGACCAAAGTTCTGTTTCAATCTTCATGATTCTCTTAAGTGATTAAATAGTATTTTCCCATCTGAAAAAAAAGCTATGTTTAACATTTAATCAAATTCCACTATGACTCATTGTAAATCATCATTAATGACACTTGAACCATCTATAAAAACTGTAGCCTAATAAACAGAGGATGGAGCCAGTCTTCAGAGTGCTACTTGGCCTCAGTCTCAAGCCATGTCAGCCTCTAGGAGAATTCCTGACAGCAAGAACTTTCTCAGAGCATGGCATGACACAAATCTGATCTTCAGAGGAGATGTAACATTCCAAAACAAAAATGTTTTGAGTAGCAAGTGCTTTGATATAATTGTAAGTTTCAATTATTTAAAATAGCAAAATGTTTTTAATAGATATTTCTCCTTCAAATTTTTTTTGGTTTAATATTTTCTGAAATTTTTCATCCCTGCTTATGTCATGGGAGGAGTCAATAAGATAATATTTATTAAGTTTTTAAGTTTTCTGGAAAAAAGGTATTAAATATCTAGAGGTATTCATACATCCTACAAAAAATAGAATGTAATATTTTGAAGATCTGGAAAATATCAATATATGTCATTTTTTGGCCCAGTGTTTTGACAAACTAAATAAATACCCAGTTGAACTGAAGTCATAAGCATAGTTAAAACTTAGAAGAATATCAAATTTTCATTCACAAAAAGCATAAAATTTTAATATCTTTATAAATAGGTGCTATTTTAACCTAGTGCATTTACTGTCATTAAAAAACAGTAATAACAAGAATTATCAATAGAATATTTACCAAATTGCTAGTCTCTCACAGCTGTGTGACTCATGATTAAACATTATTGATTTTTCTGTAATACCAAAATAATCCCCTTTAAACCAATGCATATTTTAAAAAATGTCTTCTACCTACCTTTCTGCTGCAAAAGATGGGAAATGCAACAAGTCTCTTTAGAATTTACCTTGAATAATAAATTGTTCCATGTTTTCTTTGAAAGGCTGGATGTGCTCTTTTGAGGATACCTGGTATACTTTCCCCGCCTCAACTTCACAGGCTGAAATCAGAGAAAGACCCTGTTTAGAGTGTCACCGTGTTAATGGAGCATTAAAACAATTAAAAAAAAATATTAGCTAATGTTAAAAATCCATTAGCCATGCTAATTCATATACATTCTATACATATTTTGGAGACATCCAAATACTGACATACGAGGCCTATGATCAAAGCTTCACTTTGTGGGGGACTGTAAAAAGTTCTTAAGAATCTACAATCCAAGTTTGGTCACCGCCAAACTGCAAATTTAGGAAGGTCCTGTAAACGCTGAGCCTCAGTCTCATCTGTAGAATGGGCACAACCCTGGTGTCTACCTCTCAGGGCTGTCATGAGGATCAAATCAGTTAATAGATACAAAGTGTTCTAATAGTGCCTGGCAGACAGTAAAACAATATGTCAGTATTTCCTATCATCATCATCCTTGTTATTATCAACTGACTTCTTTTTTTTTTTTAAAGATTTTTTTTTTTATTTATTTATCTTAGAGAGAATGGGAGACAGAGAGCATGAGAGGGGGAGGATCAGAGGGAGAAGCAGACTCCCCGCTGAGCAGGGAGCCCGATGTGGGACTCGATCCCGGGACTCCAGGATCATGACCTGAGCTGAAGGCAGTTGCTTAACCAACTGAGCCACCCAGGCGCCCCCCCCCCTTTTTTTTTAAGATTTTATTTATTTATTTGACAGAGAGAGACACAGCGAGAGAGGGAACACAAGCAGGGGGAGTGGGAGAGGGAGCAGCAGGCTTCCTGCGGAGCAGGGAGCCCAATGCAGGGCTCGATCCCAGGACCCTGGGATCATGACCTGAGCCGAGGGCAGAAGCTTAACGACTGAGCCATCCAGGCTCCCCTATCAACTGACTTCTAATGCAAGTTTGTCCCTAATTGAAGTCCACATTTATGAAAAATGACAAGGGACTGTGGTGCTAATGTTTGTATAGAAATCAATAATTACAGAGCATCTATTACATGGCAGATAATTTTAACCTCTTAACTTAATCTTTAGAATAAGTTAGTAAAAGCGGACATTACCCCATTCTATAGGTGAGGAAATCAAGGCTCAGAGGGTCCACAGGTAATAAGTAGCAGACCCATAAATGAAATCCTGATCTGACTCGACAGCTTATTTTCTTTCTATGTCCATGCCATCATCAATGCCTTAGCAGGCTACAGAGCCCACAAGAATTAATTGAGAAGTACTTCTAAGAAAATTTCTGAAGAAATTCCTGCCATTATGGTGATACTGGCAAAAAAATTCAAAATTAAAAAGCACATATTTGAAAGACAAAACTTAGGACAGATAAATGAATCAGGAAAACACTTCTCATTACAATTCTTAAGGCAAGGTTGCAATTAATTCCTCAAGGAGACTTTGAAATTACACTCTTTGAAATATTTTCATGGGGCGCCTGGGTGGCTCCATCGTTAAGCGTCTGCCTTCGGCTCAGGTCATGGTCCCAGGGTCCTGGGATCGAGCCCCGCATCGGGCTCTCTGCTCTGTGGGGAAGCCTGCTTCTCCCTCTCCCATTCCCCCTGCTTGTGTTCCCTCTCTCGTTATCTCTCTCTCTCTGTCAAATGAATAAATAAAATCTTTAAAAAAAAATAAAATAAAATATTTTCTTTCTCTTATTAAAACATGGTTTTCTTTTCCCTCCAGGTTATTAGCTTGTCTAAGCAGGAGAATAACAGGAGGGCTGCACTGTTAGCACCTATTCTTTCCATCAAATGTAAAGGACAAGGGGCACCTGGGTGGCTCAGTCGGTTAAGCGACTGCCTTCGGCTCAGGTCATGATCCTAGAGTCCCGTCCCAGGATCGAGTCCCACATCGGGCTCCCCACTCAGTCGGGAGTCTGCTTCTCCCTCTGACCCTCCCCCCTCTCATGCTCTCTCTCTCTCATTCTCTCTCTCAAATAAATAAATAAAATCTTTACAAAAAAAAAATGTAAAGGACAATTAGGCCTAGTAAGATTTAAGACCAGTTAGACATGTGCGGGGTTCTCTCTATCCACGTTCCCCAGCACCCTCACTCTTCCAGAGCAGGCTCTTGCAAGCTCATGACTGGCCAAACCACATCCCTCGTCCAGTGCCTTGTATCTTCAGACCCGTATCTTAAACTTCCATACAGATCAATATTTTCAAATAGAACTCATCACAGCCTTCTCTAGACATGCTACCTCCCTTATTTATTCTCCTGTTGGTGGTACCATGATCTGATACCAAATTGACTTCCTCTCCTTATCCCAACATCCTGTTTGTTTACCTCCTAAATGCTTCTGAAATCTGCCTATCCTCTCCATTCCTGCTTTATGCTGGTACAAATGCCTTCATTGTTCTTCTCGGGGCTACCATAAAAGCCTCTTAACCTAACCCCACCACCAGTCTTACACAGATCCATGCTCCTTCTCATAACTTAAGAAGAATGGATAAAGGAGTTGTGTGTGTGTGGGGGTGTGTGTGTGTGTGTATACACACAGTGGACTATTACTCGGCCATAAAAGGAATGAAATCTTGCCATTTGTGACAACATGTTGGACCTAGATGGTATTATGCCAAGTGAAATAATACAGAGAAAGACAAATACCATATGATTTTACTTATACGTGGAATTAAAAATCCAAATGAACAAATGAACAGAAACAAAAAGACTGTTAAACTCAGAGAACAAACTGATGGTGACCAGGGGAAAGGTGGGTGGGGCGACAGGTGAAATAGGTGAAGGGCGTTAAAAGGTACAATCTTCCAGTTACAAAATAAATAAGACTTGGGGATATAGGGTACAGCATAGGGAATATAGTCAATAATATAACATCGTGTGGTGACAGTAACTACAGTTACCATGATGAACACTGAGTAATGTATAGAATTGTTGAATCACTATATCGTACACCTGAAACTAACATAACACTGTGTGTCACCTATACTTCAGCAATAAACAAAAAAATTAAAATAAAAGTCATCCAGAAGAAATCTGACCAATTCCCTAAAACTGTTCAATGACCTCTACCCTCACAACCACATCCCAAGTAAAGGAATGATTTAAAACCCTACAATATATGGGGCGCCTGGGTGGCTCAGTCAGTTAAGTGTCTGCTTTTGGCTCAGGTCATGATCCTGGGATAAAGCCCCCACATAGGGCTCCCCGCTCAGTGGGGAGTCTGCTTCTCCCTCTACCCCTCCTCCCAACTCGTGCTTGCACACACGTGTGCTCTCTCAAATAACTAAGATCTTTTAAAAAGTAAAATCCTATAATGAAGTAGAACACTTTACACAATCTAGGCCTTGCCCAGGTTTCTATTTATCCACCTTTACTCCTGATATTTTTTGCAGATTCAGTGCAAATTCTCATCTCCCTACCCTTGCTCATTTTGGTTCCTCTGCTTAGAATGTTTCTCTTCTTTACCCCCTTTATCTCCTTCATCTTACCCATTCCCAATATTACTTCATGACTTAACCTTGATGTAGCTGCCCCTAAAAAAGTATTTCCTAGGTTTCCTATACCCCCTGCTTTCCTCCATTTCCTGTCCTGTCTCCAGCTAGGACTGGGTGTCTCTCCTCTCTGACCCCACAGCATCTTGTGCATACAGAATTAAAGCTATTATTTATTGAGTACTTTTTATGTGCCAAGGGCTGCTCTACAGAATTTGCATGTGCTCTCCCACTCTCAAAAATTTGGACAGTTCATAAGTTGAGAAGGTGGGACTCAGTATCAGCTACCATACTGTTTTAATATTATTTGTAATTGTGTCTATTCTGTTCCACAAGACTGAGCTACTTAAAGAGAGGAAATCCAATTCTCATTTGTATTCCTAGTGCCTGATACAAGCAACAAATTGTTGTTGGATGGGGTAGTGGCTGGATAAATAGCTCCTGTTGCAGCAAGAACGTACTCGATTGGAATCTAGCAGATGGGGAGACAGGGTTTAAATTCTAGTTCATTATTCACCAAATGAGCCTTAGCTTGGAGAAGTCTAAGAAGAAATATCATAGCTGCTCTTAAAGTCTGGTCTCAGGGTCAAAAGGGTGTAAACTTCTTTGTTGATTCCAAGGAAGGAGGAAGCTAAACAACCAGAAATTAGAGATGGAGAGAGAGATTTTGGTTCTAAGTAAAGGGGGTTAAAGGGGATGGGTAATGTTTAGGGCAATCCCACAGTGACGTAACCAGCCATGCCAGGAGATGAACACTTCATCACTGGTACTCTTCAGAAAATAGTGAGCTATTTGTCAAAAACGTGGTGAAGGGATGAGTCTGAGGAGAAGACATAGGCATTCATTCAGCTTCCTCTGGAATGTTCACTTATGACAGCCCCATGTAGCAGAAATTCCATGTTCTTTAATGTCTCTACATGCATAAGAAAGACATACTTAGTGTCATATTTTCAGGTATTTTTTAAAAGTAACAGGTTGAATGATTTAAAAGGAATGAGATAGAAATGTATCCGCCCTCCCCATCATGCAGTGAGTTATTTCTGGCAACATGAAGAGCTGTTCCGAATGGTCTTCAGCAGTTTGTAATTGCTAACCAGCCTACTCCTGCATGACACAGACAGACTGACAGGGCAAAGCTGCTGTGACAAAAACCCTGTCCTCAGAAGGCTTGCCTTCTATGAAACTATACAGTCTTTAATTATTTTCCAATTCCAACAAGAAAAGTAAAATATTACCAGTCTAGTGTCTAATAGCTGAGGCCAACATTTAAAAAAAAAAAAAAAAAAAGGATCTAGTTTTCCACTTGGTCTGAGTTTCAAAACCTAAAAGCCTGAGGCAAGGAAGATTAATATTTTGACTATTAGTCACAACTGTTTCATCTGCCACTTTTTACTAGAAAATGAAAGTAATAACTGTCTTTGTCTTCATGACACTACACTATGTCTAGAGGTCTAGGGAGCTATAAAAAGACCATAACACTAGGCACTTGCAGAAGTTAATCCGACGGATCTGGTGACCTAAGGAGAATTTCACTAGTTAGGAAAGCAGAGTTAGATCAAAGACAGTCCATAGCAAAGTCTTCTAAAATGTGCCAAAATTTCTCTAGGTCTTCATATGTACTCAGTAACTTTGAAACAACAGAATCTATAACAGATAAGAAATAAATAAAATACTTAAAATATTAAAAAACTGAAGGAAAGTTGTATTTTAATTTTCACTTAATTTTATAAATGTCTTTGGCCCATTCATATGAACTAAATATTTTTAATATAAATGTAAACAAAAACTATTTTTTCTATTTCCTCTCTTTTCACCTTCACTTATAGATTTTCCTGTACACAGTAAGAACTAAGTAGAATTTTAGATCTAGAAGCTCTCTAGGGTCATTTCCTGACAACCTCATCTCATTTTCAGTCTTCCTTCCAGAAGGCCACAAAAAATGCTTGTAATGTATCTCAGTGTTTCCAGTGATGTCTATTCATTTCCCTACAAGGCCACTTCTTCCTTACTGAGTTGTTCTAATTACTGGAATTTTCAGCTACATATTGTGCAGAAATCTCTCTCTACGGTTTATCTCCTGTGGAAGATATATCTGGAGTTTGCTTTAAAATACTCCAGATATGGGGCACCTGGGTAGCTCTGACAGATAAATGTCCAACTCTTGATTTCGACTCAGGTCATGATCTCAGTGTTGTGAGATTGAGCCCCACATTCTCTCCCTCTATACCCCCTCAAAAAATAAATAAATAAATAAATAATAAAATACTGAAGATATGTTCCCATAATTACTTGTGTAATTTAAAATATCAGTAAAAAAAAAAAAAAAGTCCACCATAGATAGTTCATGTCTTTAGTGAGTTACAGAGAAATTCCACTCTGAGTACAGATGAAAACCCTGATCTCTTACCATTCTCCATTTACTCATTAACATTCCCTATTAGGCAATAGGCATCCAAGAATTATCTGTGGAATGGAATACATAAATGAATTAGACCATCCTGACACAATTAACTTTTTCTTAATTTTCAAAATGTCATATCTATTCAAATTTCTCCACACCTTACATATATTATTCACCCATCCAATATACTCTTACCCTTCAGAACCAATTGTTGAATTTCTACATATCCATCCCAAGTTTTAACTATCACCCCAAGCCAAGAGGGTCAATCTCCCCCTGAACTTTGTATTTCCCCTGCTCTGTACAACAGCTCTGTACAACATGATACAAGATAAAAGCAAATCTTTGGATAAGAGATCTGGATTCAGGCCTAGTTCTACTAGTAGCTATGTGATCTTGGGCTGGCTCTTTGAATTATCTGAGCCTCAACCAGAAATTGGGATGGCGAAAATGTTGCCCTTGAGTGTTAACCATTGAGCCCCTGAAAAACTCTCAAAAAAACCATAGCTATTAATGATATTATTTCACTGCATTTGTTTGTTCATGCATCTTTGTCTCTGATTGATTTTGTATCCCCTGAAGTCAAGGATTATCCTATTCACCTCTGCATGCCTTGTGTCTTCAATACTGAGGAAACACTAAAATCCTGTGTGAGAAAAGCACTTTCAACTATGTCAATAATTATTACTTTCCTTAATCTGGGTACTAAGCCTCCAGTTGTGGCTCATTTGTAACATCACGTAAGTCTTACGCAAAATGTACAAAAACCCAATCCAAATTTCCAAAGCTCTTCGTTGTGATACACAACCTGTATTTGTAGGTGACTGTTGTTTTACTTATTCACCATATTAAGAAGGAAGAGACTGTTGGATAACTATAAAAATAAAATGTCAAGTTATAGAGTTTATATATACTTATATAGAGATATAATTCTTATAATTCAATAATAAATATGAATATGTTCAATGTGATAAGGAATAAGGAAATTTATTTTTTTAAGATTTATTTATTTATTTGAAAGAGAGCGAGAGAAAGAGAGTGTTGGGGGGCAGAGGGAGAGAGATAATCTCAAGCAGACTCCACGCTGAGCCCCAACATGGGGCTCAATTCCACGACCCCGAGATCATGACCTGAGTCAAAAGCAAGAACTGGCTGCTTAAACAACTGAGCCACCCGGGGGCCCCAGGAATAAGGAAATTTCTTTGTAAAACTGGACTTCATTCTTCTCTTAACTGTAGTGCATCATGGTATATAACATATCATCCTGGCTATTACTTATCATTTTCAAAATTGGTATGTGACTATGTAAACTTAAAAAAACAAAACAAAACACCAAGTGCTATAATCTTATAACCCTGAAGTTCATTTAGAAACATTATTAAAAACGTAACAATGACAGAGTTGCTGGAAAATCTGCATTACAGTGAAATCCAAATTAAAAAAAAAATTTGTTAAAGAATGTTGGTATAACTGAGTAATTCCAATCAGGTCAGCTTTCTGTCTGATTTAAAGATCTTCCTAATCCCAAATGATTTTGTATTAGGTTAAAGAGCTAATGCTAGAAAGCATGAATTAGGCCTCCAAATAAAAAGAAAAATCCAGCCAGAGGACTGGAAGAAGAAAAATCTCTTAGATATTTTCACTAGAAAATGGGTTCCAAAACATCAATGCCATCCACAGACTGACAGGTTTGGGGGCAGAGCAAACACCATCTTATCACTGTCAGTCTAAAGCAAGAACATTGTACACCACTCTCTAAAATGAACCATGATCATGAGCAGTCTGGTTATTTTTTTAGGGAACTAGAATATTCCAGCTGTAATGTCTACAAGTCTCCAAGTTCAATCAATGTTAATCAGTTTAGAGTCACTGCTTTTCTGTGAGCTTCCAGAAGGTCAATGGCATTTATAAACCTGCTTCAGCAAGTTTGCATGAAGCTGCATAACAGACACAAAGGAAAAGAAACAAGTTGATTAATCAGAATTTTTTTCTTCTAACAGCAAATTCTTTCACATGTAAGCCTGGTTTGTACATTACATTGAATTCAATTTCTGGAAACAGAAGTCATTCTAGCTACCTAAAGCAGATCAATGCAGCCAATAAGATGCTTATAAAATAGTTGTAAAAGCAGAGAAATTGGGCTCTGCATTTGGTTTTCAGGAACAACTCCCAGAACAAAACAGCAGAACTGGCCCTTCGGGTGAGCTAATATCAATGCCAGTCAGGATCTAAGCTGAATGGTGTGTACCACAGTCTCAACTGTGGTTTTAGACTTAAACCTCACCTGCTAAATACGCAACCTCAAAAAAATTGTCACCCTATGCTGTACCTTTCAATGCTCATGGTGCTGGTGCCTGAGGACAGTCATACTGCTTTGGTAAAATCCAACCCCTCCTTATCACTGTTTGAAAGCAAAAAAAGCAAAACCAAAACAAACAAACAAAAATCCAAACCACAAAATAAAAATAGAAACAGCAAAAAGATGATATCTGGCTTCACCACATCTCATGAGTACATGCATTGACAAAAGCAAAATCATATGCAGACATAGAAGAAAGCACAGGTTCAAGACATATTTTAGGGAAAAATAGCAAAGCTTGGTGACTGACTAGTCTGTAAGGAAGCCAAAAGTTTAAAGTTTGAAGAGGCAAACTTTAAAACCAACTGGAGGGCCTTTTCAGAATCTCCCTGCCAATGCTCCCATCAGCTTGGAGAAAAGTAATCTCCAAGGATAAGATCACAGAAAAAGTCCACACAGTGATTCTAATGGGCACTGAGGTGTGAGGTAAGGTGGGGGGCGGAGGGATGAAGGATGCCATCTGGGTTTGCAGCTTGGGTGCTCTGTGGAGAGAGGATGCAGGAGGAAGAGTAGCTTTCAGAGGAAAAGAAAATGAATTTGGTTTCAAACTTACTGCATTTTAAGATGCCAGTGGAACATCCATGAGTAGTTTCCACCAAGTGCTTGAGTGTATGGGTCTGCAGATAGAGTGACGACGGAAACACTGAATAGGGTCACTTGATAAAGGTATAAGTGAGAAGATGGGGCAAGGCGGCATACCTGAGGTATACCAACTTTTATGAAGAAGCAGGGACAGAGGAGGCCGTGAAGAGAGAAGATGTAGAAGAATGATCAGGCATCAGAAGAAGAATCAGCAGTGAGTGCGGCTAAAGAAGCTAACAGGCTAGTGAGTTGCAGACAACGAGTCAAATGCAATAGAGACAGCAAATATGATAAAGGTTGAAATAAATGTCAGTTCAATTTGGCAAATAGTGACAATAGTTTCAGTGGGGCTAGAGACAAAAGACACAGTGTAACAGTAAGGAAAGGATGGGAAGTAACGAATCAAAGAACCCAGAAATAGACCAGGAATGTTAACATCTAAGCTTGTTAGCACAAATGTCCAAGAAAACCTGCACAGCAAAGGTACGCTGTGAGCCCTGGGAAGAGTGATGAATAAATAAACACAAATCCTTTATAACTTCTGAATAATATTCAAAATACCCTAGTCTTGCCAACAGTGGATCCATAGATTCAGCTGTACCGTAGGAGAAGTATAAAATTTGTGTATCTATCCTAAAGATGGATTTCGGAAAAATCTGATCCCTAACAATCAAATGTCTGCAGATTAATGTCAAAGTAGTCCCTTATCATGTAAATACAATAAAAGAGGACAGAGATACCACACACACACAAATCCCACAGTACCTTAGTTTGGACATGGTAGCCAGGGGAATAAATTAAGGTCGCTCTGAGCTCATCTGTTTATATCTCAAAACAAAGCTCAACAGAACTGAATGATTTTTAAAGTATACTCTTTAACAGGTGTTTTGCAGGTGCACTCTTCAACTGAGGGATTTTGAAAGTGAACATTGTTTCAAATTGAAATGAATGAAAGCACAATACATGTAGTTTTGCTCCTTAAATAATCATTCCTGTAAGAGGAATTATCAATTTTTTTTGTCAGTTCACATACACAAGTCATTGTTTTCAAAACATGATGCACTTCCATGGACAAATACAGTCTACAGGTTACAAAAAGATAAGACATAATAGCTGTGACTTTCAGAAAGGTAGTTAGCCTTTCTGTGCCTCAGGTTCTTCACCTGTAACATGAGGGATTATAATAGCGCCTACTTCACTGTAAAGATCAGAGGATTTTGTGTAGGTAAAATACAAGGAAGACTGCCTCATGTGTTGTAAGAGTAATATGTTTGCTCTAATTACTGTGACACTCTTACCACCACCATACACCATAATGACACAACAAGGAAATCGAAACAGTTATCTCTAAATCTCAAGCACTAAAGGCCATGCTTCAGACTGTGAGTATGACGTTTCTATAGGGACAACCTAGAGTGAGTTTTATATATATTATATTTACCGGCAGTTACTAATCACTGACCGATCTCACCCTTGACTGAGACACACCTAAAAGCCACTGACGACACACTCTGTGTTGATACTATGGATGACATTGGCTAGAATCAATGACCCCCCATGGTCCCTTTGACACCACTTGTTATGCTCTTCAATTTATCTATGTGTTCAGAAATTGGAGGGACCATAACTTTGTCAGTTAGTCACTGTCTCCGTAAGTCTCCGCCTGCACGAGCAAGTTCTCCAAGTTGGTTGCTGGTGGGTCTAAGCAAAAACACATGACAAACTGTGAGTGTACATTGTCAGCAATACACTTTCTTTTCAGATTTGGCCTTAGGAAACACGAAAACTTAATGTTTTCTTATTATCATAAGCAATAACCAGAGTGGTCATTTAGACCATTTAATGGATTCACTCTATTAGTAAGGGGATTCAAAGTCAAATTAAAACAATTCTAAATTACTTATTTGACATATGTGGTATCTATGTAAAACAGCATCATTTTATATAACAAAACTCCACACTTTTGTACTCTGTAGGCCTTGGGAGGGGACACTGATGTTGACTCAACCTTGAATGTACTGACTGAATGATACGGAAATGTTACAACATTTGCAAGAGATGAAGTCATAAAAATTATATACCGTACAGTTATTCTGAGTCTCCAGGCCTGCATGTGAACATTTCTAATGACGAGGAGCTCTCCACTTTTGAGGTTAGCTCTTCCACTGTTTCAGTTCTCATCTGGAGACAGTCTCTTCATACAGAACTGAATTTTCTGCCTCTAGCTTCGCATACTGACTTTAGGTCTTGTCCACTGGTACAACACAGAGGGAGTCTAATCTAAGGGTAGCAAGTTTCATTTCAAATACCAATTCCAGTTGTGTAGTACTGGGCACCTGAAGCGTGTTCTTCAAAAGGATTTTGAAGAGTCAATCTCTAACTCAACAGAAAAGACACCTTTAAATAGATATTTGTTACAGACTCAAAGGATGTAATTAGGATAGCCTTTCAATACTTTCATTTCAACTTTAAAATATCAGTCCCTCTACTTGACTCCCCATAGGCTGAAAAACAAAACAAAACAAAACAAGATTGGTCTAGAATTCTAAAACAACTGGTCTCCACTCAGACATTCAGAGTCTCTCTTTGGGTAAGGAGCAAGAACACATGTACCCAAGACTGCAAACACCGATGAAACAACTCTCAAGACTATGGAAAAGTGATATATCTTTTCGCAGCCATCTACCCAACGCTAATGCACACATGTGCACAAATAATTTAAAAAAGAATGTCATAACAACATCCCACATAAAACACAGACAGACCCAGTTCAGTCTCTTAGGACTAAAACAAATGATGTAATATTTCTGTTGTGATTTTGCCAAAATGATTAGAGTGCTTTTTTATTTGGGTGAGGTTTGATGTTTTAAAGATATATTCTCCCATTGTCTGAATATTTATTTTTTTAACATGGTCAACAATGCAAAAAGACATCAATCTTATGAATCACAACACTTCCTAGAGGTGGAGATTTGCTCTTATTTTAACTTTAGAAGGCAACATGCTCCCTTTTAAAACAATACATTTTGCCACAGTTTTTCCTTTAGAGGTTAAATACACAAGATATTCATACACTTCTTCCATTAAAATAGATGATGCATCACTTACGGTATGAAAAAAAAGTGAAAAGAAGGCATCGATGTAGTAAAGAATGATCTGTTTATTACCAGATCACTGTCTCTTCTAAATTTCTGAACCACCAGCGAACCGGCCAAAGGAAAGGTCTTAGGGAATTTTGACATTCAATGATAAACCTCCATAAATAAATCCATGCATAAATCAAACCTAATCGTTTAAAATCAAACTTCTTTTGGGAAACATTAATATGATAAATGATGACATCATGACATTACTGAAGACTATTTTCTACTAAAAAAATAAACTTGACTATTTCTAGCTGGTCTACTTTTCCAAATCATATCATATTTCATAGGGACAATTTTTGATTTCTGAGACTGAACATTACTACTGGCTCAGAATATTTCAGAGAAAAATGAGGCAAATTGCAGAAATTTGCAGGAATTCTGAAGATAACATTGAGACTATTGGAACAGGAATACCAAGTTTTCCTTTAACCTCTCCACAGTTCAAAGTGATTAATCTCTCATAAAATGTTAAAGACCAAATTAACTTAAAATGAAATTAAAGTTATACCAAAATCTGTTTAAGAGAAGTGTATACAAAAGAATGGCAAGCTTCAACTCATAAATAAAAACGGACTAATGGGGCCAGATACCCTAATAGACACAAGAATTCCTGGGTAAAAGTCTGCTGAAAAATAAGATATTTACATACTCTCAAAGAGTCACCTCACAAATTACTTACTGTTTATTAAAAAAACCAAACAAAATAAAAGCCAAAAACAAACAAACAAACAAAAAACCCATATAACTTCATAGTGGAGGAACTGGCAGATACCACCTAAGCAAAGTGATCAAAATGACGCATTAGCATTAGCTGTAATGAGACAAACTGACATCACCGGCCTGCAGAAGGGACACATATCACTTCTGCAGATAAATCACGTCTACAAAATAAGCAGTCTTTAAATATGGTAGGGTCAAGAAAGACAAAGACTGAGGAACTACACTATATTAAATAAGCCCAAGGAGACATGAAAATTAAATGCAATGTGTGATCTAGGGATTGGCAAAATAGCTATAAAGAACACTTCTGAATATGGACTGTGGGCTATTATCATAATAGTATTTTTCAATGTTAAATTTCCTGCTTTGATGCTTATACTGTGTATACATAAAAGGATGCCCAAGTACTTAGCATATATACACTAAAGTATTAGGTATAAAGGAGCATGGTATCTCTCACTTGCTGGTATCTGGTTCAGAAAAACAAAATGATGCACACCCACATATGTATATACAAGCATGCATACATACATATGGGGGACAGGAGGGAGGGAGTGACAGAGCAAATGGGACAAAAAATAAACAACTGATAGTCTAAGGAAAGAATATACAGGAATCCCATGTACTAGCTTTGCAACTATTCTGTAAGTTTGATTTATATCAAATAAAAAGTTATAAACAAACAACAATAAAGAATAACAACATGTCCCAGTTTGTCTAACTTGGACTTTTAAGCCTCCTAACCAAAGACCTGATCCTAGGGGGTTTCCATATGATTTCTTCTTTGGAATGTTAAGAACAGTCCAGTATGCCTCACAGAGAGCGTAAAGCTTGGATTTCTTTTGCATATGGCTTCAGTTTAAGAGTGTGAAGTCTCTACAGCGTCAGGTACAGTGTCCCTTTAGCTGATGGTTTGACTGACTCTGCACGGGGAGAGCAAACACACTGGTAATGGTTACCAGGCAGATTTTTAAAGATGACTTACAAGCTCTACTCTTCCAAATAAGTAAAAATATTCAACTTTCCTAAGATGGTTGTAAAAGGTTATTACTTCATAGTTTTAAACCATATTGAAGATGACAGATGCAGCATCTTACAATAAAATAATAAAAGCACCCTTACCACAAACTAACCCGCTTATAATATTTGACATATGGTTCTAGAATTCTTCAAATGAATACATCTTTAACCATAATATTTTCAAGAATTAGCAAGTTGCTCAAATATTTAGGATTTGTGCAAATGAATACTTTTTTTTTCTAAATTTTCTTTGCTTTTTTTTTTTTAAAGATTTTATTTGAGAGAGAGAGAGAGCACGCACACACATACACACGCACACACATACACACGCACACACATACACATGTGCAAGCTGGGAGGAGGGGCAGAGGGAGAGGGAGAAGCAGGCTCCCAGCTGAGCATGGAGCCTGCCCTGGAGCTCGATCTCAGGACCCTGAGATCATGACCTGGGCAGATGCCCAATCAACTGAGCCACCCAGGCGTCCCACAAATGAATTCTTTAACATTAAAGACTACAAATGTTACAATGTCTTGAGTATAAAAGTGATTTACATAAAACTGAAAGTATTATATAATCTACCCTAATATACTGATATATGAACTTAATCAAAGCAAAGCCTCTGACATTTGCTAAGGATACAGTAAAATCATAGGACTAGGAGATAATGTTTATTGAAGGTGTAAGTGACGCTCACAGCAACTTATACACAATCTTGGTAATACTAGCCAGATGCCTGGTTTCATATTGGCTGCCCCACCTCACCCATTATTAGATGATGACTTGAGGTATAATCGTGGGCATCTATGACTGGCCTAGAAATCTCAGTCCCCTTGAGAGTCTCTGGAGTGGCACTGTCACTATGGTTGCCAACATTTTCCAATTCTGATGTGCACTGATGCAGGAACCGGAGTGTAACGGACATGGCAGGTGTTCAATGACATAAAGGAGTTTAGTAAATGTCCCATGCAGTCAGGCTGCAGTGAGTCACATCCATCAACTGAAACAGATGCCAAACTGAGACTGTTATTTACTCCTGGAATGGTGTCTTGCTAGTGGACTCCACTGTGGTATTAAAGTAGTTTACAATTTCAAAAATAATTAAAGATAAAGCATAATGTCCCCAAGGAGTAAAATTCTTTTTTTTTATTATGTTAATCACGATACATTACATCACTAGTTTTTGATGTAGTGTTCCATGATTGTTTGCGTATAACTGGTGCGTCTGCTTTCAAGATCTAAAGCAACATTTTGTCCAGTGCTTAAGAAATCAAAATTCATGGGCGCCTGGGTGGCTCAGTTGGTTAAGCGACTGCCTTCAGCTCAGGTCATGATCCTGAAGTCCCGGGATCGAGTCCCGCATCGGGCTCCCTGCTCAGCAGGGGGTCTGCTTCTCCCTCTGCCCTCTTCCCTCTCGTGGTCTCTGTCTCTCATTCTCTCTCTCTCAAATAAATAAATAAAATCTTAAAAAAAAAAAAAAGAAATCAAAATTCAAGACAGACCACCTCCAAATGGAAATATTTTCTAGTTTGGGCTTACAAACATAAAATTAGCAAAAGATATTTAAAGCAAAGAAAACTGTTGGGGCTCAAATGTCTTGTCAGTTTGAATTTCCTAAATTCACAGAACAAAAGGAGGACGAGGTACATGAAGAACCATAAAAAAGAAACATATATGCAGGAGGAGAGAACAGAAGAAACGCTGAGAAAATTATTAAATATTTGAAATGTAGAGTGAGTTATTAAAATGCTTAACAATGTACCAGCTAGTCTCTCATTCAAAGGAACAGTAAGTGTTACAAAGAAATGGAATGAAGTTAAAAGATTTATTAGGGGATTTACAGGTTTTAAGTTTGGGGAAGTAGTAAAGTCTACTAAACATACCCCAAAAGCAAAAACAAAACAAGAGAGAGAGTAGTAACTCTGACTTAAGAATTTTAAACTATTCAAAGAATTCAAATTCAATTACAATTACAGTTGTAATCATCTCTAACATTCCCTGTTGGTTAAGAAGGAAATTTTATGGAAAATTACACTTAGGCCTCTTGCCAATCTTATGGATTGATAACTAGTATCTCCAGGTATCCTTTAATAGTCTATTAATGTAGATGAAGAAATGTAAAGTATTTTAATAAAATAGAGAAGCAACACATTAGAACATGAGCCCAAGCTTTGGAAGAGGGAGAACTAGATTTGAACTATTCTTTTTGTTTGTTTGTTTGTTTGTTAACATTTTTTATTTAAATTCAATTAATTAACATATAATGCATTATTGGTTTCAGAGGTGCAGGCCTGTGATTCATCAGTCTTATATAACACCCAGTGCTCATTACATCACATGCCTTCCTTAATGCCCATCACCCAGTTATCCCACCCCTCCCATCCCCCACCACTCCAGCAACCCTCCGTTTGTCTCCTGAGATTAAGAGTCTCTTATGGTTTGTCTCCCTCTCTGGTTTCGTCTTGTTTCATTTTTCCCTCCTTTCCCCTATGATCCTCTGTTTTGTTTCTCAAATTCCACATATCAGTGAGATCATATGATAATTGTCTTTCTCTGATTGCCTTATTTCAACTGTTCTTTCACTACCCATTACCTGAGAGACCTCGGACAGGTTCCCGAGTCTTGCTGACCTTAGTTACTTCATCTGCAACATGGAGATGGCAATGGTCACATCCAGCAGTTTAGCGCAAGGGTTAATGCACATGAGGAACACAGCACCTCTGGTAGTGCCTCGATATATGTTAACTCCCTCTGTTTTTACTTTTATTAATTAGAAAATTAATTAGAAACTTGTGTGAAGTTTTAAGTCTTCGAACCCAGCACCAGAATTTTAGATGTTCCTGATCATAGGGTTTACCAGAAGCCATGAGTTTCAAAAGACACACATACAAAGTTGTACACTTTGTGACACAGAAGAGCACACGTAGCACAGAAATGGGGTAGAGGTCTTTGAAGAATGAACCACAGGTCATGGGGATAACCGAGTTGACAAGTCAACTACTATCAGAACCAAACAAGACGTGGGGTGTTATTAACCATAGTGCTACTCAAACAGGCACACCACCTTTCTATTGTACTAGACATTGGTCAGAATCATCTATCCATTCTCTGTTCTGATTTTTTCTTCTCTGAGTTTTGGAAATGGATATAATCACCTGTGAGAGTGTCTACAAAGCAGCAAAGAAAGAACTAAATAAAGTGGGAAGATAGCCTAAAGAAATGTTAGCTGGAGAAGAGAACAGTATGTCTCTTAAGGATCTCCAAGAACTCTAAATCTCTTCTACTTATCTTTAGCTTTGAGAGCCATGAGAGAGACTTGTAGGACCACCTTAGAATAATTTAAATAGATAAATTAAAATTAAATAATAAAATAAGTAAACAGTATGTCTAGTTATTAAGATACTGTCTCTTAGCTCCCAAACTACATGTCTATACTGAGGTCTGGGACACTGGGGGTTCAGCAAACTACTTTCTCCTTTGCCAGCAGGCTTCCTGACAGATTTCCCCAAGAGCAGTGGATGGGGATTTGCTGCTCCCTTGAGCACCATCCCCAGACTCTTTTCCTCTCCCCACATCAGCAGGTGGTTCCAGGTCCTGGCTTGTTTTCATAGGCCCAATCCAGCATCATTGCACCCCTTGAAAGTACCAGTGCAGCCAGGCAGAACCCCTCCTCTAAGGTCCCCAATCCTAGCTATGTGGAGTCTCACCAGTCCCAGCTATGTGGAGCTCCTTCTCTCCAAACTCCTTAGTCCCAGCTCTGTCAGAACCACTGAGCTCCCGATTTCAGTTCTGAGGGGTCCTTCTCCCTGTCCTCTTCAATCCAGCTCTGTGGGACTCCTCCTCTGAGTGCTCAGTCACAGTTCTGCAGGGTCCCCCATCCAAACTACTCAGGTACTCTTTGTCCAGGCCATACTCTCTTAGAGATCAGAGATCTAGGGCCCAGCCCCTCAGAGCGCTCTCCTGGAATCTCTACGTTCTTTGATAACCTCAACTTCTTCACTTGGTTCCCCAAGGAATGATAGCTGCTTCCAATATTTACCTGAGCATTCCTTTTTTTCTTTTTCTGTCCTCTAACATGTGCTAACCTAATTCTCCATATTAAATTAATTCTATTAAATAGTAAATGTGGTTTCCGCTTTTCTGACTTCACTCAGAACTAATAGAAGCAGTAAACCAAAATGAATGGATTATCTTTCTCTGTGTACTCACAGCTTTCTGGGACTAGTACTTAATTTTGTTTTTATTAATTGCTTATACATAATGTCTGTCTGAATTGTTCACCAGAAGATATGCCAGTTTTTCAGATTAATATTTCCCCCCAAAATGTTATATATTAGTACAATTCATCTGCAAACATATATTTAAAGTCATTTAAAACATAGCTAGTTCTTTTAATTAAATTTCATATGTTCTTTAATTGTGTTTACCTTTGAATTTGCTAAGCTATATAATTTCTTCATAAAGAATAAAAAAGGCTGAGTAATCACACATTTTAAATTAGTGGGGCCCAAGATGATTGAATTTCAACTCTAATTCAAACATATTCCGGGGTGGCTGCCTATTTTTATTTCCTCTTACATAAAATTATGAAGCATGTTATACTATAGAGGAGCATACATAGCATGTACTTAACATTTACTCAATTTGCAACTTAAGAAACAGAACTTGCAACTGATTAATCACTAAATGCTACCCCCAAAACTAATAATACACTCTATGTTAACTAAATGGAATTTAAATAAAAAATTAAAAAAAAAAAAAAAGAAACAGAACTTAATCAATACTTCGCAAGAGTCCCATGGCTCCCTACATTCTGCCCTTGGCCCCAGAGACAACCACTACCTTCAAGTTTTCCAAATAAAGCACGTCAATTTATGTTGCCATAATCAGTGTAAAGGAGTTCTCATTAATCCACATCTTTGCCAATATTTCACATTCTCTGACTTTCTGTATATTTGAAAAGGATACTACTCTGTATCCTGAGATGAGATTCTAGGTGTAATTTAAGAAGTTCTTGACACTTACACTCTCACATTTAACATGCTGTCATGCATCTCTGCAAATTTCCATTTATGTAGCTATTAGTGTACCTTTACCAATGTTCTCCTATAGGACAAGTTCATCCAGACAGCTTCCGGAAGAGAAATCATTTTAGCTGAGTACAGAAGAAGGAGGAGGAGTTTGCTAATTTTAAGTAAAAACAAAACAAAACAAAACAAAACAAAAAAACAACTGCAGAACCTCAGTCACAGAGAATGAAACATTCACATGGAGACTATTGTAAATGATTTTACTCCCACAGTGAGCACATACTACATATGGAAGACTACGCTTTCATGTGATAATTGGCCTATACTGGGTCCCTGTGCAAAAGAGCATCTTGGGCGCCTGGGTGGCTCAGTTGGTTAAGCGACTGCCTTTGGCTCAGGTCATGATCCTGGAGTCCCGGGATCGAGTCCCACATCAGGCTCCCTGCTCAGCAGGGAGTCTGCTTCTCTCTCTGACCCTCCCCCCTCTCATGCTCTCTCTCTCTCTATCTCATTCTCTCTCTCAAATAAACAAATAAAATCTTTAAAAAAAAAAGGGCATCTTACTTCATTGAATTAATCTAAGTGGGCTGTTGCACAAAAAGAAAAACATTTTTGTAAAATACACTTTGTAACACAATCACGGATAATTTATAAAATTAAATGTATCTTAACTCAAAATGTCAGAGAACTAATCACCTTTAATTAGCTGTGGTTTTCTCAAGGCAGTTGGCTCAGAAAAGCAAGTGATTAGTGAAAATGAGGAAGTACAACCTTACTAGTTTTTTCTAATATGAATAAATGGCATCAAATCTTAGAATTGAATGACTGATGACTTTATTTTCGTCTCATTAACTCTCCCTTCCACTAGCAAAATTACCACTGAAAATAATGGAGGCTCAAGAGATTTACAGCATGAAAAGTCTAAAAATCTTGAAAACTGTTTATTTGAATTGAGTGCATCTGCATATTAATATGGGGGAGGGAAGGGGAAATGAGAAAAGAAAGATACGTGAAGCTTACTAACTTTGGAAAAAATATCAAAAATGAATACATTTCTTTCAAAGCTTTTGCCAAGAAATGTAAACATCTCAAACAGCAAAACATTATAGCAACTGCAGAGTGTGACTGAAAGGAGATTAGGGAGTGATACCACTACTTTACATCACCCTCACTGCCCCTAACAACTAGAAAGATCTGTTAGTTTCTCTCCATCTTCTCTGTACCATCTTTGGTTAAAACCACCATCATCTTTTATTTGAGCCCCTTCGTAACTGGTCTCCCCAGTTCTGTGCCTGCCAGAGCAATATTTTCACAACATAAATCATATCACTCTAATTCCATAAGTAGGATCTTTAAGGGGCTGGATATTGCATTTGGAATAAAATGTAAATTTATAAAGCATACAAACTTGTTACACTATACATGATTGGAAAACTTTCTCTCTCATGTCATGCTCACTGTGTTCTGAGAATACAGGGGCTTTTAGACTTTCCTCTCCCTGAAATTCTTCTCTGCCCCTCCTCATTCTCCTTCCCATCTACTCCAGGTACACACATACTCCTCATCCATTTCCAGTGTCTCTGCCCAGCGTGCCTATGTTGGCTTTTGTGATCTAGTTGCTACATATCTCTACGGTTTTATCACTTTCTACTTCCCCTGCACTAAGCCTGTATTTAAGTCACATAGGATTGTTTACAATTCCAAGAACGTACTCATCTCATGCCATGGAACTGGGCAATTTGCCTCTTCAAATTTCCTTCCATAAATTTTTCACCTGTAAAGTATTCCTAAGTCATGACTCATTCTAACAGCAATTCCTAACTCAAGCCTTCCCTAACAAATTAGGGAAGTGGACGGCTTACCTTCCACACTGCTTTCTGTATCTATTTGTCAACATCATTGCAATACTATGGGGTAATGACCTGTGTTTGGCTTCTTGATTACAGATACATTCTTGAAATATAACCACCAATTAATTATTCATCTTTTGTCTCTAGGAATTGAGCAAAGTATCTTCAATAAAAGTTCTGAGTTCAGCTGCATTTGAGAACACTTATTTGGATAAACTTTGTTGACTTAAGCAGACCAGGCTCAGTATTTTATAGACATGCTTGATACATATAAAATTCCAACAAGGAAAATTACACAGTAAAAACACAGCTCTACTGTTTCAGATGAGGATATTAGGATAATGAAAATTTGATAGATTACTTGTAAAAAAAATTTACATTACATGAGACGGATACACATAATATAACAGAAGAGAAGGTCATATAGAAATGCCATATAAAAAGAGAAACAGATTGCTCAACAACTACTGTGGGATTCTATTGGTATCCCTTCCACTCTTTCATCTGCTATGCTAAAGCACACTATAATTTGAAAGATTCCAGTTCTCACCTATTTCTAATTAAAATATACCTTAGTAATTTTAAAATCATATTTCTCATACTAAGGGTGCTCTTGACTTTTAGTAGGAATAACAATTCTAGATGTAATAGGAAAATCTGGGTGGGTGATGGAAAGCGTGCTGAAATGAATGTGTGAAATTGGGTATCTGCTGCTGACTCACTTGGAGCTCTGATCTTAGCCAGGTCACAACAGGATTGTGGGCTTTTCATGCTCCTTGCATATTTTTTTACTTCATTCTTGATGTAATCTCTTCAAGTTCTGAAGGACTTTAACAAATCCAAACTAAGTCATAGACTACTTTCCACCTCTATTCACTCCTCCTGTGTTCCCTTCTGTAATAGGTTTGCATCCATCCAGGTATATAAGATAGAAATTAAAGTCATTTTGTATCTCTTTTTTCTTTACCTTGTATATATCAGTGCGATTACAGAATCTTGTTCCAGTGTATCTCGGAAAACTCCCATAACCTTTTCTCCTCTTCATTCCAACCACAAGGAACTTAGCTTATGCCCTCAACATCTATGACTAGCTAGCTAGGTCTCCTGCTTCTGGTCTCCCCTGTAAACCATCATTCACAAAATCTTCATGGCGGGCTTTCAAAGATGCATGTCCAAGTGTGTTGCATCCTTGCCTAAAAGCATTCCCATGTCTAAGCAACAATCACAGAATCAAGTCCAAACTCCTCAGTCAGTCCTTAAGACCCTTCTCAAGGGTGCCTAGACATCCTCCAATTGCACACCCCTGAGCACCCTATACTCTAGTTTTATCAGATTTTACCATCCATTTCTTTACTTTATTGGTTCACTTACTTACTTACTGAGTCCAGATCATGTCAGGCATGTACTAAGAGCTAAGGGCAGTCAATGTCAAATCTTCCCTGAAGGGTTCCATTCGGAAAAACCTTAACAGGGGCAACATTAGCGTTGATGTTAAGAGGATGAGCTCTGGATTGGGTTCCCCAGGTTCAAATCCAGTCCCCTTTGCAGGGTATTTAATATCTCTAACTTGTAGTTACCAATTCACTAAAGAGAAGATTAATGATAATATTATCATCATAAGGATTAAATTATGTTAATATATGTAAAACACTGACACAGAGTAGGCACAGCAAGCTACCTTGAAAGGCATATAAAAATTACTGGTTGGGGGGCTTTATCAAACCATATATATGCACAATTCTGACCATACTTACGAATTCTGTTGCAGTAAGCCAACTCAGGTATGAATATTTTTTGTCCCTCAGACGTAAACCTGATATAAATTAAGAAATGCCTGGCCCCATGGGTCAATAGATAATCAAAGCCAAAAAAGTGGCAAGACTGGTGACTTTGCTCATGCTCTTTCCCACTGTTGAAATTTTATTTTTCTTTCTCCTGGAGAAAATTTTACTGATATTTCAAAGTCTGATTTAAATATAATTCTCCAATTATATATATATATTTAATTCTATGTTTCTATAGTATCTTCTTTATATAACTAAATGTTTGTTATACCACATAGTGGTTATTCATATAATCATTGGCCCTCTTATTAATACTTATTAATACTTACTACTTATTAATACATACTATGAACTATGAGGGGTCTATTTTTTATTTGTACTTTCTATTAATTTAATAAACATTTGTTGAATGATAATTAAGGTATTAGACTATAATAGCTCCAAGATTCCTTACAATCTAAATCTAATAAATTATTAAGAATCTGAAAAAAAAGTTCATGGCTTCTGATCCAGTAATTATAATTCTAGGAATCTATGTTAAGGAAATAATCAGAGATATAGTAAAAGCACTATGAATAAAGATGGTCAACATATTTCTTAAGAGTAGAGAAAATTGGGAAAAGTCTAATTTCTTTCTTACAAGAATCAAATTACTCAGTAAATTATGGCACAATCATAAGGAGGATTATTATGAAATCATCTGAAATGGTTTTTGAATTGTATTAAATGGCATGGAAAAATGCTCACGTTATAATTTTCAGTGGGAAAAAACATGTAAGTTATACAAGTGAATACAGATGTCCAGTCAAATGGAATGATGAATTCATAGGCTGAGCCTTCCTTCTGCTGAAAACACATAGCAATAAATGAAAACATAAAAAGAGAAAAGCAAACAACACAGTATGCTTTAAAAAACGTTAATATCTCCTTGGACCAGAAATTTTAGAGTAGCCCAAGTTAATAAGCAGTGCTGAAGCAAGAGGTCAGTGGAGCGTGCATGTAGAGAAGAAGGTAAAGAGCTTGGCTTATGTAGAGCCTGGTGAAGGGAGAGTTCACACAGCTGGAAATGGAACCAGTCTCACTATTAGAAACCCAGAGCTGTGACTGAGCTCCCCAGGTCATGAAAAGAGGATGAAAACAGCTACAGTCCACATGTAGCTATGTGACTGGGGCAGCAAGCCTAGGCAGACACAGCTTTCCAGGCAGCCCTGAGCTAAGTCAGTCACTAGTTTGATACTGAATCTGTAATAAGCCTCATATGTACATGTATGTACATTTATGTAGGCACAGGGCAGGAGTCCCAGGCTGCCAACAGAAGCTTTGGTTCTGGCCTGGGGGGCCAAAACAGGCCTTGTCAAAGCAATTGAAAAAATCAAGAGAATGAAGGATTTGGGTGGTCAGGAGAAGGGAGAGAGCAAGGGACTGACAGACTGATAGGCAGTTTCTGTCAAAGCCTCAGCTTGCAACACAGAAGCAATCATAGACAATACATACATAATTGTGTGTGTATGGCTATGTCCCAGCTGAACTTGACTTACAAAAAGAGGGCTCAATTAGCACACAGGCTGTAATTTTCTGACACTTGTTTTAAATCAACATTCCAATACCAAAATGAAACTAATGAATAGAAAGATAGCTTATAGGGGCGCCTGGGTGGCTCAGTCGTTAAGCGTCTGCCTTCGGCTCAGGTCAGGATCCCAGGGTCCTGGGATCAAGCCCCGCCTCGGGCTCCCTGCTCAGCGGGAGGCCTGCTTCTCCCTCTCTCACTCCCCCTGCTTGTGTTCCCTCTCTCACTGTGTCTCTCTCTGTCAAATAAATAAATAAAATCTTTAAAAAAAAAAAAAAAGATAGCTTATAACTATTAACAAATGAAAGATGGATTCATTTTGGATGAAACAAAAACTATAGAAAATCCAAAAAGGTCTTCAATATATTTTTATAAACCTCAAAGAGATAAAGGAAAGATAATATCTAAAATAAGAACAAGAAATTACTTTAAAGGTAAAAATACATGCGATAAAAATCATATTAGAAAACTTGGAAACAAAAATATTATCATGACTAGTTATACTGATAATACAAACATCAGATTGGACAGAGCCAAAAAGAGACTTAACGAACTAGAAGACAATGTTGAGGAATGCACGAAGATTATAGCAAAAAAGGTGGTGGTGGATTTTTAAAATATGAAAGAGAAGTTAGGAGACAGAGAGAGTGAGACTAAAGTGGCTCCAATGTACATCTAAAAAGAGTTTCAGGTAAAGGAAAGAAAAGTGATAAACACTGAACAGATAATTGTTGAGAATTATGAAGACATTAAGGAAAACATCAGTCTTCAAGTTGAAAGTTTTCACTAAGTACAGAGCAAGACAATGAATGAATGAATGAATGAATGAATGAATGAATGAATGAATGAATTCATAATGTGCATATTAAAGCAAAGCAAAAGCAGAATAAGAATAATGAGAGAATATAAATGTGAATTAATCAAATGACCCAACTATAGGGGCGCCTGGGTGACTCGGTCGTCAAGCGTCTGCCTTCGGCTCCAGGGTCCTGGGATCAAGCCCCACATCGGGCTCCCTGCTCTGCTGGGAGTCAGCTTCTCCCTCTCCCACTCCCCCTGCTTGTGTTCCCTCTCTCCCTGTCAAATAAATAAATAAAATCTTTAAAAAATAAATAATTTTGTGTGTGTGTGTGGTTTAGGTTTTATTTCATCATCATAAACTGAACTGTGCAATCCAGCTAGACCTGGGGATAAATAAATAAATGACCCAACTATAAAGCAGAAAATGTAACAATTACATGTGTCATGGCTCCAGTGGTATAATTTGTGCATACACAAGCAATACACACCCACACCAGATAAAAATATACCAAATATTATTGTTATTTATCATTGGACTGTAGAATCACAAATAAACACAATTTTTTTCTCCACATTTTTCAGTGCTGTTTGATGTTCCTATGCTGAACTGAGACTCATTTTAAAAATCATAGTAAAATGTTACGTTTTAAAGAGCTACTGGTTTCATTTGAATTGAGTTCATAATATCATTTTTCCCTCAAACAAAAAAAAAATCAGAAATTTACAATTGTAAATAAAATTGCCATGCACAAATATATGTCAATACAGACAATTTTAAAGACTGGGTTCTCCTGTATATCTCTGAACACAGACATGACTTCAATTTGAAGATATAGTTCATGAATTTTAAACATTTTCAAGTCTCTTATTGAAGGTGGGGGGAGGGGAGGAGGATACAGAAATAATTTGCATGAGAACATTCTTGTCCAGTTCCGGTAACTTAATTACTCAATGCCCCGTACATGTTGAGTTGATTTAAGTCATGTGGCAATTGCTACAATTGCTAACTAAGAAAGGCACTGGAACAGAAGTCGTCATTTGGCATGACTGCATCAAGAAACACTGCTGACAGCCAGAAGAGATCAAAAACAGATCAGGTTGCTTAACAAACTACATGTCACTGAGCTAAGAAAGCCAGGGGAGCACCCTGAGGAGCTGTGGAAATCTTGGGAACAACTGTAGAAACCAAACCTAGTGGATGTTCTTATAAAATGCTAAAATGAGACTCAGTTGTTTTATTACAATGCGTGAGCCATAACACATTATTTCCCAGTCTTTCCTTAGAAATAAATCAAGTCTTGAAGCAGAAAAAAAGAAGTGATAGAGGCAGAAGATGAGTAACTTAATGGGTATAGTTTATTTTTTATCAAACTAATCATACCATTTATTCTATTTTTTTCCTTATTATGAATAGCCAATACTTATTGGATATTTACTATATGGAAAGTATTGAGATAAACTCTTTATACACATCATCTCTCATTTTCTGAACTTTCTTAAAACAACTTGCTTCTGGAAAAAAAAGAAGAAAGTGAACAGGCTATTTGAATCTTCCTAAATGAGTTACCTAATTTGGTCACTTAGAAGGAATCATTTTTAATAAGTTATTTATCAAAGTAGACATTATTTTAAATTATATCAAAAGTAACATAATTCAATAGTCTTCAATTTGATTCCCATTCAGTCAAATCAATGTACATATCTAATTATATCTATCTCATTCCAAAAAGGGACACAAGACAATTTTACTTTAGGCCTTGTTGATATGAAATGCTACAGTCATGCTAAAACTTTCCCAGAAAATGAATTTAAATTTCAGCACATAAGATTTCCTTCCTTGTGTTACAAAATATCTTGTTTTCAATGGAAAAACTCAAATTTTGGAAAAGCAAAACGTAACACATATGATTAAATTATGATTTTTTTGTCAGTGTTTAAAGGATACCTCAGAGTTTGACAGCCTTGTAAATTGCTCTTCAAGCTAGTCTTGTTTTATAAGAACAGAAATATATAATTATATTAGTTCATAAACTATAGTTTCATTTCCCTACTTTCTTTGTAAGCTCCTTAGAGGCAAATGCCATGCTTCTATTTCTAACATGGCACTAGGCTTGCATTTCTTAAACTATGTTCCACTGACTAGAGAAACTATCAGATACTCTGTGAAAAAGTACTCTGTCATCAAATAAATTAGGGAAATACTAACACATTTCAGAGAACACTGTGAATTCCCTTTAAATTTATCTTATCCCAGCTGTTCTTATGTTCATTTGGTCATGAAACTTTCCATTTCTAGAGCAGCAAATTGTAACAATCCATAGACAAATGAGAAAATCCTGGGCGAGCAAATGCCATTGGTACTAGTTGAGGGAAGAGGCTTTTAGAGAAATTTGTCTTATCCCAATGGGAAGTATAAATTGTGAGGCTTAAAATCATCACCTTCTCACCCCTCTGAGGTACTAAAAATTGCCAAGATGCCCCCTCAACGTTTAATGTGTGTAGTTAACCACATTGCTTAAGAAGATAGATGTGCATGAGGAAACATTACCCAGGGCACTGGTCAATTGTCCTTTTCAAAACCACGATCTGGTGTGTGCTCCTTCCCTTGTTTCAGCTCTAAGACTTGTGAGAACTTGGCATTTTCATGACTACATGTATATTTAATAACTGTAATAAGAAACTATGTAGATATGAAAAATAAATGAAGTAACATTCCAAGTGATGCACCAACCAAAGCAAACAGAAATCCCCTGGTGATAAGATTACCATTGCACTCATTTATTAAATTACCTACAAACTACAAAATCCTCTGCAAGACCAAATTGTTGAAGTGTGAAGTATTTTCCAGATATTCCAGAAATGCCCCCAGCACCACATCAAAGAGACAGAGACAGAGAAAAAATGCAGAATTTCATAAGCAAACCAAGATACCTGGCAAATTTTGAAGTATAATACATACTACACATGAATGGTTAAGTTTCCTATTATTTTAAGAAATCATACTTAAATACATAGTATCATAGTATTATATAAATGTAACATAGTTTTATGTACTTTTTTTTTTTTTTTGCAAAAAGGCAGTCATTCTTGGGCTCAATCAATGGGCACCCTTACTTGAGGCTCTAAGGGAGAACATTTAAGTGACAGAATTTCACCCCTCCTTGGCAGTGATGATTGTATCTATGGTTTCCACAGCACCTTGCAAATGCCTGACATGCACCAGGACTATAAATAAATGTTATGGAGCATTTAGAAAATCAAACTATAGAAAATAGATAGAAAATCAAACTATATAATGTTGCTCTGTTGATTTAAATCCATATAAAAGCATCTGTGATGAGACTATAACAGCTCCATAAATTTGATTACAGGTCAAAATCTTTGGATAAATATTTCAAAACTGGGATACAATCTCTTAAAAAGTGATATCATATTTGATTTATAGAAAGAGGTAACCAACCCTCTTCTCATCTAGTAATACAACATCAAATGAAAATCTCACATAAATTTATTTATTCCCTATCTGTGCTTAACAGACTTAGCAAGAGATTGAAAGAGACAGCTGAGGTGTTCTCAGCTCTGCAACAAGAACCCTCATGATCATAAAGGGAATAAAGAGATTTTACATTCAAAATGAAAAAAAATTGTAAATTTTCTGTGTAAATGTGACTTTTCACTTAAAATCTCTTTATCTTAAAAATTATCATTGAAGTGTAATTGACATATAAGATTATTTTAGTTTTAGGTGTAAAATATAATGATTCAACATTTGTATACATTGTGAAATGATCACCACAATAAGTCTAGTTAACATCTGTCACCACACAATTTTCTTTCCTTGTGATGGGAACTTTTTTTTTATGATCTATTTATTTATTTTTGAGAGAGAGAGAGTGTGTGGTGGGGAAGGGCAGAGGGAGAGGGAGAGAGAGTCCTAAGCAGACTTTGTGCTGAGTGCGGAGCTTGACACAGGGCTCGATCTCATAACCATGAGATCACCCAGGCACTCCAACTGTGATAGGAACTCTTAAGACTTCTTTTCTTAGCATCTTTCAAATTTGTAATATTACTGACTAAAGTCACCATGCTATACATTACATTATATCCTCATGACACATTTATTTCATAATTGGAAGTTTGTACCTCTTGATCCCCTTCACCCATTTTGCCTACCAATTTGTTCTTTGTATCTATGAGCTTTGTTTTGTTTTCTGATTTTTTTTTTTAGGTTTTCTTTTTCTGTCAGGCTTATTTCACTGAACAAAATACACTCAAAGTCCATCCATGTTGTTGCAAATAAGATTTCATCCTTCTTTACGGCTGAGTCATATTCCTGTGTGTGTGTGTTTATGTGTGATCTATTGATGGACACTTCTGCTACTTCCATGTCTTAGCTATTATAAATGATGCTGCAATGAACAGAGGGGTGCAGATAGCTTTTCAAATTAGTGTTTTCATTCTCTTCAGATAAATGCCCAGAAGTAGAACGGCTGAACTCAATGACGGTTATATTTTTAACTTTTTGAGGAAACTCCATTCTGTTTTCCATAGTAGCTGCATCAATTTACACCACCACCAACAGTGTAAGTGGATTCCTTTTTCTCCACATCCTCGCCAACACTTGTTGCTTCTTATTCTTTTGAAACTAACCATTCCAACAGGTGTGAAGTGATATCTCATTGTAGTTTTAATTGGCATTTCCCTGATGGTTAGTGATGTTGAGTATCTTTTCATGTGCCTTGTGGCCATCTGTACATCTTCTTCGGGAAAATGTCTATTCAGATCCTCTGCCCATTTTTCAATTGGGTTGTTTGTGTTTTTGTTATTAAGTTGTATGAGTGCTTTATATATTTTCAATATTAACCCCTTATTGGATTTATCCCTTGCAAATATCTTCTCCCATTCAGTAAGGACCTTGTCCTATTATTGACAGTTTCCTTTGCTGGGCAGAAGCTTTTTAGTTTGATGTAGTCCCATTTGTTTCTTTGCTTCTGTTGCCACTGCTTTTGGAGTCAGATCCAAAAAAAATATCACCAAGACTGATATCAAGGAGCTTACTGCCTGTTTTCTTCTAGGAGTTTTATGGTTTCTGGTCTTACAGTTAGGTCCTTAACCTAATTTGAGTTAATTTTTGGGTATGGGGTAAGATACTATTCAGTTTTGGTTTTATTGCATTTGGATGTCCAGTTTTCCCAAACCTCATTTATTGAAAGAGACTGTCCTTTCCCCATTGTATATTCTTGCCTCTTTTGTCATAAATTGACCGTATATGTATGGGCTTATTTCTGGGCTTTCTATTCTGTTCAGTTGATCCATGCGTCTGTTTTTATGCCAATGCTATACCGTTCTGATTACTATTGCTTTGTAATATAGCTTGAAATCAGAGAGTGTGATGCCTCCAGCTTTATTCTTCTTTCTCAAAATTATTTTGGCTATTTGGGATCTTTTGTGGTTCCTATATAAATTTTAGGATCATTTGTTCTAATTCTGTGAAAGATGACATTGGAATTTTCATAGGAATTGCACTGAATGTATAGATTGCTTTGGGTAAAAAAGACATTTTTAACAATATTAAATCTTCCAAACAATGAGCATGGAATAGCTCTCCATTTATTTGTATATTCTTCAATTTCTTTCACCAATATGTCTTATAGGTTTTAGTGTATACATCTTGCACTTCCTTGGTTAAATGTATTCCTAGGTATTTTATTCTTTTTGATGCAATTGTAAAAATGAGTTTGCTTCCTTAATTTCTCCTTCGGATAGTCTGTTGTTGGTGCATAAAAATGCAATAGATTTTTGTATATTGATTTTGTACCTGAAACTTAATTTACTAGTTCTAATAATTTTTGGTGGAGTCTTTAGGGTTTTCTATATACAAAATGTTATCCTCTGCAAATACTAATAGTTTTACTCCTTCTATTAGAATTTGGATGGCTTTTATTTTAAATTTTTTTTTTAAAAAAAGTGAGAAAGGGAGAGAGGCAGAGGAAGGGGAGAGGGAGAGAGAGAGTCTTAAGCAGGCTCCCTGCTGAGTGCAGAGCCTGACCCTAGGCTCAATCTCACAACCCTGGGATCATGAGCTGAGATGAAATCAAGAGACACTTAACTGACTGAGCCACCCAAGTGCCCTTTAAATGTTACTTTTAATTTAGAAATCTGAAGAATTTCAGACTCATTTCAAAATGATTTGATACAAGGCTTCTCAGCTAACAATAAAATGTTATACATGCATGTGTTTTTTGACCAACTATGTGAAAGAAGATTTTTGTTGCCAGGAAAGTTCATAAGCCACAACATCTTGTGCAAGTATACCAAGGGGGGATAGGAAGGAACTATTTCTCTTTTAACAATAACATGAAAAATATACAAGTGTCCTTGGCTATCAAGTGAAAACAAGATGATCAAATTTGCTCCTGGTGAAAGGGATTGCTATTCAAATAACCAATATACTACTCAATAGCTAAATGTCTAATATACATAACTTTTTAAACAACAAAATAATAAGATTATTGGTAAAATTTTTCTTTTACCACACTAAAAAAATGTAGTTTTACAAAGCCATTAAGATTTACTTTCTTAAAAAAACATTGAAAAGTCTGTGTTTTTCTCCTTAAAAAAGCATTCGGTAATACAAACATGATCCTTTAAGATTATAAGTTACCTTTCAGGTCTTTCTTTAGTTTTCTGAGATCTTTTTGAAAATCTTCAAACTTCATCTGTGAGGCCTGAAAAAGGTCCTGGGGTTCTGGCAGTGGAAAAACACACTGTTCTTTTCCAGCATCCTAATTAGCAAGAAACACATAATTTTAAAACAAACCAACATTAATATAAATAAAGATACAACAACAATGGCAATGGCAAAACAACAAATAACAAAATCAAACTATATGTAAAAACTGTCTTACCTCATCAAAATTTCGAAGATAATAGGAAACAATATATGACAAAAGGCTTCTGCTATTGTCCTAGGCAGAAAGACCAAAGTAAAAATATATTTTTTTAAATATTAAATATGCAGTGTCAAGTAAAATAAATTCCAGTAAATCAATATATAAATGAGAACATTTAGAATAAAATGTGAGATCCTACATTTCAAAGTACTTCGGCCACTGCATCAAAGGAGTTTAATGGCACAGAAGATCCTGTTTTTCCCAATGTTCTAATCTAAGCTCCAAGTAGAAGCACAACTGTTCTAGGATGGAGTCTCAACTGTGAATACTTTGTTGCTTTTGCCCTCCTCGATCAGAAAATTAGTTCATTAATTGTTATGTTTTATCATTAAAAGGTATAACTACTACTTTAGCTGAAATAACTCAATCTTGCCAGCATTTATTTCTATACCATTTCTGGACCAGCAGGTATCATTCCAACAGTAAGACTGATTGAAATTTGTTAGTATAGGGATCAGGAAAATAAAGTTAAGTATTATTTTAAGTAAGCAGGGGCTTTAGAAACGGAAATACGTATTATAAATTGCTATGTCAGCAACTGAGATTGAGGAATTAATGTCCTCACAGCTATAAATAATGCAATGTATGTATTTCTATAGGAAAAAAAATGTAGGATTGTTCCTATTCTAATGGTTTTCGAAGAATAGCTTTTCACCCCCTTTCTGGCACACTTAGGGGCATTTTTAATGATTTCTCTTTTTTTGCATCACTTGAAATTAGTACTAGATAATTTGAATGTGGGAGGACAAATATATATATTTTTAAAAAACCGTACAACACAAACTACATCCCCTGAAATGTTCAATCTAACCATTATTTTCCCTCTATTTATACAAAGCAATATCCCTTAATAATTTAATTTGACATGATATGATAATACATCTTTTAGAGACTTCCCTCATAGTAATTTATAGTAATAATAACATAATAATATGTTATGCAGTTATACACTGCAATAATAAAAGTAATATATTTATTAGAAAGAGCATTCACTTGCAAATAATTAAAGCAACTTTCCTTTCTCCTTCCTAACTTATAAATCAATGAAATGGTTAACCATACTTGAATCAATTAACAAAACATTTATTAAATGCCTGCTGATAGGCATGCTGAGTGAAAATTCTGAGTGATCTAAATAACAGCTCTGTCCATACAGATCTACAAATAGTACTAAGAAGTAGACACAGTTATATTTGTTTTATACAGAAAGAACCAAATAAAGAAGACTTCACATAACTCTTGTGAGAATGCAAGTGAAATTATAAAATAAAATTTTGTTTCTTGATTTTATTATGCAATTTTTATCCAGATTATTCCTTGTAGTTATTTAAATTAATAAAATTTAACTTATTGGGAGATTGAATAAGATATATCAACCAATAAAAAACAAATAATCCTTTATTCATATATAATTATAATTATTAGAATCTATTTCAGATCCATTTTTATAAGCTAAATATTATGTTGGTGCTATTTATATTCTAGTGTTATTTGCAAATGTTACTTGTTTCAATCCAACAATCAGTTGTTAAGAACTATTCAAGTGCTTAGAAGAGAGTTTTGCTTTTGAACAAATGTGATTTATCCGGTTGACATACTGGAGGTTCCTGTGAAAACTTGTGCCATACAAATATAATAGCATCTGAACAAATATAACCATAAAAATCACCAAAATTGTATGTGCTGCTGGTGTTCCAAGACAGGATGATGGCTTTATTCAATTTTGGAAAAGCAGTGTGTGGGATTTCATAGAACTCAGTGAAAGAATGGTAAATGGATGTACGAGTGGATGTATGAATGAATGAGCAAATGAGTTGTTGGCCAACAGAAAAAACAATAAAAAGTATCTCTTTCTTAGGTGGGAATTACAGCTGACCCTTGAACAACATGGGTTTGAATTGCATGGGTCCACTTACACTTAGATTTTTTTTCAACAAATATAGTACAGTACTGGAAATGTATTTTCTCTTCCTAATGATTTTCTTAATAACATTTTCTTTTCTCTAACTTACCTTATTGTAAGAATACCATATATGTTACATATAACATAGGAAATAGGTGTTAATCGGCTAATGTTATTGGTGAGACTTCTCATCAACAGTAGGCTATTAGTAGTTAAGCTTTAGGAGAGTCAAAAGTTATACGCAGATCTTCAACGGAGCAGGAGGTCAGTGCCCTGCACCATTCAAGGGTCAACTATATTCATTATCTAGGAAGAACAATTCTAGTATTTCCATTTCTATGAGCCAGTCGTTTACTTATATTTATAATTTTAAAAACATGACCATAATTTTCTTTATCATATAGTTCTGTGTGGAGATTCTTTTTTTATTATTATTATTATGTTATGTTAATCACCATACATTACATCATTAGTTTTTGATGTAGTGTTCCATGCTTCATTGTTTGTGAATAACACCCAGTGCTCCATTCAATACGTGCCCTCTTTAATACCCATCACCAGGCTAACACATCCCCTCACACCCCTCCCCTCTAGAACCCTCGGTTTGCTTCTCAGAGTCCATAGTCTCTCATGGTTCATCTCCCCCTCTGATTTCCTCCCCTTCATTTTTCCCTTCCTACTATCTTCTCTTTTTTTTGTGGAGATTCTTTTATCAGAGAAACAGAATTCTATTATTTTCTAAGTTTACAATCTCACACATTAACTCTAACCAACATAGAGTTTCTCTAATATTATATTTTTACTGACACTCTCATAATCTCTTAGATGTTAATTTTAAACAAATACAAGTATAGAAGTAGGATCAAAAATTAATTAGGCCTGCAAAAAGGCTTAGACATCCCCACACATACCAGTATAAAGGGGAGGATGATATGTAGAAAAGCAGGATCATCTTTTACATTTTATTTTCAATCTACTTTCACCCATCTTTGTTTTGTTTTTAAAACACAAGCCTGCTGGCCTCCATTACTTAACACAGAAGAGGAATACCATCTAATTTATGAAAATTAATTAATCCTCAGACTCCAAAAGGATACATATTAGCAGACATGATAATAACAGAGTGAAAAATAATTATTTTTATTTTAAAAATCCTCTACTTGTTCTGCATGGAGCACTGGGTGTTAATATGCAAACAGTGAATCATGGAACACTACATCAAAAACTAATGATGTAATGTATGGTGATTACCATAGCATAATAATAATAATAAAAGAAACATAAAAAAAATCCTCTACTCGATTATGCATTAGACATAGGATTCACAATTACTCACTTTAGGAAACATTATTCACAAAATCATAAACATATGATGGCCATATACTTTTATCTAGTTCAGAACATCAAGACCTTGGAACATAAAGAAACATTTATTACAACAGGCTTACAGTCAAACTTATTACTAAATAAAGCATCTAATCTTCAATTTGCCTACATTCATTCATACAAAATACTTACACTGCTTTTGACATCTTTCAGCTTTGGAAGAATGTCTAATCCGAAGCCATCAGCCTGTCCTCGAGTCTTATTCCCTCCATTCATGTAGTTGCCAAAAGCAAGAACCAAACCCAGGATCTGCATAACCCCTGGGCCATTTTTTAATGTCTGTAAAACCAAATAAAGAACATTTTCTCTCTTAGACAAAGTTTTTTTTTAATTATCTTAAGTTAGTGGCAGATATTCATATTATCCTAATAATTTTGGGTCATATCCAAACTGTATCGTTGCTTATTATTAGGATTTTATTATTATTATTATTATGTTATGTTAATCACCATACATTACATCATTAGTTTTTGAGTGGTGTTTCCAAAGTTAACTTTAAGAAGCTGTACCACCCACCCTACAGACACATGAAAAAGTGCTCAACATCGCTCAGCATCAGGGAAATCCAAATCAAAACCTCAATGAGATACCACCTCACACCAGTCAGAATGGCTAAAATTAACAAGTCAGGAAACAACAGATGTTGGCCGGGATGCAGAGAAAAGGGAACCCTCCTACACTGTTGGTGGGAATGCAAGCTGGTAAAGCCACTCTGGAAAACAGTATGGAGGTTCCTCAAAAAGTTGAAAATAGAGCTACCCTATGACCCAGCAATTGCACTTCTGGGTATTTACCCCAAAGATACAAATGTAGTGATCCGAAGGGGTACGTGCATCCCGATGTTTATAGCAGCAGTGTCCACAATAGCCAAACTGTGGAAAGAGCCAAGATGTCCATCGACAGATGAATGGATAAAGAAGATGTGGTATATATATATACAATGGAACATTATGCAGCCATCAAAAGGAATGAAATCTTGCCATTTGCAAGGATGTTGATGGAACTGGAGGGTATTATGCTGAGCGAAATAAGTCAATCAGAAAAAGACATGTATCATATGATCTCACTGATACGAGGAATTCTTAATCTCAGGAAACAAACTGAGGGTTGCTGGAGTGGTGGGGGTGGGAGGGATGGGATGGCCAGGTGATAGACATTGGGGAGGGTATGTGCTATGGTGAGCGCTGTGAATTGTGTAAGACTGTTGAATCACAGACCTGTACCTCTGAAACAAATAATACATTGTATTTAAAAAAAAAAAAAGAAGAAGAAGATAGTAGGAAGGGAAAAATGAAGGGGGGAAATCAGAGGGGGAGATGAATCATGAGAGACGATGGACTCTGAGAAACAAACTGAGGGTTCTAGAGGGGAGGGGTTGGGGGGATGGGTTAGCCTGGTGATGGGTATTAAAGAGGGCACATATTGAATGGAGCACTGGGTATTATATGCAAACAATGAATCATGGAACACTACATCAAAAACTAATGATGTAATGTATGGTTATTAACATAACATAATAAAAAAAAAAAGAAGCTGTACCCCCTACAAGCATTCAGGTACACATTTGTAAACTGAGAGACCACTCTAGGTGATTTCTATGATATAATTGCACTGAAAACAAATAAGGCTGTAATATGAGAACTACTACAAAATAATGTCATTGCCATCATCCTAATTATACCTACCTCTGGAGCAATAGAAATTTTTGGCAAAACACAGTTATAAAGATTAATTTCCAAATTTAGATTTATCCCTGAAAAGTGCACACTCACTTCTTCCAAACACAAAGCTTAGCTGGAATTTGCATGTCTTCTTTCCTCTGAAAATGTGTCTTTAATAACATCTTACTAGTTTTCAAAATGATTTACCACAACCAGAACGAATGGTACTATTGATTTTTGACAAATTGTTTTAAATGGTAATATTGGTAATTTCTGCCAAGCATTTATTCTTTGTTTTCAGAAGAATATTTATCTGCTATTGAGTCATACAGCTGTTCCTAGATTATTTGGATAGAATCATTAACAATTTGTTGGAAGCCCCTTCCAAAACTGAAGGAGAATAAATAAAATGCCTTCACATCACATCCAATCTTAAGTCTGATGTAGGAGAGGACAATGGAAAGTGAAGAGTTTGTGAAGGGACAGAAATTCATGAAGGTAGGAGCTAACAAGTGCATTCTACCAACAGGGCCCCATGGCAGTGGGCGCCTCTGAGTTTTCGCTTTGATCTTGAAACCAGTCGTGGTATGTTCTCTTCTGTGGAACTGCTATCCTGCAAATTTATGCATACTTACAGTACATTAAAGATAATGTTTTTGAAATATGAACATGACTGGACACAATTAAACATCAGAACTCAATCGTCAGCATTCTATAGATCAGTACCCACCTCACACAATTTCTGTAGCAATTCCAGTTTGCGACGAATTGAGCAAATGCTTTCTGAAAACGTGGACTGGAACAGAATACAAAAGACTCTCTCTGAGAAGTTGGGGATTAGGGACAGTTCATAAAGGAACCTAAGGAAATAAAGCCAAGTTAAGAGGAAAATATAATTCATATAAACAGATGTTTATCCTCCTATCATTCAGAACAATTATGCCCGGAAAACACTACATTTTCCAAATGGAAAGAGACTGCCCATAGCCTGGTGGCCTTCTACGAGGTCCTGAGGTGTGCTTACTGTTCAGGTTTGTCCAGAGACTTGGCATTTTCCTTGTCTTTGGAGGACCGGCCGTGCTTTTCAATTTTTTCCAGTTCATCTGACTGTGCTCTCTGGAAAAAATAATGCCAAGCGGTTATTCAAAATCTGGTGAAATGAATCCCTTAGATTATGATAATCTTAATACAGCAAAACTCTATATATTTTCATATTTCTTAGCATCTGTTTGCCGTAAAGCTTGACTTAATTCATGAAGGCATTTTAAAGTGTAAATATGTTTAATGCAAACCAGATCATCTCTAAACCTTCCAAATAATGTTATTGGCTATTAGCGATCTGCAAAACATTTATTTATTCAAGCATACTTTAAAACAATACAGTTTTCCTCTCTTGCTTTTTGGCAGCTTGTAATACTCTCTAGAATACAAGAATTTCATTTTAAAGTGGCATGTGTTATTCAGAAATCAATCAAGTTAAATTTGGAAGTAATTTGATCCTAATGTAAGATTTTTAAAGGAAAAAAAGTACTTATTTAACTAATACAATCATTGTTTATGGCTTTTTTTTTTTTTTTAGGGAAAAATACAATTGAATTATTAAGTCCTGGGACAAAATAAAAGGTTTTGATTTTTCTTTTTGACACAAAAATGGCTTCAGGCTTCTTTTCTTCCAAATTATCTTCTTTTACCTTTCATCCTAAATTTGTTTCTTTGTAGGAGAGTTTCTTCTGCATTTTCAATATATAGTAGAAGATTTTATAGACACTGAGAAACACAAATCTATTCTTTATGAAAAATTTGGATGCTTTTTATTTTAGTCTTGTCTTTATTTTATGATTTGTGAAGATGTTTCAAAACAGCCAAATACAATATTTCTATACATTAAGAAGTGTGAGTAGACCACCATACCTTGAATTTGAGTCTAATCCTCAGAACTTAAATTCCTTTCACATTATTGTTTGCTTAAATATTAAAGCAGTTTAGCCAAGAACTACTGTATAAGATAAAATGTGATAGCCTTATAGAAACTAAAGATTTCATCTGAAAAATAGCTATGTTCTGTTTTTTATTCACTGACTGTTTTGAAATGCAGGTTTTCAGGTGATAGGATTAACTAGCAAAGACTAGTTCCTTCAAATGAAGCTTCTTTTTTTAAAAAAGATTTTATTTATTTATTTATTTATTTGAGAGAGAGAGCACGGGGTGGGGGAGGAGGGAAGGGATGGAGGGAGAGGGAGAAGACTCCCCTCTGGGCAGGGAGCTAATACAGGGCTTTATACCAGGACCCCAGGATCATAACCTGAGGCAAAGGCAGACACTTAACCGACTGAGGCCCCCAGGCGCCCCTAAGGCTGCTCATTTTAAATTTTATTTATTTACTTATTTATTTATTTATTTATTTATTTATTTATTTATTTATTTATTTATTTAAGTATGCTCTGTGCCCAACATGGGGCTCAAACTCATGACCCCGAGATCAATAGTCACATGCTCTACCAACTGAGCCAGCCAAGTGCCCCCATATACACTCTTAAATAAAGGTGGCTTTTTTCCCCAGGCAACTGAAGAATTAGAACAACCAGTAAGTGTGGGTGGAGGTACCAGCATGTTTATCTTTCACTGCTTTTGAACCATCAGTACAAACATTTACACTGTCAAAAAAGCAAACAGCTTAATGCTACTATGAAAATCATTTTCACCTTGCAGACCCCCTTACAAAAAATTACAGAACCCCTGGGCACCCATGGAACAGACTTGGGAACTGACACTTGGTAAAACCTTCTTATCCAACTGATGATTAAATTATCTTCAGCATTCACCATACTCAAATACCTCCAATGACAAAAACTCATTGTCATCCTAAATTGATCATTACATCTTTAAAAAACACCATCCAAAAACAAAACAAAACAGCTTCTTTATATTAAACAAAAATACTTCCTCTACTTTCAGACATTGGCCCTTGGTCTACTCTCTGCGGTCAATTGCAAATTCCTTTCAAATATTTGGGAAAGTTAATTTTTCTTCCTTTGTCTTCTGTGTTAAGTACTTTGGTTCTTTACATTTTATATGGTATGAATGTGAGCCTATCACAATCATAGTTGCTCTCTGAGTAGGTTTCTGATGACTTAACAAATGAGGCACACATAACAGTGTCCTGTCACTCTCCCATGGTACAGTCTGCTTCTCAACTCCATCATTCCAGAAAGACTGTTGCTGTTAGTGTAGCCTGAAATTAAGGACAATATTTGGAGGAGCCCTACATCCTCTTAAGTTATCAGTAGTCTAAACCTTTGAATTATTTTTCATATTTATAGGCTCTATTCTGTTTCTCCTACTCTGTATTTATGAAATTGATTATTTGGACTCAAGCATAACAACACATTTGTTATTTTTTTCTATATACAATCAACTATTCTAAGATTTTATAGCTTGAGATCATAATTCTGTCATGCTACGGAGCAAAAAATACTTTGGGTTAGGGTAGCATGACAGAGCTTCAGAAAAAAGAGGAGGTAAGACCTGTGTTTTGAAGAATATGCTGGCTCTAGATAGATGGAGAGCTAATCTCAATGATTCGTCTCTAAATTTGCTCTGCTTTCTGTATTCCCTGTCACTGTTGAGACACGGGCATCTACCTGATAACTCACACGGTCACACCAGATCTTCCACCTGGAATATGCGTCATTCACTTTGGCTTGCTGCTCTTGGCTTGGCTTATGAATGAACTCCTCTGGAAAGCCTGCCTCGACTGCCTTACTCTCCATTATAATTATTCTCGTTCCAAAATGATAACACAGAACCTTATATTTGCTTTGTCTTATGCTATGCTTATCACAGCATCTTATTGGCCATATAAATATATGCCTGCATCTTCTATTGATTGGAGCTTCTTGAGAAGGGCCGTGTCTCAGGTATCTCTATGGTCCATAGTAACCAGTATGGCTTATGGTATACAGTTAGTAGTCAATAATATTTTTTTAAACACTGAAAAATTGTATCAGTGATTGAATACGACAAAATAAGGCCTCCAAGTCATGAAGAAGAGACAGGGAAAAGAGGAGGGATAATGACCCAATAATGTAAGAAGTATTGAGGACATAATGATATGCAGATAATTTCAACTATTTATCATCATCCTAAGAGTATAATGAAGCTACCTATGGGGTCATTTGAACTCCAAAATAGATATTATGCATGTGTGAGACAGAATTAGTCATTTTGAATGCTAGTACAATATAGGTAAATAAAAATAATAAGAAAGCTATGCCCGGCAAAAGTACATATGGATTCACTCATCTATACATTCATTCAACACTACTCTCTTGTGCCCCTACCACTCACCTCATGCAGAGATACTATGTGTGTAAAGGTACAAGAAGCAGGAATAAAACATAATAGGTTTTTAAGCAATGATAATCAACTCGGCATGATTCTGCTATTCATTAATATACCATGACCAATTGTTTCTTGCCCATCAGCTTGGCTTGCTCCTTGCAAAGCATGAGAGATCAAGCGAAAGTCAGTTATCTTCTATCTGCTAAGGCGCCATATTATTGTTCTTAATAGCAACCACACAATTTATGTCAAACTAGTGGTTATAAATTTGTACTAGAACCCAGTGGTCATCTGGATACTTTTGGTTTTGTTCAGCTTCAAAGTAAATTTAGCGTCAAGTGTTCTTCTCTGCTCTACTAATATGAGGTAATAATCAAGGTCAGACTTTAAAACAAATGAATTTTACGGATTCATTAATCCACTCATTTAAAGGCCATATTTACCAGCATTACACCAGGCATTGGGGATAAAAATATATATGAGTTAGGCTTCAGATTCAAGCAAAATCCTAAAACATAATGTACCAATAGCTCATAACACCACTCTTACTTGCTTAACCCTTCTGTAGCAATCTTCTTCCACTGCTTTTTATTATTTATTTATTTTTATTAACATAATGTATTATTTGTTTCAGGGTGCTTTTTAAAACTATATATGACTCCCCATATATGAAGAGGATGCTAATGATCTCACTACCATACCAATAGTGATTTGTTGAAATAAATTCATTCTTCTTTTACAGCCAAAGACATGGGCAACACAGGCACACACTTACACATCAATTAACAACATAAAGGAATTTACAAGCTCCAAATATTCAAATCACAAACTTTCCCTCTCCCAGTCTCACTCACTCCCAAAATTAAATCAGTCTCTTTCTTTACTGAATACCCCTTCCTGCACCCACCCCAATTACCTGCAGATTTGTACCAGAATATCCTTTTCTCAAGATTTCCTGTATTTGTCTATAAATGAAATGGACCTCCTCTAGTTACCTCCAGTTGCTGCCAAGCTGGATGTTTTCACCAGTTACCAAAGATTCATCGCACTTAAAACCCAGGAAAACTCCTCACCTAACCACTGGTCAAAACAAACCCAAAATCCAGGCTATCATCACTGATTTCACCATATATTTTGACCTCCACTACCCTTCACACAGACACCCCTTTAAACTGAATCTTGCTATTCCATCTCCTAGGAAGAAGTGTTACTTCTACAGAGAGGAAGAGATTGGGGAGCACAGGGTGGAGAGGGAGGGAAGAACATTGAGATCAACTGGTATGCATTTCCACTGTATACATTTCCACTGCCTGAGTCTATTAATGGTGTTAAGCAAATGTTTCTCAAACAGAGTTCCAAAGACACAAACTTAGATTCCTGAGATTCATTAGGAATTGCTGTATACTATGTCCATTTTTAAGACTCATATGCTAACTACTCTTAGAAGTTTTATTATTGAAAAAAACTATTTCAACACCAATCCTCATACTTAATTGATAACAAAAAATGTGTGTGTGCAAGAGACAGACAGACAGAGAAAATGACAGTAACACTCCCAAAAAAACAGTATTCTAAGTGGAAACACTGTCTATGGCTAAACTTCAGCAGTTCCTTTATCCACTTTCTTTCATTTTTTTTCCTGATTAAAACTCTTCAGAGTGTAGGAATAGAGGGAATATACCTCAATATCATAAAAGCCATCTACAAAGAACCCACAGCAAGTATCATTCTCAATGGGAAAAAACTGAGAACTTTTGCCCTAAGGTCAGGAACACGGCAGGGATGTCCACTATCGCCACTTTTGTTCAACATAGTACTAGAAGTCCTACCCTTAGCAATCAGACAACAAAAAGAAATAAAAAGCATTCAAATGCGCAAAGAAAGAGCCAAATTCTCTCTTCACAGATGACATGATACTTTATGCAGAAAACCCAAAAGACTCCACCCCCAAAATTGCTAGAACTCATACAGGAATTCAGCAAAGTGGCAGGATATAAAGTCAATGCATAGAAATCAGTTGCTTTTCTATACACTAACAATGTAACTATAGAAAGAGAAATTAAGGAATCAATTCCATTTACAATAGCACCAAAAACCATAACATACCTAGGAATAAACCTAACCAAAGAGGTGAAGGATCTATACCTAGAAACTACAGAACACTTATGAAAGAAATTGAGGAAGCACAAAGAGATGGAAAAACATACCATGCTCATGGATTGGAAGAATAAACATTCTTAAAATATCTATGCTGCCCAGAGCAATCTACACTTTCAATGCCATCCCTATTAAAATAGCATTGGCATTTTTCAAAGAGCTGGGACAAACAATCCTAAAATTTGTATGGAACCAGAAAAGACCCCAAATTGCCAAGGGAATGTTGAAAAAGAAAAACAAACCTGGGGGCATCATGTTGCCTGACTTCAAGCTCTATTACAAACCCGTGATCACCAAGACAGCATGGTACTGGCACAAAAACAGACACATAGATCAATGGAACAGAATAGAGACTCCAGAAATGGACCTGCAAATCTATGGTCAACTAATCTTCAACAAAGCAGGAAAAAATATCCAATGAAAAAAAAGACAGTCTCTTCAATAAGTGGTGCTGGGAAAATTGGACAGCCACATGCAGAAGAATGAAGCTGGACCATTCCCTTACACCATACAAAAAGATAAACTCAAAATGGATGAAAGATGTCAATGTGAGACAGGAATCCATCAAAATCCTACAGGAGAACATAGGCAGTAACCTCTTTGAAATCCGCCACAGCAACTTCTTTCAAAACATGTCTCTCTCTTTTTTTTTAATTTTACTTATTTATTTGACAGACAGAGAGAGAGCACAAGCAGGGGGAGTGGCAGACAGAGGGAGAGAGAGAAGCAGACTCCCCACTGGGCAAGGAGCCCAATGCGGGGCTTGATCCAAGGACCCCGGGATCATGACCCGAGACAAAGGCAGATGCTCAACCAACTGAGCCACCCAGGGGCCCCTCAAGACACATCTCCAAAGGCAAGGGAAACAAAAGCAAAAATGAACTTTTGGGACTTCATCAAGATAAAAAGCTTCTGCACAGCAAAGGAAAACTAAGAGGTAACCCAAGGAATGGGAGAAGATATTTGCAAATGACACTACAGATAAGGGTTGGTATCCAAGATCTATAAAGAAGTTCTCAAACTCAACACCCAAAAAACAAATAATCAAGTCAAAAATTGGGCAGAAGACATGAACAGACACTTCTCCAAAGAAGACATACAAATGGCTAACAGACACATGAAAAGATGTTCAACATCATTAGCCATCAGGGAAATTCAAATCAAAACCACATTGAGACACCACCTTACACCAGTTAGAATGGCAAAAATTAACAAAGCAGGAAACAACAAGTGTTGCTGAGGATGTGGAGAAAGGGGAACCCCCTTAAACTCGGTGGAAATTCAAGCTGGTACAGCCACATTGGAAAACAGTATGGAGGTTCCTCAAGACGTTAAAAAAAGAGCTACCCTATGACCCAGCAATTGCACTACTAGGTATTTACCTGAAAGATACAGATGTAGTGAAAAGAAGGGCCATATGCACCCCAACGTTCATAGCAGCAATGTCCACAGTAGCCAAACTGTGGAAAGCACCGAAAAGCCCTTCAACAGGTGAATGGATAAAGAAGATGTGGTCCATATATACAATGGAACATTACACAGCCATCAAACAGGATGAATACCCAGTTTCTTTCAATATTCACAATAAAGCTAAAGTTAATCTTTAAATTTTTATCTTTTCCCTCAACATCATCACCCCTGCCACTTTTATGTTGAGTAGGTAATTTTGCCTCCTAAATATTGTTCCCTTTGATTATATCACATCTTCTTTTCCTAGACATCCTCCCACCCCTTTGCTGGACTCTCCAACTGCTGGGACGCATCCACTATCCAAACACTATATGGCAACTATATTTAGCCCATGTTTTCCCTTTATATCCAGACAGGCAATTACTTTCTCAGCATTTTAACCTGGACACCTCAGAAGCATCTCAGACAAAAAAGTCTAAAAATAAACTCATGTATACTGCCCCCAAACATTCAGTTAATCCTGATTCCAGTAAACTGGAAAACTAGTCACCAGTCAGAAAGCTGGGCATCATGCTGGATGTCTGTCTGTAATTCACTTCTACATCCTGTGAATCACCAAGGCCTGTCTACATTTCCAGTGCTATCATCTTTGTCTAGACTGCTGGCACCTCTCAGCTCAGCTACTTTGATACCCTGCCTGGTCTCTCCATAATCATCCTTGACTCTAACATATGTCCCACACAGCACCCAATTTTTGTAAAGATGTTAAGCAGAACATGTACACTCTACTTAATACTCTTTAAAGGCTGTTATTCTTAGAATACTACCACAGACCTTAAAGTTTCTACAAAGCTCACATGGTTCACCACCTCTTCACCCACCTTACTCTGCATCCCATCACATGCCATACTCTGACATGCCACATACATTCTGTTCTCTATGGTTTTCCTTCAGTTCCTCAAATAGATCACAAATCCTTTTCATACATGCTTCTCCCTGTCCCTAAAACATACCCCACACTTCTCTTCTTCCATAGTAACCACCTCCCTCCTTGTTTCAGCTCCAAACTCTCTACTTTGGGGAGGCCTTTCTTAACCTCCTCATCTACAATAAATCTTCCTGCTAACTCATCCTCATTGTAGAAATGCACTTTCCTTCACAGCACTTATCACAATTATAAATGAATATTTAAAGCCTAACTCCATATTAGAAAGAAAGCTCCAGGCAAGATGGTGGAGGAGTAGGACACCTGGATTTCGTCTGGTCCCAGGAATTCAGCTGGATAGGGATCAAACCATTCTGAACACCTATGAACTCAACAGGACATCGAAGAAAAGAATAGCAACACTCTGAACAGAAAAGTCATCACTTTCTGGAAGGTAGGACGTGTGGAGAAGTGAATCCGAGGCGATATTTGGGAGGATTGACGGCGGGGGAGGGACCCTCCATCGGCCGCATCTGGCAAGTGATAGAGAGTGGAGCACAAAATCGGAACTTTTAGAAGTTGGCTCTGCTGAGGGACGTTGCTCCAGTGGCTAAGCGGGGGTGGAACCCTCGCTGGGACAGTGTGGTCTCAGGACCCTCGGGGTCACAGAAAGACCGAGGGTGCCTGAATGTGGCAGAGCTCCCAGGTATCGGAGCGGGGAAGCCAGCTGCCGAGACGGAGCCAAGGAGTGGGCTCTCAGCTCGGGGTTGCCATAAACCGAGATCCGAGGCCCAGTCGGGCCACTGCTCCTCCAGCAGGGACCCAACAAGCAGCAGATCCGGGGAGACTCCCCTTCCTCCCCTGGGAGGAGCAGCGTGGGAGCGCACCGCAGGGATCTGCTGGGTTTGGAGACTCCACCTGGGGTCGTGTGCCAGAGATAGAAATGCTCGGTCACAGGCCAGGTGAGCACGTAGTGCGGCTGGAGACCGGGGAGACAGGAGTGACTGACTACTTTTCTCTGGGGGCACACTGAGGAGTGGGGCCCTGAGTTCTCGGCTCCTCCAGGGCAGAGATTGGGAGGCCACCATTTTCACTCTTGTCCTCCAAAGCTGTAGGGAAAGCCTGCAGGGAAAGCTTGCAGGGAACAAAAGCTCCCGAGAGCAAACCCAAGCAGATTACTTAGCTCGGCGGGGCAAGGGCGGGGCAATTCCACCTCCGGCAAAGACATTCGGGAACCACGGCAACAGGCCCCTCCCCCAGATGATCAGCAAGAACAGCCAGCCAAGACCAAGTTTACCCATCAATGAGAAGGGCAGAACTCCAGCGCTAGGGGAATACTGCACATAGAATTCATGGCTTTTTTACCATGATTCTTTAGTCTTTCAAAATTAATTTTTTTTAACTTTTTTTTTTGAATTTTTCTTTTTCCCTTTTTCAACCAACATCTTATCAAACCCTTTTTTAAAAAACATTTTTATTTTTCATTTTTAGAGTCATATTCTATCCCTTCATTGTAGTTACCCTTATTTTTGGCATATATATATATAAGTTGTTCTCTTTAAAATTTTGAGATACAGTTTCTTCTAACAGATCAAAATATACCCTAAATCTCTAGTGTATGGCTTTGTTCAAGTCTCCTGCCTGATCACCTTCTCTCGCTTTTTTTTTTAAATCCTTTTCTTTTTTTTCAAACAACTTCTTATTAATTCCTTTTATAAAATTTTTTAAAATTTTCATCTTTACAGTCATATTCCATTCCTTCATCATATTAACCCTTATTTTTGTAGATACATAAATTTTCTTTCTTAAAAATTTTGGGAGGCACTTTCTTCTAACAGACCAAAATACACCCAAAATCTAGTGTGTGACACTGATCTATGCTCAAGCCTGATCATATTTGATCATATTCTGTTTTTTTTTTGTTTTGTTTTATCCTGTTTTTGTTTGTTTTTATCTTTTTCTTTTTCTTTCTTTCCCCTTTTTTCCCCTGGCTTCAGGTCTTTTCTGAATTGTTTAGAGAATATTTTCTGGGGACGTTGTTACCCTGTTAGCATTTTGTTCTCTTGTTCATCTATTCTCCTCTGGACAAAATGACAAGATGGAAAAAAATCACCTCAACAAAAAGAACAAGAGGCAGTACCGACTGCCAGAGACCTACTCAATACGGACATTAGTACGATGTCAGAAATAGAGTTCAGAATCATGATTTTAAAGATACTACCTGGGCTTGAAAAAAGCATGGAAGTTATTAGAGAAACCCTTTCTGGAGAAATAAAAGAACTCAAATCTAACCAAGTCGAAATCAGAAATGCTATTAATGAGGTGCAATCAAAAATGGGAGTGCTAACTGCTAGGATAAATGAGACAGAAGAGAGAATGAGTGATATAGAAGACCAAATGATAGAAAATAAAGAAGCTGAGAAAAAGAGAGATAAACAACTACTGGATCATGAGGACAGAATTCGAGAGATAAACGATACCATAAGACAAAACAACATTAGAATAATTGGGATCCCAGAAGAAGAAAGAGAGAGAGGGGCAGAAGGTATATTGGAGCAAATTATAGTAGAGAACTTCCCTAATTTGGGGAAGGAAACAGGCATCAAAATCCAGGAAGCACATAGAGCCCCTCTCAAAATCAATAAAAATAGGTCAACACCCTAACATCTAATAGTAAAACTTACGAGTCTCAGAGACAAAGAGAAAAAACTGAAAGCAGCTTGGGAGAAGAGATATGTAACCTACAATGGTAGAAATATTAGCTTGGCAACAGACCTATCCACAGAGACCTGGCAGGCCAGAAAGGACTGGCAGGATATATTCAGAGCACTAAATGAGAAAAATATGCAGCCAAGAATACTATATCCAGTTAGGTTGTCACTGAAAATAGAAGGTGAGATAAAAGCTTCCAGGACAAACAAAAACTAAAGGAATTTGCAAACACGAAACCAGCCCTACAAGAAATATTGAAAGGGGTCCTCTAAGCAAAGAGAGAGCCTAAAAGCAACATAGACCAGAAAGGAACACAGACAATATACAGTAACAGTCACCTTATAGGCAATACAATGGCAATAAATTCCTATCTTTCAATAGTTACCCTGAATGTAAATGGGCTAAATGCCCCCATCAAAAGACACAGGCTATCAGATTGGATTAAAAAACAAGACCCATCGATAGGCTGTCTGCAAGAGACTCATTTTAGACCCAAAGACACCACCAGATTGAAAGTGAGAGGGTGGAAAACCATTTACCATGCTAATGGACACCAAAAGAAAGCTGGGGTGGCAATCCTTATGTCAGACAAATTAGATTTTAAACCAAAAACTGTAATAAGAGATGAGGAAGGACACTATATCTTACTTAAAGGGTCTATCCAACAAGAAGATCTAACAATTGTAAATATCTATGCCCCTAACATGGGAGCAGCCAATTATATAAGGCAATTAATAACAAAAGCAAAGAAACACATTGACAACAATACAATAATAGTAGGGGTCTTTAACATCCCCCCCCCAAATGAAATGGACAGATCATCTAAGCAAAAGATCAACAAGGAAATAAAGACTTTAAATGACACACTGGACCAAATGGACTTCACAGATCTATTCAGAACATTCCATCCCAAAGCAACAGAATACACATTCTTCTCTAGTGCCCATGGAACATTTTCCAGAATAGATCACATCCTAGGTCACAAATCAGGTCTCAACTGGTACCAAAAGATTGGGATCATTCCCTGCATATTTTCAGACCACAATGCTTTGAAACTAGAACTCAATCACAAGAGGAAAGTCAGAAAGAACTCAAATACATGGAGGCTAAAGAACATCCTACTAAAGAATGAATGGGTCAACCAGGAAATTAAAGAAGAATTTAAAAAATCCATGGAAACCAATGAAAATGAAAACACAACTGTTCAAAATCTTTGGGATACAGCAAAGGCAGGCCTAAGAGCTAAGTATATAGCAATGCAAGCCTTTCTCAAGAAACAAGAAAGGTCTCAAGTACACAACCTAACCCTACACCTAAAGGAGCTGGAGAAAGAACAGCAAATAAAGCCTAAACCCAGCAGGAGAAGAGAAATAATAAAGATCAGAGCAGAAATCAATGAAATAGAAGCCAAAAGAACAGTAGAACAGATCAACGAAACTAGGAGCTGGTTCTTTGAAAGAATTAACAAGATTGATAAACCCCTGTCCAGACTTATCAAAAAGAAGAGAAATGACCCAAATCAACAAAATCATGAATGAAAGAGGAGAGATCACAACCAACACCAAAGAAATACAATTATAAGAACATACGATGAGCAACTCTATGCCAGCAAATTAGATAACCTGGAAGAAATGGATGCATTCCTAGAGATGTATCAACTACCAAAACTGAACCAGGAAGAAGTAGAAAACCTAAACAGACCTATAACCACTAAGGAAATTGAAGCAGTCATCAAAAATCTCCCAAAAAACAAAAGCCCAGGGCCAGATGGCTTCCCAGGGGACTTCTACCAAACATTTAAAAAATTAATACCTATTCTTCTGAAACTGTTCCAAAAAATAGAAATGGAAGGAAAACTTCCAAACTCGTTTTATGAGGCCACCATTACCTTGATCCCAAAACCAGACAAAGACCCCATCAAAAAGGAGAATTACAGACCAATATCCTTGATGAACATGGATGCAAAAATTCTCACCAAAATACTAGCCAATAGGATCCAACAGTACATTAAAAGGATTATTCACCACGACCAAGTGGGATTTATCCCTGGGCTGCAAGGTTGGTTCAACATCCGCAAATCAATCAACGTGATACAATACATTAACAAAAGAAAGAACGAGAATCATATGATCCTGTCAATTGATGCAGAAAAAGCATTTGACAAAGTACAGCATACTTTCTTAATCAAAACTCTTCAGAGTATAGGGATAGAGGGTACGTACCTCAATATCCTAAAAGCCATCTATGAAAAACCCACAGCGAATATCATTCTCAATGGGGAAAAACTGAGAGCTTCCCCCTAAGGTCAGGAACACGGCAGGGATGTCCACTATCACCACTGCTATTCAACATAGTATTAGAAGTCCTAGCCACAGCAATCAGACAACAAAAAGAAATCAAAGGCATCCAAATCAGCAAAGAAGAAGTCAAACTCTCACTCTTTGCAGATGATATGATACTTTATGCAGAAAACCCAAAAGACTCCACCCAAAACTGCTAGAACTCATAAAGGAATTCAGTAGAGTGACAGGATATAAAAATCATCACACAGAAATCAGTGGCATTCCTATACACCAACAATAAGACAGAAGAAGGAGAAATTAAGGAGTCGATCCCATTTACAATTGCACCCAAAACCATCAGATACCTGGGAATAAATCTAACCAAAGAGGCAAAGGATCTGTACTCAGAAAACTATAAAATACTCATGAAAGAAATTGAGGAAGACACAAAGAAATGGATAAACGTTCCATTCTCACGGATTGGAAGAATAAATATTGTGAAGATGTCAATGCTACCTAGAGCAATCTATACATTCAATGCAATCCCCATCAAAATACCATCCACTTTTTTCAAAGAAATGGAACAAATAATTCTAAAATTTGTATGGAACCAGAAAAGACCCCGAATAGCCAGAGGAATGTTGAAAAAGAAAAGCAAAGCTGGCGGCATCACAATTCTGGACTTCCAGCTCTATTACAAAGCTGTCATCATCAAGACAGTATGGTACTGGCACAAAAACAGACACATAGATCAATGGAACAGAGTAGAGAGCCCAGTAATGGACCCTCAACTCTATGGTCAACTAATCTTTGACAAAGCAGGAAAGAATGTCCAATGGAAAAAAGATAGTCTCTTCAACAAATGGTGTTGGGAAAATTGGACAGCCACATGCAGAAGAATGAAACTGGACCATTTCCTTACACCACACACAAAAATAGACTCCAAATGGTTGAAAGACCTAAATGTGAGACAAGAGTCCATCAACATCCTAAAGGAGAACACAGGCAGCAACCTCTTCGACCTCAGCCACAGCAACTTCTTCCTAAAACATAGCCAAAGGCAAGGGAAGCAAGGGCAAAAATGAACTATTGGGACTTCATCAAGATCACAAGCTTTTGCACAGCAAAAGAAACAGTCAACAAAGCCAAAAGACAACCGACAGAATGGATGAAGATATTTGCAAATGACATATCAGATAAAGGTCTAGTATGCAAAACCTATAAAGAATTTCTTAAACTCAACACCCAAAGAACAAATGATCCAATCAAGAAATGGGCAGAAGACATGAACAGATATTTTTCCAGAGAAGACATCCAAATGGCCAACAGACACATGAAAAAGTGCTCAACGTCGCTCAGCATCAGGGAAATCCAAATCAAGACCTCAATGAGATACCACCTCACACCAGTCAGAATGGTTAAAATTAACAAGTCAGGAAACAACAGATGTTGGCGGGGATGCAGAGAAAGGGGAACCCTCCCACACTGTTGGTGGAAATGCAAGCTGGTGCAGCCACTCTGGAAAACAGTATAGAGGTTCCTCAAAAAGTTGAAAATAGAGCTAGCATACAATCCAGCCATTGCACTACTGGGTATTTACCCCAAAGATACAAATGTAGGGATCCAAAGGGGTACGCACACCCCGATGTTTATAGCAGCAGTGTCCACAATAGCCAAACTGTGGAAAGAGCCAAGATGTTCATCGACAGATGAATGGATAAAGAAGATGTGGTATATATATACAATGGAATATTATGCAGCCATCAAAAGGAATGAGATCTTGCCATTTGCAACGACATGGATGGAACTGGAGGGTGTTATGCTGAGCGAAATAAGTCAATCAGAGAAAGACATGTATCATATGACCTCACTGATATGAGGAATTCTTAATCTCAGGAAACAAACTGAGGGTTGCTGGAATGGTGGGAGGTGGGAGGGATGGGGTGGCTGGGTGATAGACATTGGGGAGGGTATGTGCTATGGTGAGCACTGTGAATTATGCAAGACTGTTGAATCATGCAAGACTGTTGAATCACAGATCTGTACCTCTGAAACAAATAATACAATATATGTTTAAAAAAAAAGAAGAAGAAGAAGAAGAAGATAGCAGGAGGGGAAAAATGCAGGGGGGGATATGAGAGGGGGAGATGAACCATGAGAGACGATGGACTCTGAAAAACAAACTGAGGGTTCTAGAGGGGAAGAGGGTGGGAGGATGGGTTAGCCTGGTGATGGGTATTAAGGAGGGCACGTTCTGCATGGAGCACTGGGTGTTATACACAAACAATGAATCATGGAAAACTACATCAAAAACTAATGATGTAATGTATGGTGATTAACATAACAAAAAAAATTTTTTTAAAAAGGAAGAAAGCTCCATAAGCACAAGGATAAAGTCTATTTTTATTCATCACTGTAAGACAGCACATGCCTGCAATAAAGCAGAGATTTAATAATTACCTGATGAAATAATAATAAATGAATGGAGTTTTTAAATATATAAATTCCTCCAAATTCCCTCATTTCTTCCTATCATCCTATCTCTTCATTCAGTCTCAGTTTTTTCTTTGGTGTCTCTCCTTTCTGCAATAGAAACATCAGCTAACAGGAACTAAAATAGTGGGTTATACTTCCAGTGACTGCTTTTGGAGAAGTAGAGGTCAGGATATTTGGTAACATCAATGATAACAGCCAGGTATCTGGTCTATACTGGATGGTGGTAGAAGGAAGAGTGTGCCCAGTCTCCAAGGAATAAAGTTGTCTTTCCTTTATGTGTGCTGTTAGCCCAGCACCATCAGCATCCTTACCCTTTCTATATAATTTACCTATCCATTTCTCCCTCTGTTTACTAACCCCCCTCCCCTCAGTCCAGGTCCATGTTCAAATTTATTTGGAAAAAAAAAAAGAAAAGTCCTCTCTTTTTTTCTATCTAAATCTCAAACTTACTTCTCTCTTGACCAACCACATCCCTGAATCCCTCCACAACCCTCTATCTTCTCCCCTACTTTTCCAACACAGTTATCTTGAAGGCATACTGACTTCCTTCCTCATCTTTTGTTTGCTTTTTGAGTCCCTGCAAACTAGCTTTAATTTTATTTAAATCACTCTCACTGAACTCAAGGAGGACCTTCTCAGAGCCAGTTTTGTCTGCAGATAAAACAAGAGCTGATATTTATTGAGTACTTAATATTTGTCAGGCAAATCTTCCAAGTATTTTATGTGCATAATCTAATACAATCCTTACAGGGCCCTAGAGATAGGCATCATCATCATCAACAGCATCATCCCCATTTTTATGATGAGAAAGTGGAGTCTTTATTTTAAAGTCTCAACTAGTAAGTACAGGCGCCAAGATTCAAAGAAAGAGTGGCTCATCCATCACCTCCTGATGTCAGTGGCCCTCTATTTTTTCAGAAAGCTCTACTGAGCCCCAGGCTACCTACTGAGGGGTCCAGATCTTTAAAAAATCAACATGAGGGTCAAAATGAAGTCATTACACTGCTAACAGTCCTTTTGCAACTAAAAATCCCAATTCCACGAACAAACAGAGGAAGGTTTCAAAAATGGAAGGCAGGCCAGGTGGGCAGCCTCGTCACAACTCAAAGAATGGTGTGAGCTCTCTAGGTTTTCTCTCCCATCCATTCAGCCCAGATGGGGTATTAGAGAAGCCAGGAACCTGGAACTACCAACAGACACAGCTTAAAAAATAGGTTTTAGAAAAACCTATTCCTAGGAAACATGATCTAGCAAAACAGAATACTTTTCTCTTAACAGTCCTACTGTAGCCAAACACCAAAGGAAAAACTGACCCTTCATGGAATCAGTGTTGCAAGTGGAGAACTGATCTTCCACCCAATGTGTCAGCAATAAGGTGAAGGTACTTAGTGGGAGGCAATACTATTCAGCAGTCTGCTGCCACCCAACATCCTCCTATCCTGGTGTCTGGGGGGCCCAGATGACAGCTGAACTTCCATCCCCCACCCAGCAGGAATGAGGTAGAACGAAGTGGTTAAAGGTGGTGTTAGTGAGCATCACAATCTAACTAGGAAATGGGCAAAAGACATAAACAGATATTTCACCAAAGAGAATACAGAGAAGAAAAATAAACACATGAAAAGATGTTCAACATCATTTTCCATTAGGAAAATGCAAATTAAAATCACAATGAAATATCACTACACATCTACTAGAACAGCTAGAATGAATAGTGACTTGTACCAAGCAAGGATGCAGCAAAACTGGATCTTTTATATATTGCTGCTGAGAATATAAAACAGAACAGCCATTCTGTAAAATAGTTTAGCAGTTTCATAAAAAACTAAACACACATTTAACATACAAAACTGTATTGCACTCCTGAGCATTTATTACAAAGAAAAGAAACTTAAATCTACACACAAAAGAATTTAATGTACATGAATGTTCATAACAATTTTATTTGTAATGGACAAAAACTCAAAACAATCCTTCAAAGAATGAAACACATTGGTACATTCATACCATGGAATACTACTCAGCAATGGAAAAAAAATGAGCTTTTGATACACTCAACACTTGGATGGATCTTAAGGGAATTATGAGTGAAAAAACCTAATATGAAAAGGTTATATACCATATGATTCCATTTATATAGCATTCACAAAATGATGAAATTACAGAGATGGAAAACGGATTAGGAATGGGAAAAGGGAAGTTGGATAGTATGGATGGTATGGATAGTAAAAGGATGGCGTCAGGATCTTTGTAGAGGTAGAACAATTCTACATCCTGATTATAGTGATGGCTACATGAACCAACATGTGATAAGACTGCATGGACTATGTCCATATACATGTGCACACACACACACAAGCACATGCGCACACACACACACATATAGGAGTGCACGTGAAACCAGTGAAATCCAAAAAATGTCTAATGATCATATCAATGTCAATTTCCAGGTTTTAACACTGTACTATGATTTTAAGTTGTTACATTGGGAAAAACTAGGTGAAGGCTATATAGGGCCTCTATGTATTATTTTGCTATGTCCTTTGAAACTATAATTATTTCAAAATGAAATCTTAAAAACTCACCATGACCCACTGATGAACTGTTCCTTTATATTCCCACGTCTGTACATCCTTCAGGTACCCAAATGTTGGCTTATGACCATCCTCTCAAATACCCAAGAAGGAAACCTAGTTCCAATCCTTCCCCTCCCACATCCAGTTAGGCAACACTTCCTATTTAGTTCATCTCTGAAGACTCAGAAACAAATGTTTCCCTCTTCAATCTCACTGCCTCCCCAGAGCATCTGACCACATCCATGCCTGTCAGTTTTAACACCTGCCCCAACTCCAACTCTAATTCCCCTATTGTACTATTTTCCAGCAACACAGGATTCCTTACCCCAAATACATTACAGTTTTCCACGTCTAAGCCTTTGATCAAACTGCTCCATCTGCTGAGAACAACCTCTCATCTCTTCTCTCAAGCACAATGCCAGCCAACATTTAAGAACAACCCCGAACACTATCGCCCCACTGTGACAATTATCCCAGGTCCCTCATCAGTAAATAATTGTTGCCTCTTTAGCAACTATCCTGCTCTTTCCACAGAATTGTAGCCTCTAATTATTCTGGTTCATATTTAGCATCAACCATCTGATCTAACAACCATCCATCTGATGGTTAGGTTTTCTCATTTTATTTCAATTATGGAATGGACTAAGGACTTCTCGGGAATTGTAAGGGGAAATGCTTCTGCATTATTAAATGACCACTTAAAATATACTTTTGCATATTACAAATTCAACAGTTTATGGGTGGTCTGTATACTATTTGTTGACTCATACTTTCTCTAATCTTGAACTTTTTAAGAGATACACTTTCTATAGTCAAGAGGCACATATTACAGCCTCACAGATCTTTCTTCCTCAGGTACAATAAACAACTGGGATATCTTTAAATACCAAGGGCTGAGGGCAATTTGCAAAATAGTTGCCATATACACATAGCAATCTAAAGTTGTATGTCTAAAGGCTGAACGGCTCTTCAGAGACCTGAAAACCTTGAACACTTAACCATATATTGGCAAATATGTGAGTAAACAAGAAATTCTGAGCCAAATACACAAGAAATGCCATCTGCAATCATTCAACTTCCTAAATAAGTTTAGTGAAGGGAAATATGATAAGAGTTTTATTAAAAGAGTTGACTATTTATTCCCTTAATAAATTTATTGCCCAGTTAAATTTTAGTTGTTGCAATCATGGACAACAAGGAGGGAAGGCTGATGACCCTCTGAAGCTAATATGTCAAAACCATCAAATGTTATTCCTGTCATGCATAATTTCAAGTCATGACCCAGCTTTAGTATTAACCAAGGCTCTTTGCAGGCACTTAAAACAATCAATGTGTGCTACCACTGAAAGCTTTCTACTTTATATGACCAAACACAGGCCAAACCTGAAAGTCTTCTACATAAACTATAATATTCCTACTCATAAGTACATTCCTGTAACATCAATAAAATAAAGGGATTTAAAGCAGGTATAGTGAACATTTATGGCATTAGGTTGGAAAAGTGTATCATGTTGCTAGCCAACTGCACCATTTTTCTAATGCCTGCCTACCGTCATGGAAAAATACTGGGAAATGTTTAGTATATGTGTATCAGAAGAGACTGTCCCCTCAGGAGAGCTGAAGAGTTATTAAAGAGCGAATGTGCAAAAAATACTTTCTCTACCCTACCAAGCTAAGAGGTTTGTTAATGTTCTCAAAGAGAGAAACAAGAGGCAGATCACGGAATAAGATTTATATAAAAAACAATGGCTGGTGGATAGACAGGGTTCTTGTAATAGACAGGGTGCTTATAAACAATTTGACGCCACACACAAGGCTATGCAATTCATGTTCTGAGGGGAGACCTCCAGAGGGACAAAAGAAGTTGTAATAAAAGGAGAAGCAAACAAGTGTGTCCATTATCAAACAAGGTTTGATACAAGAAAAAATAGCAGGGAATCAAGGCTAGTGTTAAGCCAACAAACAAGTCATTCCCCCAATCCTTAAGGATTTATTCTCCACCTACTTTTATAAGGAATTTGAGGACAGCAATAATAGCATAACCTTTTTCTTCTCTCTTCCTCTCTTTGCAAGTAGTAGAAAACTTGGATAATTCATAGTTTCAGGTCAGTACCTATTGAAGACAGGCTTGTGATTTATAATAGGTCAGTAGCTGAATCAAAACTTCTCAGGGAAGTGTGAAATCTGGCGTATATAATACAACAATCCTTCCCCTATTTTTTCCATATAGGCTTTGTTTGGGCTCCTAACTACACATGGATACCATATCTCCCCTCCCCCAAATATCACAGCCTTTATGATCTGCTCCCCTTTTTAAGGGGAGGGACTTAAAGTGCACTATATTTTATGTTAAACTATTATTTCATCACATATGAATTCTTATATGATAGTTAAATTTTTATGCATATTTTATCTGCCCCACAAAAGAATATTCTTCTTGTGGGGGGAGGGGGGTACGAGGTACCCAATGCATTTCCTATAATTGTACCATGTACAAAAACGTAAGTTGTAAAACAAAACATGTAAGCATAAAGTATTTTTCAGGGTATTAATAAACACTATTATTTTATATAAATTATTTAAATATTTAAATATTCAAGACTATACTTTAATATATACATTATTATACATGGAATTTTTCAGAAATGGAGCCACAAGGCATATCTAAGAAAAAAACATACTTCAACTTTACCGAGTGTTTACCATTTTATAAAATCCTCTAAGTTGTGATAAAGCCATTTTTAGCTGCTATATTTAAGTATTATAAATAAAAGGACAAATTTCTGTCTACTTCATAATATCTTCTAGTTCAATCATTTTCAAGCATTTACTTAATTAAATGGATCAATACTATTGTGGATTACTTTGGTACTTCTATTTTATATTATAGTGCATACATTAGATGGTTTAAGTTCTATATGTAGATAGATTGTATTATCCATCAATTTCTTTCCATGTTGGTAAAAGAAACATTATAAATATTTGTTAAAATAAAGAAGCGTTAGATGGGTAGGATGGAAAATTAATGGCAAAGTCTAACAGGTGCCCAGTCAGGATAGGCAACTCACTTAGGAAAGAGACTCAAAAAGGAAAGTGTAAGTGTTAACACTGTTAACCTGGAAAGCAAATGCTGCTCTCTGAAGTGACCTGGTAAATTTCAAGGGACTAGTTTCTGTAGTGGGTCTAGTCATTTAAAACAAGATGGGGGCGGGGGGAAGGTCAGAAACAGGAAGGAGGTCCAGAGTTCTCTCTTTCTGTCTCCTTCATTGACGTACAAGGAAGATGATGATCTTGATGTGAAAATAGGTTACCAATGGGGAAATGTGTGAGGCAGCAATCCAAGCAGCTCAGCAACTACATTTTACTTGTGGTAGCAGATTCCGTAACGCACCATTAGGTATTTGGCTTTCTGTCACAACTGACAAAAAAACAAGAGGGCTTCCATTGTAAAAGTAAAAGCTGAACCTCAAATTAACATTATGGAATATCTGATCACAGTTACTGTTTCTTCCTTGATATACATACCATCATTAAAATAATGATCAAAACCTCAACATTTTTAAAGATACAGTTGACCCTTGAACAACAAGGGCTTTGGGGGCTAACTTCCCATGCAGTCAAAAATTCACCTTTAAATCCCCAAAAACCTAATTACTAATTTGACAGGAAGACTTACCCCCAACATAAAGTCATTTAATGCATATTTTATATGTTATATGTATTGTATGTACAGTATTCTTTTTATCTCAATTTTTCTTAAAATTTTCAGTATTTCTAGGCTACACAGTTCATCTGCAAGTTTTTTTCAAATTGTTGCAAGTCTCCAAAACATTTTTCAATGGATTTATTGAAAAAAGTTGTATGCAGAAGTGGACCCATGCAGTGCAAACCCATGTTGTTCAACTGTAATCTAAGAAAACTTGTCAAGGCTAGTGTTATAATTCACATTTACAGTTATTTACCAAAAAAAATAAAATTTTTGTCACGCTTACTGTGTGTGAAGGCAATGCAATACTAAGGGGGAGAAAGAGACACAGAACTTTCATTATATAGGCGAGTATGAGAGTAAAGATAATCAGTGTATGGGTGTGGAATAGGCCAAGTGCTCCACAGAGGACTTATGTGTTGCTATAAGTCTATAATAGGGAAGACTGCCTCAGGAAGGAAGGAATAAGAATTGAAGATTCAGAAACGTTCACTAGGAGGAGATGGCAGTAGGAAATTGCTGTCTGAAAGAACAGTTTTGTCCATTCTGTTCTAGTGGAAGGACCGGGAGGCTCTGAAAAATGGACAGGCCAGGTGACTGGAGGGCAAGCAGCTGGGCACTTGCTGCAAAGAAGGTGAAGTGGAAGAGAAGTACTCAGAGAACTTACCTGCAAATAGTAAATAGCCATAAACTCTACACGCCAGTAGTGAACATGAAAATATTAAGTGTTCTCCAATAAGTCAACATTTTAATATCACCAATCAAATTAAAATCTCATATTAAAATAAAGTGAAAATGTATCTGAACAATCCCATATCATTTCTTTCCAATGCAGTAGTGTTAATCATTTTAACTCTCATTTTCCAAAGGAATTCACTGGAGTAAAGTTACTTCATCAAAAGAAACATAGCTATCAAGAAGTTAGCCAATAATGTTATGATTTGGCAGGCATTATCACATCTCAGATGCACAAAAAAGAAATGTAATTTCTGGTTTTTATTAAGTCTACAGAGTCAATCTGTAAGTGATTCAAGATCTAAAGCTTTCCCTTTTTAATTCTGAAATTCACCTTAAGCACATTTTTACTTGAAAATGAGCATACTTGCAGGAATTCCATGAACCAACTCAATAAAACAATGAAATATGAGAGTATGGTTTTAAAATAGCTACGTGAAGAAAGCCAATACTCCTCTCACATTTGTTTGAAGAAACTAATGATTAAATGTTGCTTAAAACATGAATCAGTTAAATACTTCTAGGAAGTTATGGGAACACAGATGGTTAATCCAATTCATTTTCATTAATGTAATACGGTATACACTTTTGAGGATGCTATATCATGTGACATGTGCTATATCCTTCTTCCAGATTAAAGTTTATGGTATGTCAATACTACCCTAAGTAAAGATTACTAAAACTATAAAGCATGCCTGTGAAATCCAATCCTGAGAAGTGTAAAGTTAAACCTCTAATTCTTTCTACCCTACTTGCTTTTTTTTTTCTCCTTCTAATTGGATTAGAGCTGTTTAATTACAAAACGGTGTGGGACTTTTTTTGCTTTTCCTATACATTTTATATTTTTTCTTCACCTGAATTTCTAATAGGATTCACTTCAGGGTTTGGCTTGGTTTTAACATTTAACAGTAACATTTCTTGAATATGAAATAAAGGAAAAATCGAACCATTATCTGGAAAAAAAACAATTCAATTGATATTTACACAGGGACATTTTTACAGACATTTTTGGCTTGATGTTAATCATTCAAAACGCTAAAGAAAAAATAAGAACTCCACCTTAACTACTCCTCCACCCGCTTTCCACAGTCCATCACTTTCCACCTAACTTGCAAACTCACCTAGCCACATAAGGAGGATATGTTAAAAATTGGGAGCAATAGATATTTTTAACCAACTGTAAATATTATATACTGCTTATGAAGGGCCTTTACTCTCTGAACTCAATGATAGTCACTAACCCCAAATAAACTATAAAGATTTTTGTTTTAAAAACCTCAGTAGGATGTACTGTATTTAGTAACTGTGTGGTTTCACTAGGTTTTAATTCCTCAGTAAACAGGAATTGGGCCCTCAGGATTGTGGTTTTTGAAATTAGGGTGTGTTTAGATTTGGAGACTGCCCAAAATTCATTCACATCTAGAAGAGAAAGCTGACTGCCAAACATATGCAATGAGGGGAGAAAAAAGATTACATTCTAAATAAGGTTTGTATAACAAATACTTCCATCTGTTTCACAGAGATCAAATAGAACTACTTTAAAACAGTCCGATGACATTTAAGCATCTGGCAAAAAGAAAGCATGTATTTATGGGAAAGGATTCAGGTTCGCTATGTTTTTTGTCCTCTAGGATAATTAATGGAATGGTAAATAAGATTATTCCTCATATTTAATAACAAAACATGAGTTTAAACATTAACTTATTTTTTATACATAAAATTTAAATGTCCCCTCAAATATCACTATGAAACCACTAAGGAAAAACTAAAACTCTATCCAAACACCTTTTCAAACACTGTTTCGGATCTAAGATTAATAATTACAGTTATTAACACAATAAAGTCTGAAAGATTTCCAAGGAGAATTCAAGCCAAGTACAAGCATGAACGTATCACTTTTTCCCTCTGGAGACACCTTCATATGAGCAAGGCTCAGTTCATATGCAGTGAGCACAATGTTAACCTTTGCAGGTAGGAAGCACTGGAGGGATACTGCAGGAGGAAGCGGGCTCCTCTTCCTGACTCTAGCATACAGGCCTTTGCCTTTTCTTCCTCCTGCTGCACAGGTAATCAGCAGTATAGGTGTGTGAGGACACCTGGGGATCCTCTGCCCAAACTGCAGCCTCACACCAGAGTGCAGAACCTCATGCCACGTAGGCCTGTTGACCTCTTCACGCCTGATGTGGATACCATGCACTATATGCACCTGCACTAGCCAGGGCTCACCTGTGACCTGAGATTTGTTTCCTGGGCTTTCTCAACACAGACACTGTACACGCCGGGCTTCATGCCCTCTGCAGCGTCCTGACTCCTGCATGTCTGCTGACCAGCTAGGGCTCACCTGCCACCCAGAAATTTGTTTCCTGCTCGCCCAGAGACTGGGGACCAGCTATGACCCAGGCAAACCAGTGGGCTGCAGCCATACCTTCTCCAGGGAGATTGCACCCCAGCCTCAGTGAGAGAGCTCCCCTTTCAATGAATTGAATGAAATTCAATGAATTTCAATGAATTTCATTCATCCCCTTTGTATGAATAACTAGACAACTCAAACCTAACAGGACCAAGATAGAATTCTTATTTCCCTATCCTCAGCCAAAGCACGTCCACATATCAGTTAATGGCAACCCTACTGTTTCTATTGCCTGGGCCAAATTTCTTGAGATCACCCTTGATTCCTCTTTCTCATAGTCTTTATCCAAATCATCAGCAAATTCTGTTGACTTATTCTTCAAAATATTTCCAGAATCTGACCACTCCTCGTCAGCTCCACTATTTCTACTATGGTCCAAATCATTATCATCTCTTACCTCCTAACAGTCTCTGACATTTCCTCTTGGCTCCCCATAATCTATTCTTCAGTAGTCAAAAGTTTCCTTCTAAAATGTGAATCCTCTGATTAAAACTCTGTGTGTATTAAAGTCCCATTTTGCTCAGAATAAAAGTCAAAATCTTACAAAGGCCTATAGTGCCCTAGAGGAGCTGGTCCCCTCAATACACCCTTGATTATCTCTGACTATACTCCCCTCCCATTTCATTTGAGCCATCCCGCTGTTCCTTGAATACATCAGACCTCTTCACACCTTAGGCTGACACCATCACCAGGACACCCACATGGCTTTTCTTCCTCATCTGCAATTCCTACTTAAAATGTCATCTTTAGATAATAATATTTTAAATTGTACCAACCAGCCTGAGCAATCGCCATTCTCCTCAAATTGATTTTTTTTCTCCATAGCACAAAATAGTTTAAACATTATACATGCATCTATTCTAGAAAACCCTACATTTGAGGTCTTTAAAATAATTATACTGACTTCTTATAATGACTATTTATATCCAATTATTATAAATATCCTAAAATTCTAAAATGACATTTTCATGCAATAATTCCTACAGTAAGAACTGTAAGTGGAAAAAAACACATAAAAGGGCTACATATTCAATTATTTTTTAATAAGTAAGATAGTAACAATATTAAGTTATAACTACATAATAGATACTTCCTTGGAATTACATAATAGACATATTTCTGAAGGTCTGGGTTTACTGTTCAACTGCATTATGGTAACATTTCCCAAACTACAAAATACTAAATTGTTCTCACTATGTTAATTTGATTGAAGGTCTTGAAAGAAAAACAAAACAAAACAAAACAAATTTGATTGAAGGAAGGATTCAGTTAAAAATGCCTCCCCATCTGAAGTTTACCATTTAATTAGGCATATATTATGACTATACAGTTTTATTTTTAAGTTAACGATTCCCTCAACTTATTCGATTATGCAACACTTTGTTCATCACAACCTTAGAGAACAATAGCACTTCACTTAATCTAGTTTAGAAAACACAATACTGGGGAACACATGCATCCAAAAATGAATAAATTTCTTTTTGAACAAAAACCAAATTGTAGAGTACTAAATTCATTTAAATGTTAAGTTTTGTTCAGAAAAGAAAACAATTAACTACAATTACACATATAAAAAATACATTATGTTGTCCAAGATACAAAACAAAATTTTCTATATATAAAAAAGTCAGGAAAATATGACCACCTCAAAAAGGAAAATAAAACCTGCAGATGCCAACACCAGTGATTCATATGTTCAAGTTATCAGACAAGATTTTAAATCAACTGTTATAACTATGTTCCATTACGTAAAAAAAATACTAAAAGTGAGTAAAAAGATAAGGAATGTCAAAAATAATCACAAAAAATAGAACTTTACGTATTAAAAAAGTAACCAAATGAAAATTCTAAAAAAGAAAATTGCAATATTGAAAATAAAACTTTTTTATTGAATGGGTTGAAATAAAGATGACAGAGGAAAAAGTCAGTGAAAGCATCCAATATAATGAACAGAGAGAAGAAAATATTGGAAAACAAACGAACAGAGTTGCAGGGACCATTGTGAAAACATCCAAAGGTCTAAAATATGTGTAATTGGAAACTCAAAAGAATATTTGAGAGTTGAATGATGGAAGGTAGAAAATTTTCCAAATGTGATGAAACACAAATATACAGAATCAAGATGTTCATCAAACTCAATCACAATAAATAGAAAGAAAACAATACCTAGACATGTCTTAATGTTACCATGAGAAACAGTAGAGGCCAGGGGTAAACAGATTATGTTTATCAGGCACAAAGAAAGAAATGTCAACTCAGATTTCTATATCCAATGAAAATGTCATTCAGAAATGTAAGTCAATAAAGACAATCTAAGATAAAAGAAAATAAGAACTCACTATGGAAAGATCTTCACCCAAAGAATATTAAACACACTTCCTCAGGCTGAAGGGAACTTTTACTAGAGGGAAACCTGATCTTTAAGAACAAAGGATGAGGGAGTAATGTTAGCAAGATCCTCGAATAAGAGGCTGCGGACTCTTCTTCCCCACATGGTCACAGATTCAACAAAAACCACAATAACAATGACACATTTATCAATTCACTTTGTGAGAAATCCAGAAACTAGATGAGAGACTCCTGCACCCTGGGCAAGTATGAAGCAAGCCATATTGAAACTGATAGGAAAAGTTGAGACACACTCTTGTCATAATCTCCACCACTGGCACAGTGCCATACAAATGGGAGGCAACCCCCATCATCCATCTTCTCCCTGAGGAGTAAGGATTTTGGACTGCACAGAGAGTAACTGGTTTTTTTCTGGTTACTACCCAAGGGTTTAGCTTCTAACTCACTTGTCTCTGAGAAGTGACAGAGTCCAACATTCACTGCTACCTATGAGGGCTACAGAGAACATAGCAACAGTTTGAATGAGAGTACAGGCACTTGAGGTAGGTCCTCCCTCTGGCCCAGGGCACAGAGAATGAGCAGCGAACTCCAGCTCCCAGCTCTCACTAAGAAGTAGAGAAGGAGTTGGACTAGACATCTAGCATCACAACTTTTCTGGCTATTACCAAAGAGATTGACTTCTAACTTACCTGTCTCAGACAGCAGCATTCACTAGTCCCATGCAGGGTTCATGGAACAAGTAGTAGTTTGAAAAGCGTGCAGGTCCTTGCCAGAGCTACTTCCCCTGGCTCAGCACAGAACAAGCAGGCAATAAATTCCACCTCCCAGCACCTCTCTGAGGAGTGAAGGAGTTGGACCATACATACAGCATCCCAACTTTTCCAGCAGTTTCTCAAAACACCAGCTTCCATCTTGTGATGAGCACTGGGTGTTATACGCAACTAATGACTTGTTGAACACTACATCATAATAATAATAAGAAGAAGAATGCCCCAAAGAGAAAAAAAAAAAATATTTCAGACACTAAAAAAAGAAGAAGAAGAAATAAGCAACCTAACTTTACACCTCAAGGAACAAACTACAAAAGAACAAACTACATCCAAAGTTAGAAGAAAAAGAGAAATAATAAAAATTAGAGCAGAAATAAAATAGAGACTATAGAAACAATAGAAAAAAAATCAGTGAAACTAAGAGATTTTTTAAAAGGTAACCAAATTAACAAACCTTTAGCTAGAATAACAAAGAAAAAAAGAGAAGACTCAAATAAATACAACCAGAAATTAAAAAGAAGACACCACAACAGATGCCACAAAAATAAAAAGGATCATGAGACTACTACGAAAAATTGTAAGCCAACAAAATGGATAACCTAGGAAAAAACAGATATGTTCCTAGGAATATACAACCCACTAAGGCTGAATCAAAAAGAAAAAGAAAGTCTGAACAGACCTATAATAACTAAGGAGAATGAATCGGTAATCAAAAATCTCCCAACAAATTAAAGCCCAGGACTAGATGGCTTCACTGGCAAATTCTACCAAACATTTATTTATTTATTTTTAAAGATTTATATATTTATTTTTAGAGAGAGAGAATCTCAAGCAGGCTCCCTGCTGAGCATAGAGCCCAACGCAGGGTTCGATCTTACAACCCTGAGATCATGACCTAAGCTGAAATCAAGATTCGGATGCTTAACTGACTGAGCCACCCAAGAGCCCCATCTACCAAACATCCAAAGGACACAAAATCAACATGCAAAAACATCAGTTGTGTTTCTCTACGCTAATGATGAACTATCTGAAAAGGAAATTAAGAAAATAATCCTATCTATAATAACATCAAAAAGAATAAAATATTTAGGCATAAACTTAATTAAGAAATTGAAAGACTTGTACACTGAAAACTATAAAGCATTGATGAAAGAAAGTAAGGATGACACAAATAGGATGAAAGAAAGTAAGGATGACACATTCTATGTTCATGGATTAGAAGACTAAATATTGTTGAGATGTTAATACTGCCCAAAGCCATCTACAGATTCAATGCAAAATCCCAACTGCTTTTTTTTTTTTTTGAACAAAAATAGGAAAAACAAATCTAAAATTCATTTGGTACAATAAAAGGCCCCAATCAGATAAAACAATTTTGAAAAAGAACAAATCTAGAGGCATCACACTTCCTAATTTCAAATTATATTACAAAGCTACAGTAATTAAGACAATATGATACTGGCATAAAGACATATATAGAGCAATGGAACAGAGAGCACAGAAATAAATCTATAAATATACAGTCAATTGATCATCAACCAGGGTGCCAAGAATACACAATAGAGAAAGACAGCCTCTTCAGCAAATGGTGTCGGAAAATGGGATCTCCACATGCAAAAGAATGAAATTGGACTCTTTTTTTTTTTTTAAAGATTTTATTTATTTATTTGAGAGAGAGAGAGAGTGAGAGACAGAGAGCATGAGAGGGGGGAGGTTCAGAGGGAGAAGCAGACTCCCTGCCGAGTAGGTAGCCCAATGCGGGACTCGATCCCAGGACTCGAGGATCATGACCTGAGCCAAAGGCAGTCGCTTAACCAACTGAGCCACCCAGGCGCCCTGAAATTGGACTCTTATACCATACACAAAAATCAACTCAAAATGAGCCAGAGACTTAGATGTAAGACTGGAAACTATAAAACTCCTAGAACCCATAGGGAAAAGATTCATGACATTGGTCTCGGCAAGGATATTGAGGATATGACACAAAAAGCACAGCAAACAAATACAAAAACAAACAAGTGGGACTACAATATTGGCAAACCATGTATCTGATGTAGGATTAATTTTCAAAATATATAAGGAACTCCAATAACTCAATAGCAAAAAAACCTAATACCATGATTAAAAAATAGGTTGGGGCACCTGGGTAGCTCAGTCAGTTAAGTGTCTGACTCTTGATTTTGGCTCATGATCTCTGCTTAAGATTCTCTCTCTCCCTCTCCCCCTGCTTGCACTCACTCTCTCACTTTCTCATGCTCACGCTAAAAAAAAAAAAAAAAAAAAAAAAGGCTAAAGACTTGAATAGACATTTTTCCCAATTAGACATACAAATAGCCAAGAGGTATACGAAAAGATGCCCGATATCACCAGTCATTAGGAAAATGCATATCAAAACCACAATGAGGTATTATCTCACACCTGTTAGGATGGCTATTACCAAAACAAACAAACAAAAAACAAAACAAAACACAAGGACAGTAAGTGTTAATGAGGATGTGGAGAAACTGAAACTATTGTATACTGTCAGTTGGGATGCAAAATTGTATGGCTGCTATGGAAAGCAGTATGGTAGGCCCTCAAAAACTTAAAAATAGACTACCATATAATCCAGGAATCTAAAAGAATTGAAATTAGGTTCTCAAAAGAGATGGTGCACTCCTATGTTCATTGTAGTACTATTCACAATAGCCAAGATATGAAAACAAATGTCCACTGATGGAAGAATAGACTTAAAAAAAATATGATATATACATATATACAGTGGAAAATATTCAGCCTTTAACAATGAAGGATATCCTACAATATGTGACAACATGGATGGACCTTGATGGTATGATGCTAAGTTAAATAAGGCTGACATCAAACAACAAATACATGAGGTATCAAAGAAGAAAATAACAGAATGTGGTTGCCAGGGGCTGAGGGCGGTGGAAAACGGGGAGTTCCTAATCAACATATATAAAATTTCATTTATGCAAGATGAAAAAAATTCTAGAAATGTGCCGTACAACATTGTTTCTATAGATAACAATAGCATGTTGTACAACTAACAATCTGTTGAAAGGTGAGGACTCATGTTAAATGTTCTTACCACAAAAAAAACCCAAAAAACAAAGGGAGAGTCTCAGAAATGTTGAAAATGTAAGTAAATATGAAAGACTATATTTAAGTTCCTTAAATATATATTACCATTTAAAACAAAAATTACGCCAGTGTCTCATGGAGTTGTACACATCCCATAAGCGTTACTCGTGTGACAACTAAAACACTAAATATGTAGGAGAGACAATAAATAGCCCTATATGGTATCATCGAGGTTTCTACATTTTATAATGTTTACTCTGGGTAAATAGAGTGTCAAAGGTTAGGGATGTATATAGTAATTCTTAGAGCAGCAAGTTAAATATATATATATATATGCATACATACATATAGGACAGAGGACAACAGCCAAGGGACAAACAAAAAATTACAGACCTAAATCCAACCATAACAATAATTATGTTAAATGTTAACAATTTAAATGTTCCAAGAAGGAAAAGACTATCAGAGTGGATAAAAAAGCAAGACCAAAATATATACTACCTACAAGACATTCTAACATAAGTGATTCTAACATAAAGACAAAGGTAAGTTGGAAGTACATGGATAAAACAAGAAAACCCATGCAAACAGTAAGTATCAGAATGGTAGAATGGCTATTTAAGTATCAGTTAAAATAAACTTCAAGACCAAGTATTACCAGAGGAAAGAATTTCATAATGATAAATACAACCTTCAACAGAAAGATACATCTAAGTGTGTATGGGTCTAATAAGAAAGCCTCCAAATATAGGATGCAAACTGACAGAATTAAAGGGAAAAATTTTAAATTCCACAATTCTCTTCAAATGTCCTAAAATCCCTAGCTAAACCTAGCCACTGCCTGCTTCCACATCTCTCCTCCTGCCCATTCCTTCCTGAGCTATTTACTCACACATACTTTCTTCTCCCCACTGGGCTTACTCCTCTTTCATGCTCCCAAATCTTGGCACACACTGTTCTCTCTGCTTAGAACACTTTCATTTCCTTTTTTGGTGACTCCTACTTTCACTCCAAATGTCCCTTCCTCAGAGATGATTTCCCTGCTGATTACATGTTTTCAGAGCCCATCTGTGGGTGCACTGCTCTCTTTCCTTCTCTCTCTTTCTGTGTGTGTGTGTACATGAACCAGAGGAAGGCATCATTGTGAAAACTGGAGGAATCAAAGCACGGAAGCCATTACTACTGAGTACTGGTCATGGCACCAGTGCTTGACATTTACATAAAAATATGTAAATATTTTTAATGAAATAAATAATGAATATTTAATGAACAAATAAAGAGAGTGAATTATTTATCTTTCTTTTAAATCTGAGGGACATCTGAGCATGCTTTGACAAAGGAGAGCTGGGGGAGGAAACAAGTACAGAATGAGAACAGCTCACTGGTTGGAACATAAGGACACAAAGGTATTCCTAAACTTTGTTTAGATAAAGAGAAGGTGGTAGTGAGAAACGAAGACAAATTGGTACATATTAATCAGATGGCTTAATCTCCATGTATAGGTGAATTAGAAGCCGGGAGTGTGCAAGGAAGGGAGCTGGCATGATAAACTGAATATTTTACTGTGCTGAGCTTCTGTTTCAAAGAGTTCATTCATTCATTCCTTCCTTCATTCATTCAACACCATTAAATAGCATCTAGAAGATATAAAACTTCTATTAGAGTTACATGGGTTGCTGGGCTGCCCCTAACGAATATACTGTAGACGAAAATAGGTAGAATCTCAGTCCCCTATGGAATAGTAAACTCATTGGTTTCATGTAGTTAGAACTACAACTTCTTCTGGGTATGCCCTTGTGTGATTTGGAGTAGGACAGGAGGGACAGAGTATTAAAAACATGGTTATATTATCTCATGCTGAATGAAACTATGGCATATTTTAATCTAGCCATGATACTGTTGTAAAATTTGAGGAGAGTCTGTAGGAAGTAGGAAGGACCCCCACCAAGGTACACCAGAGATGTACATTCCTACAGCATCCTGCTTTATTTTTATCAGTCATATGTAAACATACAGGCTATTAGCAACTAAAAAACATAGAAAAAAATTAACTGCACTGTGCACTAAAAAATAAACTATAACTGGTTCTATGGTGTTGGGTTCATCTTGGGTTCACCGAAGTACGTATTATTCAGTATCAACTAAGAAAAGAAAGCCCAAGCTTCTTGTCAGTCCACTGGATGGACACTCAAAAGATTCAAGGTAATCTAAGAAAAGGCAAGATTTCTCTAGCCACCAGGGGCTCTTGAGGCAATAATCTCCAAATTACATCAACATGAAGGAGACAAACATGCTCAGTTTGCCCTACAACAGAATGTTCCTATTTTAATTCAAACTACTTTTGAAAAATCACACATAATCTAATGAAATATTTCTGGAATAGTAATGGTTAACTATTTACATAGTAATTCTGAATCTTTGAAGAAATATTTCTGAAATCATCATATTTACACTGATCTTTCAAAAAAGTACAATATTTGAAATATGGTGATATAAACAATTTTCACCTCCCTCAATTATAAAACCATACCAAGAACAAAAACAGGTCACTCTTTAATTAGTAATTATTATGAATGTTATATACAAACCATTACGCTAAACATGGAATATAAAAATCCTACTAATAAGGAATTTATAGTTCAGTTGAAAGATAAGACATATGCCCACATAATGATAATATAAAACACAAAATGGACATGTGCCCAAGGAAAAGATGACAGAAAGCATGACAAGATTTCAAAGATGTCCTAAATATAAAGAACATTATTGGAACAACTGGCAAAACTTGACTGGGATCTGTGGATTAGATGATAGTAATATATCAATGCCAATTTCCTAATGTTGATGGTTGCATTATGGTTAAAAGTAAGTATGCAGGGATAATCGGGCCTAAGGTTGGCAATTTATTTGCAAATAACGAGAAAAAAAAAAGTTCTTTGTACCACACCTGCAACTTTATTAGTATCTTTGAGATTGTTTCAAAAGCTAAAACAGGGCGCCTGGGTGGCTCAGTTGGTTAAGCAACTGCCTTCGGCTCAGGTCATGATCCTGGAGTCCCTGGATCGAGTCCCACATCGGGCTCCCTGCTCGGCAGGGAGTCTGCTTCTCCCTCTGACCCTCCCCCCTCTCATGTGCGCTCTCTCATTCTCTCTCTCTCAAATAAATAAATAAAATCTTTAAAAAAAAAAAAGCTAAAACAAATTTTAAAATGATGATTGTGAGTAAAGTAGTATCATTCTGAGTTTTACAGCTTTTAAAAAGTATTCTCTATTAATTCATGTTGCTTGTAAACATAAAGGTATTTATTCTGCTTCACTTGGCAAATCCTTGAGACTCTTGAGGAAAAGGTCCAGTTTTACTTTAATTTACGTGGCACACAACCTTCATTACCCTTAATCTTAAACCAATCTTAGATGTAATCATCTGTAATTTGACAATCATAGTTCTATGCCCACACTTATTTTTATTTACAAAAAAATCAAAGCATAATAGTATTGAATAGTCTAGAAAACTCTACATCCATTTGATGGTGACAAAAAGTTGATGTTATTATGAATTATTAGAAACCCCATTTATAAATGAGAATATAGAAACTAAAGAATGAAGACATATATCTGTTTAATTGTGGTGCTGGAACCTGAACAGAGTTCTTATGACTTTTTAATCCCATGTTCTTTTCCACCAAACAGTGCTATCTCAGGTCCTTTTGAAGGCTCAGTTCAGTTATCACCATGAGTCAGGAAATTTTTTGCTTAGAGCACAGTCCTGAAGGGAGGTGACCAGGTGACCAAGCCAACTCTGAGTTGTAAGAACCTCTCTGTCTCATTTTTCTAAAAAGCATTAGATAGCAATAGTATTTCTTCTTCATAAATCATAGGCTATAAGGCACTTAGAGGATTAAATGAATCAATACAAATACCCAGACTTGGAATAATGCTTGGTGCATAATAGACATTAAACTATTACTATTTCTAAAAATTCAGGAAATTTTAGGACCCTAAACAACTGAAAAGAAGGCATTTGAATGAATGAATGAAAATCTTGCATGAATAGGGAATTATTTCAATTGTTTCTTAATTAAGAGGGAGTTCCTTGCTTTGCTATTTGGCATATTCATTCGCTAAATGAGGAAGTCTTTATCTACTGCTGTTGCCTATTACTCAAAAAAAGCACAAATTTTTGCCTCAGCATTTATCCCTAGAAAACTGAAAACCTTGTATAAAAATAGGTCAGTCCCCAGTATTTTCTACTTCATGACCCACAATTCTTAAAATATGAACATTTTAAACCCTCATTTACCCTTCTCAAAGTGTCAACCATACTCTTTACATATAGCAGGTTACAGTAAATTATGACTGGGCTACCAGACCCCACTGGAAATAATCTTTAATTATTTTGCACAAGAAATCCTCTTGCTACTAAAAAAATGAAAACAGCACAAATAGATATTCAATACAGATCATTATTTCCAGTGGGTATCAATCAGTTTGAACAGGCAAACTGTATCTGAAAACCACATGATAGCCCAAAAGAGGTTTTGAAATAAACCCTGTCTGGAGATTCCATTCATTAATTCATATAAACATTTATTTAACATTTACTAAATACTTCCTATGTGTCCAATAATCCTTAACCTTAGATGCTGGGGATATTGCCATGCATAAAACAAATATTTCTCCCTCTTTCGACTTGTATTTTAATGGAAGTGAACCGGGAATTATCATGAATTCTATTTGTATGTTATACACACTTACCTATTATTCATAATGGATTCTTTAATTTCCTCTACTGTAGGTGGCTATTAAAAAAATCTAGCCTGTTACTACTTGAACTAATATGACTGTGAACTGTGATTTTTGAACAAGTCTTCTGGCCTTGCTATGCCTAAACTTCCTCATATGTAAAATGGGGATAATAATTGAACCTATCTAGAGTTTTCATGTGGAAATTAACTGAGTTAGTGCACAGAACAATGCTCAGCTCAAATTAACCTCTACATAAGTATTGACTATTATATTTCAAAAGAGGGATTGTGAATGACCTCACATACAGCATGCTTTGAACCACAATCTTTGAAAATATGAGACCAAAAAAAAAAAAAAAAAATATGAGACCACACAGTTGTCCAGTAGGTTTCCTAGAAAGTATTTTAACAAACTTATACTTAAGTAACTTCAGTGCACCCAGATCAATTTTTCTTAAAGGACATTAAGACAATGAGTCTAGATGTACATATTGGCAAGTATTGTGTATTATATACTCACACATAAAATTCCTTCTATTACTCACATTCTCATAGAGAGCTTGAAGGGTCTCCAGATCAACCACAGAATTGTCCAAGTTCACAACAGCTGTGAAAAAAAACATACGAAAGAAAGAATATAAATTCCCATTTAAGCCAGTTGTGAAAAGATATCTGACCATCTTGAACAACAGTGACCTTCTCCAGAATAGTGTTCTAATTTCAACGCACCCACTTACTCCACTACCAAGACTGTGTCCAAGGAATTTCAACGGGGGTAAAGTGTAAACCTTTCACTTGTCCCTCAAACACAAAATCCCATGAATATGACCCAGTCAAAGGTCAAAAATAAACTGTGAGTCTATCTTTCAAGGTCCAACTGCATGAATTTGAAAAATTTGCTGAATACTAGAAAAACGGGCAAATCACTCCTGTTACTGTCACATCCCATTTTGTGAGGGACTGAAGAACTTAATATAAAAATAAAAGATGAATTTTCTGTTATAATTTTTTACATTGTTATAATCAAAGGACAATTCATTGATTATGGTATTGAGATTAACACAGATGCACCCTTAAAAATCCATTCTTTTTTTAAGTAGGCTTCATGCTCAGCACGGAACTCAACATGGGGCTCAAATTCACAACGGTGAGATTAAGACCTGAGCCAAGATCATGAGTCAGATGCTCAACTGCCTGAGCCACCCAGGAGCCCCCAAAATCCATTCTTAACGTACAAACTACCCATGCTTATACAAGGAAGAAGTGGAATGGATAATCAAAAACTGGGAATACATTCTTAAATGCATTTCTTTTTTTTTTTTAAAGATTTTATTTATTTATTTATTTGAGAGAGAGAATGAGAGAGAGAGCACATGAGAGGGGGGAGGGTCAGAAGGAGAAGCAGACTCCCTGCTGAGCAGGGAGCCCGATGCGGGGCTCCATCCTGGGACTCCAGGATCATGACCTGAGCCGAAGGCAGTCGTTCAACCAACTGAGCCACCCAGGCACCCTTAAATGCATTTTTTTTGGCCTGAGAAGCATGTCGGATTTTGGAGTCAGTATGTTTTATAACTCAGTTTGGGCACAGATTAATCAAAAACGTTCTGCATTACCTACATATATATTAGCTGGAAATGATGTGAATTTGCCCTGATCAGATTTGTGCCAAGTAGCCAATGAAGCTCCTATGTATGGGATTAAAGATTTCTGGGGGAAAAATCACAAAGTAGATAATCACAAATTGGTTAGATTTATTTTGATAATTGAGGCATTTCACACTGTCTTTTCTCTCAAAGCCTAAAGTACATGAGACATTTTCTAGTTGACTCTGGCAAAATACCAAGAATGAATTAAAAAAGACAAGTGAGAAATTGAAGCATATGATGGATGAGAAATCTAACCAAGATAATTTAGCATTTCTATCTGGAGCTGGGAACAGAGCCCAGATTCACCAACAAAGATCATAGTAAGTAGAATATGATACTTCCACCCTAATAATATTCCACTATCTTCATTTCCAACAAATTATGTCTCAAATATCAATCTAAGAATTTGATTAAGATTTTCAGACAAATCTTTTCACTCCTTAGACCACATAAGGCAAACATATCACAATCTGTTTAGCAACTCAAAGTGGTAAAACCAGCTCAACCAACTTTGACTATATTTCAGAAATTAATTAAAAGGGGTTAACAAATGATTTTTACTGGAGGTAATATGCCTATAATGTAACAAAATGCATAAAACCCAAATAAAGATAGCAAATTCATGTGTAAAGTTATCCCCTTGGATTTGTACATTGTCTAGCCCTTAAAGAAAATTTACAGTGACCCCAAAGATCTCTGACTTTGAAATTCATTAGATAATAATCCAGTATTTCTACATTCCTCTGGTGACACAGCAAAAGATTGATGGGAAAACAATGAAAGAAATGCCAGTAGTGGGTATTTACCCCAAAGATACAAAAGTAGGGATCCAAAGGGGTACGTGCACCCCGATGTTTATAGCAGCAATGTCCACAATAGCCAAACTGTGGAAAGAGCCAAGATGTCCATCGACAGATGAATGGATAAAGAAGATGTGGTATATATACACAATGGAATATTATGCAGCCATCAAAAGGAATGAGATCTTGCCATTTGCAACGATGTGGATGGAACTGGAGGGTATTATGTTGAGCGAAATAAGTCAAAAAGAGAAAGATATGTATCATATGATCTCACTGATATGAGGAATTCTTAATTGTAGGAAACAAACTGAGGGTTGCTAGAGTGGGGGGTGGCGTGGGAGGGATGGGGTGACTGGGTGATAGACACTGGGAGGGTATGTGCTCTGGTAAGCGCTGTGAATTGTGCAAGACTGTTGAATCTCAGATCTGTACCTCTGAAACAAATAATGCAATATATGTTAAGAAAAAAGAAGGAGAAGAAGAAGAAGAAGGTAGCGGGAGGGGAAGAATGAAGCGGGGGAAATCGGAGGGGTGGACGAACCATGAGAGACGATGGACTCTGAAAAACAAACAGGGTTCTAGAGGGGAGGGGGGTGGGAGGATGGGTTAGCCTGGTGGTGGGTATTGAGGAGGGCACGTTCTGCATGGAGCACTGGGTGTTATGCACAAACAATGAATCATGGAACACTTCATCTAAAACTAATGTTGTAATGTATGGGGATTAACATAAGAAAAAAAAAGAAAAAAAAAAAAAAAGAAATGCCAGTAGTCAACTTAGTGTAAGATTTCATTCTCGGAACAAGGTAAAGACACAATAAAATCATTCGTACTTAAGTCAAAACTCTTCATAAAAGATACAATTGTCCTCTGATGCTATCCATAGTTTTAAAACATGTTATTCCTACAAGTGTTCCCCACATGAAACTTCGTGTGTATAGGTGTGGTTTCTCGTCGGTTTATCTCACACAATGTCAGGTACTGAAGAATATCTTAATAAATGCCATGTGGTCCTAATCATTGGTATATGGTCCTAAGCAAGTCCTCAAAAGTTCCTAAGCCATGAAACCCCCCTATTTAGTCATCCACAAGGAAATCTCCATGGAAAGAAATACTGTTACTATTTTTCCACACAATTTTCTTAGTTGGCTTTACACTTGAGAGATGCTAACACAATTTGATGGGAATCACAGTTTTGAGAGAACAATATAGTCATGCTTGAGTAGCTGAAAATTAGAGAAGATTAGATAATGGCAGATGAATGGATGGAATGAGAGGAGTTCTAGATGGGAAATAAAGGCAAAAGAAGCAATTTGGGAAAGGTTAAGGTTACTGAGGTGCTATATTTACTCAATTTAAAAAGCACATTTTAACATTTCAGAAATCAAGACTCAGACTAAAATTCCTATCTTTCTAAATATTTAGTGGTGTCTTCTAGTGCTCCCTCCCTTAAAATCTGTATATTTTCAACTGATAAATTCTAAAATCAAGGAAATAAAACAATGCATTCACTCATGAACTCAATAATATGTAAAGTGTTCTTATCATCCAGGGACTATACTAGCTTACTACACTGGTTAACTGTTATTTGAGAAACAATGACTTGACATTGGAGCTGTTTGATGTGGATGTTCTCAATTACTCAGCCTCGAAAGGCTGCAGACAACTGGATGTGCAGAGACCACTCCAATCAGATTTCTAGCTATGGCCATGCTAAGGATTTTATATAAATAGAAATAGAAATACACATACATTTTTTAAGATGGCAAAAGTTTCAAGGAAAAAGCACCTCACAAATTCCCTGATTCCATGTGCAAAATTTCAGCCTTCTTTGAGAGGAAAAGATCTTTTTTTTGAGATTATTTCAAGGTGATAGCTTCTATTTTCCCCCAAAACGGAATACTGTTTTTATGGGATGCTTTATTGATGTAGAAGGAACACAGAACATGGAATCAAACTTAACTGGGTTTAAATTTTTCTTTGCTGCTGCATTACTTCAAGTAAGTTACTTAACTTGACAAGTTCTAGTTTCCTTATGGGGGACTGGGGTGAGGGGAAAAGGAAATCAAAGAAAATATTAGCAAGATTTTGGGTTTCGTGGGGACCAAAGGCAGGAACAAGTAAAAGGATCTAGCATATGAGGTTGGTTAATGAATGATATTTCCCTCTTTTCATAAAAGTTCAACTCTTCTGGCTCTAATATGCTTTATTATCTAATTCAAAGTTAAATGAGTTTCTTTTTTTTTTCCTACTTGTGTTTTGTGCCCTCATAAACCAAAAGGAAAAATTCCACCTGCATCTATTAAGGGGTGTACTCTCACCCGAACAATAAACTATCACAACTAAATGATTTACAGTTACCACTGTAACTTTTTTTTTTTTCCAGAACACCTAGAACTTTAATGGATACTTAGTAACCACTTCTCAGCCAAAGACCATTTTCCGAGGGAGTTCGAGCTGGCAGAGTCGGCCACCCCCTCCAGATACTGAGGGATGAGGGTGGCCGGGGGGAGGAGGGGTGTATTTGCTCTCCAGACAGGCAGGGCATCAGGATGCTGTGGAATGGTGATTAAGGGGCTGTTCACGCTGGGGTGGGGCTAGGCCTGGGGCTCGGGCACCATCCTCCACCATTTGAAGGCAAAGGGTACCCGGCAGATGTTGACACAGGCACAGAAGTCCCTGATTTCAGTCAGGTAGCAGTCGAAGTCATCGATGAAGGTGCACTTGAAGCCCAGGGGCTCTAGCAACTGGCAGATCTTTTCTTCCAGGCAGCAGATGCCCTTGATCTGGGGCCCAAAAGGCTTGGGGATGCCCAGATTTTTGTCCATCGCGATCATCTGCAGCAGGTTAGGGAAGTAGGGCCTCGCAAACAATTTCGCCATCTGCTCATTGGAGGGGACGTTAGTCAGCTGCTCCAAGCAGAAGAGCTGCAGGATGTCAATGATGTCCCTCTCCACCAGGCCCAGCTCCTTCTTCAGGATGTCACGGTTCAGGTTAATGCACTTCTCTACATAGTTGTTCTGCTTCCTCATGTTTTCATCAGCCAGAAGTTGATTGATGGTGTTGGCCTCCCTCCCGTTGGAAAGGAGCTGGTCCTCCTGGACCTCTGCAAACAGAGTCAGGTGTCCATAGCCCTCCTTCTGTTTCTCCTCGAACAGTCTGTAGCAGGAGCTGGGGCTGGCCAGGAGCAGCCAGAAGCCCTTGTTACCCTCACTCTTGTCCTGCGTGGGGATGAAGCACATGAACTCATCCATGTGGCCGACCATCAGCCAGTCCAAGAAGAGCTCCACCGGGGCCTGGACTCGCTGGGCGTAGAGGAAGTCCCGGAGGGCCTTGCCCATGTTTCGGCCCTCCTTGCTGGGGTAAAAGCAGCTGCCAATGAGATTCCTGCCTAGAGGGTACTCTTTCCCTTCCACCTTGACAGGTGGGGACACCATCAGGTTCCCAATAGAGTCCATGCTGGCTACCCTGTGGTCCTTGGTGCCTTGGATCATGTAGCCAACCCCTGGGCTCAGGGAGTATTTCACGAGTAAGTCGTCCAGCGTGAGGACCCAAGGGGTGTCGAGGACCAAGGAAAGCGTCTTGTGGGGAGCCTGAGTATAACAGAAGGCCATCGCATCCTGGAGCCACCTGCCCAGGTAGTTGGAGTCCTTGTAGACAGATACCACCTGGCTGTTACTCTTCTCGCTCAGCTCCATCACTGTGTTCACAAAACCCTGGACCTGCAGCTCTCTGCACAGGTAGACCTCTAGAGGCATCTGGGTGCTGGGAGTAAAGATGCAAGGGGCCACCCGGAACACTACCATGTCTTTGTACACCAGGGTCTCTGGAATTGACGGGTCTTGTGATTCTTCCACCAGGGAGACAGAGTAGGAGATGAGACCCGAGAAGTCGGCAGACGGGAACTCCATGGCTTCAACGTAGAAGGTTTCCTTCAGGTGGTTCTGTATCTGTATCTGGGTATCGTTCATCATCCTCTGTCTTTTTTACTTGGCATTTAAAATGTTAGGCATAAGACTTAGATTTCAGAACACAAATAAACCCCAAATTTGGAAGGATATTCAGTGATAAATCTTTCAGATTACTTTATTCTCTAACATTCAACTAGGTGCTAATGTGATTATACTTCAGATTAGAAGAGGCCAAATATTTCACACTCATTTCCTCCTCTTTGCTCTAAGACTTTTGGGAGCAGCCATCATTGTCTGGGACCCACACACTGCCTACCCAGAAATTCCCCTGCAGGTCTACCAAGCAGCTTTAATTGCTTTCCCATAAAATCTATATAAATTCATTACTTTGAATTTAGCCAAGAAGCACCTGTTCTGCTTTTATGTAGAAGAGTTCAAGGACTAAGAAGGTGTTGAGAGGAAATTCTAGCCTTTTTTCCATATTAAAAGATTATTAATTTATTTGTAAAGTACACGGACTTTCCAGGATTAGAACATATGGAGGTTTTTACCACTCTCTTTAAACAACCTATAAATGACCATGTGTTAATAATCACTCCAGACCAAAATGGATAGCATTTTTATTTTTAAGCTAAAACTTTTATAAAATGTCAAGGATGTGATAATTAAGTAGAACAATGGTACTCTTTCAGGCTTTCCTACCAACAGGCTGTGTGTTGTTGATCAAGACACTAAGCTTCTCTGAGACTTTATCAAGTGGGATAATAACTTTTGTCTGTAGCATATGTTTATCATGTGGAGAAAATAAGGAATTTTATAGTAAGAAGGATAATTCAAGAAGCCTTGGAATCATTTATGTAATTAATTTGAAAATGTGTATTATCTGTGAACACATTGGTTAGAAACTAGAGACAGGGCTGGGAATGTGTTAGATTAAAATTAGGTTCAGGATTAAACATTTGCTTACAATAATCAGAAGTTAAGACCACAAATAGTTCTTGAATTCATGAACTCCACTGGTACACACTTGCTGATATCCAACGCACTTCTCATTAAACCACGATGTTACAAAATGAAGAGCAAAATAGCCCTATTTTAGAACTCAAATAGTCAATTTAACCAAGGATATTAAAAATGTATCAAAGTGAACTATGCTAACAGAAAAAAAATCTATTTCCTTTTGATTTTAAGATATTGCATGACATAAAAAGAATTCTAGGTCCAACATGGGAAATGGTCGTATGCTGGACACACAACATTGTGCACACAAGTACACAAAGAGGTGATCGTCATAGGCCTGTATCACATTCCCTGGACACTCGGTCTTTGCTATTAACACTGCCTTCTTTGACACCAGAAATGTCAGGTTGCTTATTCTAACTCACTACGATGTTAAGTCACTCAGAGACTAGAGTGTAACACATCTGTCTGAATTTCTGCATAACAAGAATCCAGTCTCTGTGCTTCTGATCAAAAAAGTGCATAAAAGGGAAAGGACCATATTTTAAGATGTCGTGTTAAAGGAAACTCAGCAAAACAAAAGTTCACAAAACATTAGCCAAATTCATAAATGTTCCATATATTTTGAGTAGCCAGATGAAGCAGTTCACTTTATTGGTATAATTCAATATGAAATAATTACTCTTACTGAATGCAATATTTTAAGTCATGGAACACTGTTAGTGCTTGACTTACTCCACTCTTACTTTGTTTTGGGTCATTTTTTTTTTTAAGCTGGGGTCTCCCCAGGGGGATAGGACAGCCCTGAGGCTGCTTTTGATGACCCCTTCCCTCCATCAGCCCTGACACTCCAGTCCCAGTGGTTTCTTGCCTTAATCCCTCCCACCCACATGACCTGCTAAACTGGCAGTAGAGACCTCCAAAAGTAGAAAATCTTATGGTCTTTATTACCAAGAATATTAGTTATCCATTTCTGCACAGCAAATTACACTGAAGCTTTGGGCTTAAAATATATTATCATATTATCAACAAACATATTATCTGTGGGTCAGAAATCCAGGTGCAGCTTAGCTGAATGCCTTTGCCTCAAGGTTTCTCATAAGACTTTAATCACGGAGTTGGCTGAGGCTAAGATCAGCTATGAAGGCTCTGCAGGGGGATCCATTCCCAACCTCACATGGTTGTTGGCAAGATTCAGTTCCTCAGACTGAAGGCTTCAGCTTCTCACTGGCTGTTGGCTGAAACTGAGCCTCAGTTTCTTGCCAGATATGTCTCTCCACAGAGAAGCTCACAATAAGACATTAGGCTTCCTTCAGAGGAGCGAGAGGGGGTATGCAAGATAAGGCCACCTTCTCTTTGTAACCTAGTCTTAGAAGTGGCATCCCATCATCTCCATTATATTTTATTCATTATGAGTCTCTAGGTCCAGCCCACACACAAGAGCATTAATACCAGATCTTTGGAGGCCATCTGAGAGGCTGCCCACCATACCAGGTTGCTAACTCTGGCTCTTTGTTGCTTGGATTTCAAATCTCAACTTGTGGTTCTCTATTATTCTCTACCATGTATTAATTTTATCAAAGTTTTTGTTTTTCTATCAGGCTCTAAGGGCACAGAAAAAATGGGGAGGCATCATGATTTACCAGAAAGAAGAAATGCACTAGTCAGGAAAGCTGACTTCAGACATAGCCTATCAAATCAGCTAAGGCTCCTAGTCTAAGTGAGATTGAGTTTATCTGAGGCATGATAGACAGACATATGGAGACATGAGATAATACTGACAGACCCTTCCCTATACAACTTTACATGACCATGCCTAATCTATTGTTGTGTCCTTCACCATATATAGAAGAACCTAGTACACAGAGGCTTGGGAAAAAAATCTTTGTTGAATGTGAGACAAGTTGAAATAGGCTGAGGTTAGTAATTCCTGAAAATTAACTGTTCCTTTAACTTGACTGGACAAGCTGAATATTCCTTGAGCTGAGCTTAATTGCCCTTTCACAAACAAATAACTTCGTTCTAGATGACTTTATAGTGCAAAAACATAAAACGCAAAGATAATAATATGTTCTGTCCTATCATCATCTGACAAAGAGCACTGGGAAACAGTGGAACACAGTGGGCTCTGGGTCAAACTGGCTCCAGCATTTATTATTATCTGTGTAACACACGGTGTCTCAATTTGCTTGGAATCTGCAAAATGGACCTAATAAAAGCATCCACCCTCTAGGATTCTTGCAGGAGATTATTCAAGGAAAACACTTAGAAGCTGTACCATGCCTCTGGGCAAACACTCGGAAAATGTTGGTTGTGTTTATTGTTATTATAGCCCCTTTAACATTCCTATATGAAAAATATTTTACCAATGGCTCTCCAAATCAGTATCTTGAGAGATTTTAGACCAACTAGGTTGAAAACATTCTCAGCAAAAAGGAAAAAATGACAGTTTCACTTGTGCCTATACTAACATGGGAGACTAAACATGTCTCACCCACAGGGAAACCATCAACACTGATTTTGAATAAGGTATATGGGAAGGAAGCAGAGTCAGCAGAAGCTTAAACACAAAAGAAGTGCAAATCAGTCTGTATTTACAGTTCATGCCCTCTTCTCAGTAACACAGTAAGAAAGAGTGTGAGGGCTTCGAGAAACCATCTTTACCCCCTTTAGAATTCAGAAGCCACAGGAAAAGCTAAGATGAAGTTAGCTTGGCAAACTGCTGAGAAGCAAAGACCCTTGTTCAAGTAGAAACTCATCTTAAGTAGCAGAGATCAGAAGCATCTCTCATTTAAAATGGTTCCAAGCTTGTCATCATCTCCTAGCCCCTGGGGACCAAAATTTTCAAAGAGATCTCTTTGAGGAATTGCAAGTGACTTGCCATTACACTTTAAAATCAGAAAAAAGGACGCGTGTGAAGATAATTTCTATCTCACTGTACATTCCAGTAAAATTAAAGATTTCACTTTGGGGGGGTAGTAGTTGCTATTCACTTTATCTGACATTATTTATTATCTCTTTTGTAAATGCACTGTAAACCATTTGGGGGATCTGGAGATATGAGCTTCTCTATCACAGGTTGGTGAAGTGGAAAGATACTAACATATAATTATATTAACATATATAATATAAACATATACTAACATATAAAACAATGTAAGCACACGGCAGAACTGGTGCAAAGGGGAGACAAATAATGCAATCGTCATGTGGAAAAGATCCTCAAAGTAACAGTTTGAAAGCAAATGAATAATAGTATAAATCCTAATAGCACTCAAATTCATTTTATTTGAACTGTGATGTGACGTAGATGTATTGATGGAAGCATCTTTGCCTCAGATGGCAGAGGAAAAAACATGCATCCAGTTCTACTCTCACCTAAAGTTCCACTCCAGCCATTGTAAAGAGGTAATTCTAAACACAAATTCATCAGGACTGAAAGGAGAGGCAGTGACAGCAACAAAACATGGAAACTAGTTGTACAGGTTAGCAGACCTGTAAGAATCCACAGCTGTCCACGGGAACACTGAACACCAACTCAGAAGGGGGAGTCCCAGAAGCAAGAGGGTGAATGGAATCTGTCCATCAGTTATATCTCCATTCCAAAAATGCTCTCCCCAAGTGTGTCAGGTTTATTTTCTTGAGAAATTAAAACAAAGTCTCTGGGCAGAGGGACAACAAGCACAACTGCAGGCCAGAGCACTACATGGAAAACACAGGGACCACATGCAGTACTGCAATGTTGAAGACAAAACTTCCCTCCCCCGCCCCCCACCTGCACCTCCAGCCAGCTCTCATCCTCAATTTGGGGCCCAGGAAACTGCCAGACAGACCTTTACTCTCCCAGGCCAGAAACTGAAAGTCTCTGGGGAATCTCACCTCCCCAAGAGGAAAGAACAAAAAGACGCTGGTGGTTCCCCCAACAAATAATGTACCCAGATAATAACACATTGAACTCAAAATCAAAAGGCTGCATAAGAGGGCTCAAGTTCAAGTAGAAACTCATCTTAAGTAGCAGAGATCAGAAGCATCTCTCATTTAAAATGGTTCCAAGCTTGTCATCATCTCCTAGCATCTCTCATTTTTAAGCCAGCTTTTACCAGCTTCTCACCAGCTTTTACCTCTCACCAGCTTTTACCTCTCCCACTTTTAAGCCAGGACAGCCAAAGACCAAATCATCTACAGAACGCCTCTAACACAGACACTAGAGACCAGAAAACGGGAGAAACACACACACACGTGCGAGGGAGAAAGTCCTCCATATCTTCCTAAGGTATGCCGATACCCATTGTCTCCACATTCTTCTCTGCCCTTATCTTCTTAATCCCACCCCGTTAAGCTTTTGCTCTGATTACTGAGTCACCAGTAATTTCAATTCTGTGAAATCCAAATTCACATTTCTCCATCCTCAGCAGCATTTGATACAGGGAATAATTCCTTTCTCCAGATACACATGCTTAATTTGGCTTCCAGGATGCCACTCTCTTCCTGCTGCTCGTAATGCTCCCCACTCTTCATTCACCTTAGCAGGCTCCTTCTCTCCCCAACCTCTTATTATTGAAGGATCCTAGGGCTTGATCCTTTTACCTCTTCTCACTTCCATCTACTCTCCGACCTTGGTGATCTCCTCCAGTCTTCTGGTGGATTTGGAACATTTTCCTCTCTAGCCTCCAACCTCCTTCCCGAACACCCAGCTTATAGAACCAACAGTCTTCTCAGCTAGCTCACCTGGAACTCTAGCGGTAGACCCACTCTGCCCACACTCTCCCCTGTCTCACATGATGGAGACTCCATCTGCCAGATGGGCTATCCTTAACTCCTTTCTTTTGCTCACATTCCACATCCAACACATCATGAATCCTCCCGGTTCTACATTTCAAATACATGCAGAATATGACTTCATCTCATCACTGTCATTGCTACCACCCTGTTCCCAGACACTCCCAACTATTGCCTGGATTACTGCAACACCCTCCAAATTGGAAAAAGTGAATGATTCTTCTCACATAAAAACATGGTATCATAAAAAGAAAAATTCAATAGAAGGTATGGCAAATAAATGTGAGAGTATTGCCCAAAAGTACATCAAAAAGAAGAGGAAACATTAGGAACAATAAACCAATTCAAGAAGGCCAAAATCCCAATAATAGAGGAGCTTTAGGGGAAAAAATATTAATTTTGACCAGTTCCTGAGAAGAGATCTCACACACTCCCTTCTGACCATATTCTGCTGGATATACAGCACCTGGCTCATACTCTAGCACAGCCAGAAGCCCCACCCCTGGTGATCTCTGTATTCACAAAATTCATTCATGTTTTTGCCTAGTCCCCCCAAAGTGCCCTTAAAACTTTAGGGACTCCGAAGCTAGAAGAGAAACCATAGGTTAGAAACTTCTTTCAGCTTATTTTCTCTTATAAACCTGTGCCTAATAATATAAATATTTCCCTCTTCTTACCCAACTAAATTTGTGGTTGTCTCTAGGTTTTGCAAAAGTAACAATATGTTGAGGAATGCGTGCATAGGTGAATGAAAAAGTGCAAGAGTGATTAACACAAACTGAGGACAGTTGAGGAAGGGAAGGAGATTTTTAAAAAGAGTATCTAGATCCTGGTGGAATTAAAGAGAAATAAGAGCTGAATTCTAAAACCTTTGATGTATTAGGAAGTAAAATGAAGGACACAGGGACCAGGTGAGAGAAAAAAATGTCATTCATCATGTTTGTTTATAACTTAGTCCCCCGACCCCAAGCTTAAACGTTTGGCTCATTTTAGACTATTGTAGGGAGTGATGTCAGCCATTTAGTTACAGTGTAGTAACAAAAACATCTGAAATATGAATAAATTCTTGACAATTAGCCACTTGATAATATGGCAAAAGTGCAAATATATTTGCACTGTTTAAAAATTGTTTTCAGCAGTAAAAGGAACATCTGAGTAAATAATGACTTAAATAAAATTGAGATAGGTTGACATTGATTCAGAAAATTAAAAAAAGGTTAGGGAAAAAAAAGTTTTTATGGTCTTTAAATTCCTATTCCTCATGTGGAAAAATAGTTGCCATAGCTCCATCCATCACTTTCACATTCCAGGCAAAATTGAGGGAAAAGGAAAGCAACAAGAAAGTATATGCAATGCCTATTAAATATGAATTCTTAGCAAATTTCTACTTATGTCTCACTGGCCAGAATAGTTTCCAATGTTTACCTAAAATGGAGGGGAAGTTGATAAGTGTGAACAATGTGGACAAACCACTATCTCTAACAAAATAGCAATTTCAAACTCCAACCTAAGTTTTCTCTGAAACATTCCCTAAGTACCATGGCTCATAATGACATCCCTGACCTCTTGTTTGAACCCTTTAACATAAATACAAATCACCTGATACTTTTCAGGTATTCCTTCTTTGGTATAGAATTATGTGCTCTTTGCCTCCAAGGAGATTTTAAATAGCCTGATAGCAGGGATATTGCCTTAGATATCATCAGCTCACACCAGAGTGTTCTACATATAGTAGAAAACTAAAAAAGCTTATAGTGTGAAAAACAAAGTCATTACTGAACCTTCAGAGAAAAGCCATAATAGCTGACCTTAAGAAAGAGACACTACCAACCACATATTTGTGTTATTGGTCCCATCAATCCACGAAGGCAACAACACCTGAGAAAGCAAAAGCCAAATATTGGCATGCGCAGTGATATCTGCTGCCAACAGTACTATAAGCATAACCATCCACATGATAATGAGGGAAGAAAATGAGACATAAAGAATGAAAGATATTGGGCACCTGGGTGGCTCCATCGTTAAGCGTCTGCCTTCAGCTCAGGTCATGGTCCCAGGGTCCTGGGATCGAGCCCCGCATCAGGCTCCCTGCTCTGCGGGAGGCTGCTTCTCCCTCTCCCATCCCCCTGCTTGTGTTCCCTCTCTCACTGTGTCTCTCTCTGTCAAATAAATAAATAAATAAAATCTTTAAAAAAAAAAAAAAAGAATGAAAGATATTTCCAGAGGAAGAAGCCTCCTCTTCCTCCTTCACATCTACAGTCTGTGGTGGATGCAAATGGTCAGTTTTTATGCATTCAGAAATTTCTAGTACTGCTTTATTTGTCCTGCCAGGAAGATATAAAAAGGAAAACAAGAGGGGGGAAACGGTTTAGGTAGAAATGCCTAGGACCATTATCCTTAAATTTTTACTTGAAATTCAATAAAGCATAGAAACCTTCGGTAAGTGCTTGTCACTGCGCAATCTGACGACAATGGAATCAAGAATCCTTTATAAGGAAATAGTGATGTGTTAATCCCCAACTGAAAATCCGCACACCTGGGGAATTCCTTAAAAAAACTGTCAAAATGTATTATTTAACAAAAATTTCCTAATGATGCAGTCAAGCAATTCTAAAGATTTTGTTTGGTTTTCCTTGGCTTAGTGAACCAAACATATCTAACAAGTTAAAAAAAGAACATTTCTCAGAGAGTAAAATACTTCGTACCAGATTCACCTGAATTTCACACTTGATAATAAGATAAAAGGAAACACTACATTTGCAGTGTTTACACATCCTACCACCAAACTTGCTTGAGCTCATGGGCTTGTCAAACATGTACACCCAGGCATGTCCACACTGTGGGAAACTTGCCAGAAGACATGTGGCTACACATTTTTAACATACATCGGAAACACACAAGTTCTTGAATCACATTTCAAGTAATTCTGAATTATCTAAAGGCCATAATAAATGTAATGGCAAATACAGCAAAAGCATTCTTTTTTAAAGAGTCCAAATTAAAATAATGGCACTCGATTCCTTGTATTTATAAGACTTCTAAATTTTCTTATTGCTCCTTCCATTCAAATCCCTGGTTTATACATTAATGTATTTATTGAGCAGCTTTAATTTACTCAAATAATAACTCAAAAGTCTTGATTTTTTTTTCCCAAATGACTTGAAACCTTAAACCTCAGTGCTTTGGATTCACACAGACTGGGATTAAAAACATGGATCTGTGACTAGCTAGTGTGTGTCTCTTGGACGAGACTTGGTAAGCAATCTGGGTCTCAGTTTATTCACATGTGAAATAGGTATATAATGGTGTTAATACCTCCCTCAAATGGTTATTGTCAGGATTAGAGGTAACTCCTCTACCATGTGACATACAGTCCTTGCTGCAGCAGGCACTCACAAAGAGAAGGTTCTTCGTTCGTTCTCTCTAAATGTCTCAATATCATATAGACATTCGTAGAAATAATTGCTCTTACAAAACAACATAAATTAGAAATGAAAATATATTTTATATTGTTTGGGCCTTAAAAATAAAAGAAAAGCAGCACATCAGCATCCCAATTCTATATCCAGTTGGGCCAATTCTCAGATGTGCTAGAGGCTGAATTCAAGTATGCGGAGATGTGCTTAAAGACCAGTGGGGAAATGGGTTCTCTTCAAATCAGCAAGCAGTGTATAAATTCCCCTATGGAATGAAGGGGGGAGATTGGAGGAGGAGACGAACCATGAGAGACTGTGGACTCTGAGAAACAAACTGAGGGTTCTAGAGGGGAGGGGGGTGGGGGGACGGGTTAGCCTGGTGATGGGTATTAAAGAGGGCACGTTCTGCATGGAGCACTGGGTGTTATACGCAAACAATGAATCATGGAACACTACATCAAAAACTAATGATGTAATGAATGGTAATTAACATAATAAAATTTTTAAAAAGCCAAAAAATAAAAAATAAAAAAATAAATTCCCCTATGGTCAGGAAATACACAGAAGTCAATACTACCTGACACTGAGTGACACAGTAACATCTGTTTACTACCTGTTACACATAAATAAACTGCCAATTAAACAGTATAACGTTGAAAGGGAACCATTTAACTGCAAGTCAAAATATATTCACTTCAGAAACATGCTTTTAAGTATCAACAACTGATTAAATTATTACAAAATGTTTGTATTTATCTGCAAAGTAAACAGTATCTTCTTGAAAACAGCATTTACTCCTTCACTGAACAAATATTCATAGAGTTCTAACCCCAAACCAGGTAGTCTTCTCTGCCCTGGGGATATGGTGGTAAACCTGACAGACACACTTCCTGCCCTTGTAGAGCGTACATTTTATTATAGAAGGGAAGAACCTTGCATTTTTATAATAGCCTACTTATTTAGAAATCATATCCATTTATACTATCTTCTCTTTTCAGGCAGTTTAACCTGGGAGGGGATTTGTTGTAAGGTACAGACAATAAAATGCCAGAATTCTATAGATTTTATACTTAGGCTACATAAAGAAAGGCTTTCCTGCTGGAAAAAAAATAACTCTGATACTCAATCCACCACTGGTCCCTCTCAAGCATACTTGCTTATACAAGGATAACGACATAAGTTACTGATTAAGTCAGTAGGCTTCATACACCTATGGGCCTTGTTTATAAGAGCTGTACAAGTTAAATTGCTAGAGAACAAATGCATTTTGTTTGACTCAGTATGTCGCCTTCTTGTCTAGGCAGGGGAAAAAAAAATGGATACCAAGACTGTAATCCTTTTGGAATAAAATCTTTAAATGCAAACATGATTGCCATTGTAGATTGTTTAATCTGGCGATATTGTATTTCATTTCTGTTTTTGAAGAGGTTTGTTGATTTGACCATACTGGGTACAACTCAAGGCTTATCTCAACTGTTCAGATAAGATTTATTTGACTTTGGCAGGTGACAAAATCTAGGGTGTGGAATAAAAAAGGTAGAGAAAAAAAAAAAAAAAGACTGGCATATTCCCAGATAGCGTTTATTTTAAGCATAGTGTATAGATGAGCAAATAGTTTCAAACAACGCACTGTACTTTGTGTAAAAGATCCACTGTCTGTTGAATGTTTTCTGTAAACCAGCGCTGCAAAATGTCCTTTATTGGGCATAATGTACTTTACCTTCTTGCTGAGGTAAACATTTATGCTCTTGTAAAATAGAGCTCAGTGAGTCTCCCTGGAAATAAGACCCTAACTCCGATCACATTTTGCCACTGTTTTCTAATACATGTTGTAAAAGGGGGACACTGTTCAATTTTATTTGGAGTGCATGCATATACATTGCTCTAAAAGTACACAATCTATCAGAAATTTAAAATGCCTTATGCTAAAATAACTTCTACACAGATAATACTCATACTTTTTTCAGTGTAATTCCTCACAAACATGTCTGACTTCAAAAGAAACCCTGAAGAGAAAGCTTGAATTTGCAAACACAAAGATTATAATTGTCGTTTAAAAAAATCATTTTAAAGATATTTTACTTAAATGTGCACTTACATAGCTTCCTGAGTATATGAAATATTACCATTTATATACTGGCAGACATGCTGAGGTAGGGAAAAGAACCAAGAAGTTTAGTCACTGAAAATTAAAAATTTATCAAAAACTAAAAAAAATTTAGTTGTGAACTTACAATATATGACTGGGAATATGAGAGCTTCATACCAAGATGTGACATGTTATAGTAATTCCTTTCATTGTACCATAGACATGACTTTGACTAACAACTTCTGTCTCATGACTATTTTGCCAAAAACTTAAAAATATGAAAAATCTAAAGAATACACACAATACTTATGTTCCCGAGAATAATTTTGTGGTTTACTTAGCTCAGCATGTAGTTAACACATAGAAAAATATGATGCACTAGTTTATGTGTGTGTTAAGTCATAATTTGATATTTGTTCAGTTAATGAAGGTTTTTCTTTCGTCTCTTTTGATATATATATTTGTGTGAGAGGATTAGTGTAATGTTTCATTGCCAGGAATAAGAGAGATCAGTTAAATATGGGGAGGAGTTCCAAATACTCCGATTTCTCTGATGGGTTTTTAATGAACAAAAGTTGCTTCTAAGTAAAATAGAAATTTTTCAAATATAAGATGGAACTGCCTCTGTTCTAATTCACGACTCAGACTTCTGAGCCTTAATTAAACTTCAGTAGCTGTCTGGTGAATGGTGAGGCCACTGGTGGAGGAATTTTCCTCCTTCTATCTGCTTTTCTGTCACCACACTGCCCATTCTCTAGAGTTCAGCAATGACCACCCACTGTTTAGGGTCATACCTGGACAAAGGAAACTCTTAGTTTTGCTTCTGCTTCTACGAGTCCCCACTTCCTGCTTCATTACTTTACATATCCAGTGACTTCAGCATTTCTGCAACTATAATGCCTCAAAATTTTGATTTAATTGAGCAAAATGCATCTATTCTTCTCTTCTCGTGGCTTATAAGAAATTTTTTAATTAAAGAAAGCTATTTTCATGATCAGACCTTCCTGACATCCTTTGACGACTGGGATGCAAAGCTTTGGGGGCAAAGAGTAAAACAGAGGGTGGGCGTCGCCATTTAGCAAAGGTTTAGATGGAAGCCATTGGTGGGAGAAGAGGCTTAATGTACCCTGAGCACCATGAATTTTCATTACAGTTCTCCTCCATCATATAATACAAGCTTCAAGTCTCTTTCCCACAACTAAATAAAATTACAGTTCAAACTGAGAGTGCTCTATGAATAATAGATGTTTCTTCAAGATTCCACCCAAAGAACTGAACTAATATTTAGAAACTCTCTCCACACTCCCATACCTATTGGTTCGACTGACCAGGAGAACCTTTTTCCACCATCACAATAATTCACTAATGTCTTTTCCTTAGCTGTTCCTGTACACAAATAATCCCATGAAAAATGCAACCATTAAAACAAACAACAACAGAAAAAAAACAATGCAGACTTCAAATTTCACAATTTCCATACATAAAGATTCTTTTGTATTTTTGTTTGTTCCCTACTTTCAAAGTGTACAGAGTCCATCTGACTCTATCTGTGTAGGGGAAATGGTTGCCAGTGGCTAAAATACTTTGCCAAAGCACTTAAAAATACTCTCAGTTGGAATCATGAACTTCATTGTTCAAGAAGAAGCAATTTCCTATTCCTAGATTTCCCAGAGAATATCACATCTCCTCCACATTCTCCTCTCTTCTGAGGAAAGAGGATAGTAGGTGTATTTATTCATCCTCACTAGCCAGGCTACAACAAAGGAAAACCCATCCTGTCTTGCAAAATTCCTTTCTGGCACAGAATAAAAGAGTTAGAGATTGAGACTAAAAGTCAACTCCCCAGACTACATCATATTTCAACAATGTAAGCCTTTTACTAAGTATTCTGAAATTACTACTCGAGGGTATCACAGATGCTAGAAAACTGATGTCATTTCCTTGTGACACCCAGACCTTTCGCTACGTGCAGCAGATGATGGGAATCTTTCATTCCAGAGATTAGGGCTGAGATAAGGACCAGTGACGCTCTGCTTGCCAGTTTACACTGTTCTGTTGCAGTGACCACGACACCCAAATGTCTGTTTGCATAATTCCAAGTTAAACTTCACATAGGGCACTGAGCAACCAACACTGTAACATCCACATGTTGTAATTGGAATTAGGGTTCAAAAAACTGCCAGAGTGAATTTGAGTTAGAAATAAAAACACAGGGCGCCTGGGTGGCTCAGTCGTTAAGCGTCTGCCTTCGGCTCAGGTAATGATCCCAGGGTCCTGGGATCGAGTCCCACATCGGGCTCCCTGCTCCACGGGGGGCCTGCTTCTCCCTCTCCCATTCCCCCTGCTTGTGTTCCTGCTCTCGCTATGTCTCTCTCTGTCAAATAAATAAATAAAATCTTTAAAAAAAAAAAAAAGAAATAAAAACACAATTTATCTCAAAAAGGCAAAGTGTGCCTTTTGAGAACTATTCTAAACATCTCCAACACTTCAAAACATAGCAGAACCTGTTCAGATTTAAATGAATATTTGGGTTTCATTTAAATGAACTCAATATTCTTAAAGTTATGTTTTTTGCCAAACATCTATGTAATTCAGATGACTTAACTCAGTTAAATAATGTTAGCAGATCCAGGTATTTAATATTGAGTGAGATGTGATCTTTTTTTTTTTTTTAATGTATGAAAAGCTTACTGATGTGGCTTTCAAATTCAACATTGCAACTAACCATTAGGAAACTATTGTTGAGTTTTGGTGCAGTATTAACAATAATATCTGCCATTATCTGAAAGACTAATAAATACTTCTCTCTTTTCAGCTACATATATCTGTGTGAAGACAGATTTTCTTCATACATTTCAACCAAAACAACATATAACAATAGAATAAATGATGTGAGACTCAGGCTGTCTGTTAAACTGGACCATAAAGAGATTTTCAAAATGAAAAACAATTTTGGTTGAGGCAGACATAATCTTTATGAAACACATTTCTATTCTCCATTAATTAAAATTTTTTAAAAGGATGAAAGGCATAACAGAACTGCCTTGAAATATAGCAGTCCAAGAGCATGGGAGCTATCAGGTCTAAAACAGATTGATAATAAAATTTTGAATTTTAAGATAAAAAATGCTAAGAATTAAAAGAAATTTATTTCCAAAGGAAATGTCAACGTGGATACCATAAATTACTCAATTTGTATTCTCTTCCAAATCGCTCACGGCAAATTCTCAATGTTACCCAACAGTCCACTAAATAGTAATCAAATTTTCTGTTTGTATTTAGTTACTGATATTTTGTCTAGAGACATAAATATTTCAAATTTATCTTCATATGAGCGTTAGCAAGTCCAGAAAGCTGCTCCTGTTTATGTTCCTCTTCACGGAAGAAATAAATAGAGCCAACTGTTTAGTGGAAATAATGTAAAAACACAATCTGATTTTAAACAACTTCCAATTATCCATTTTCTTAGTGAACGAAGTTTGTTGCGCAAATGAGGAAAAAGAAAGAAAGCTTGCATTCTGCCCTCTTTCTAGATAGGACCACTAAAAATATATAATATGTTCAATATAAATATATTTCTCTTTGCTCTTCATTTTCCACTTGATCTAATTCCTAACCCATCTAGAGTACTCTAAGCAACATCATAGTAGATTCGTAGGATAATAATCCTGAAGGTGTTGTGAAAACTCCCGTGATTTTGGAAATGTGAGGACCGTAACAGGCTCGATACTTGATTTCTGTTCTCCTCCATCTACCCTTACTCCCATCATCAAGATGCTGATGAATCCTATGCTTATCACCAGTCTGTACTTCTCTAACTCCGAACTTACGATTCTTAATGCCCAACCCCTCTACTCACATGTCTAACATAACATGTCCCAAGTGGAACTCCTGATCTTCCCTTCTCAAACTGCCCTTTTTGCAATTTTCCTCTTTTCAGAAAATAGCAAATACACCTGTATATTAACTAAGGCCCAAAATCCTGAGTCCTTGCTCTTTCTCAGAGTCTACTTCTAATCCATAAGCAAATCATGTTGCCTCTACCTTCAGAAAATATTCCAAATCTGACTACATCTCACCATCCCTACTGCTATCACTTTGGTGCAAGCCACCATCATCTTGCATCTGAATTAACTGTGAAAGTTTTCTTCTGGTCCTCCTGCCCATCCCCCTTGACGACTTCCTCCCCTCCATCCCTTATTATTTACCCAAACACACCCCAAACTTCTCTTCCCCTTGATCACTCCCTCCAGAACCACTCAGCAACTTGCTGGTCCTTTAGTGTGCCAGGACGCTAGCACCACAGGATCTTTGCATTTGACTGCTTCTTCTCCCAACCATGCTCTTCCCTCTGATAGTATGGGATTCCTTTTCTTGTACCCTTCAGATTTCACTTTCTCATTGACGCTGTTCCTGACTGCTCCCTTACCTCTCACTCTGTGCTGTTTCCATTTCCTGCTTTTGTGTATTTCTTCCATGGCACTAATGGACATTTGACATACCATACATTTTGCCTTTTTTTTTTTTTTAATTGTTTTCTTCCCTACTGGAATGTAATTCCACATAGCCACGTGTTGTTGTTGTTGTCTCGTCTTTTTGTTCTCATTTTTATACCCCAGTACCAGGAATGGAGCTGGGCACAAAGAAAGTACTCAGTAAATACCTGAGTAAGTGAATAATTAAATATGCGAAGAAATAAAAAAAGGAAGGAAATAAGACAGTAGGAATAAATGAATCAAAAGCCCCTGATATAAATTAAATGTCAATCCTGACATCTTTATGGTAAGAACAGGGGCTAATGGTTACAAGAGTATAATTAGTCACTCTAACACACTCTGACACTTATATGAAAATGTTGCTAAAGTGATCATAGTCTTTGAATGCGTTCTCCTTCTTATCCCTTTAATTGGTACAGAAGTTGGGCATAGAGAGACACCCTCCACTCTGTAGCTTTCTCTGGCAAAGCATATCTGAGCATTACCTAAATCATAGAACTGACAGAAGACAGGACAGCAAGTGATAATAGAAGGAATTTTAAAGCAAATCCTCCAGTATCCATCAAGTAACCCCTTCGCAGCTTTCGTGACAGTCTTTTTCTCTCTATGATCCTTGATTCTACCCCCCCCCCCACACACACACAAACACACAGTACGGATGTGTGCTCTAGCTGAATAGCACTACTAGAAGACAGGACGGTGCTGTGAATAGCAATGACCGTCGCTAGCCAGTAGACTGGTGTTGTAGTTATGAACCATGGAGGACAAAAACCATGCACCATTTTCTCCAGCTTAAGTCACTGATACAATTACTACCATTTGAGAGTTCTTAGGAAGTACAGCACAGGGCTTCAGAGCACAGACTCTGCAGCCAGACCACCTGTGACTAAACCACAGCCCCATCACCTGCTGCTTAACTTTCTTTTGCCTCCTTATCCCTAAGTTGGGGATAATAACATTACCTACCTCAAAGAGTTATTGCAAACCCTACAGCAATGACTTTATGCGCTGGCTATTATTATTATTATCAGCAATTGTACAACCTTAAACTTAGAATCATAAATCTTAGAATTAAAAGAAAACTTGCAGATAATACATGTGAACATCGTGCTCAACTTAGAATTCTCTTCACAACAATATAATTCATAAGGGCTTCATACTGTCAGTAACGATAAAGAATCCTGCTCCTAAATTCCACCATTTCCTTGAAGGAGACTGCGAATATTCCACAGTGGCTCAAACAAGGGGAAAATCATGCCTTCACAATCCATCATGGAAGTGACGAAGCCCATATGGGGAACTGGGAACTGCGGGTTTTCATTTCAAGGCCTAGTGTACTATTTGATTTCTTAATCATATGTAAATAATAATTGATTGAAACTGTTTAATAAATTTTACAACAAATTCAGAGGTATTTGGCTGAAAACTGCTACTGGGGAAGTAGAGATCTTATTGTATTCATGTTTGACCGTGAGGAAAGAGGTAAGACAGTCATCAGCATGAAAGATCATCACTGCAGTCATGCTCAAAGATAACATGCCATTACGTAACTTTTTAAGCCATTTTATCTGATCTCTCAGCACACAGGGCTGATTATATTTCTGATTCTATTTCTAGAATGTGCCTAGTAGGAATAGGACACAGGTGGCTCCTAAGGGAAATGTGGAAAGTGCCAATCACTCCTTCCTCTCCTCATCTCTAGTACTCTCAGATCCTCACTTCATCTGAAAGGATAAAGACCAGAAAGCATCTTGAGGGTGGCCACTTTGGGGTGCTGAAAATGCACTTGTCAAAACACACAGAATTTTAAAGATGTCAATTTTAAAATACACACAGGATTCTAGTTATCAAAAGGGCTTCACCCTCCCCGCCCCCCCACCCAAATAATAGTCCAAATCCCCACCCCTCTCAAGGATTATGCAAAAGGAATATTGGTGCAAAAACTGCACCTTTAACACACAGTGGACAAAGGGGCAAAGTTGGTGTGATTAATTATGCACTCACACTAAGTCTCTGTGCTCAAATTTGGGCTCCCCCTTCACTCATGCCCCATTTGGTCCTGGGCAATTCCTTTAACAATCACCAGATAACAGCATTATAAGGGCAAACATCCTGAGCTGAGCTGCAGTGGGCCTCACAGAACTTACAGGGGAGAGAGGGTAGGGGTGGGGATGGGGTAGGGGGGCAATAAAAATACACAGCAAACACTTGATACATAATCAGATACTAAGTGCAAGAAAGGAAGGAATATCCACATCCAAAGCTCACAGTTTCAGAACAGCTTCAAGTATTACGTTTCTCCTGCCCATAAAAGCATAATCAGAAAGCCCAACTGTGGAACAACGTTAAAAAAAATATAAGCTAAGTTCAACCCAGGTTTTTTCTGAGACTGTAATGAAAGACTTATTAAAATAATTCCTCTTCCCTTGATTTAATGATCTATGTGTGACTTAAAATGATTTGGGAGGTCTGTCTTTGTATAAGAAACTCTCAGGAATGAATTTATATTTTAAATTAAAACATATTCTGATATTAAATTTCTAAAAGTAGGTTTTAATGAAAGTGGACCTATCTCACATGTACTTTCTCCACAACAAGGCTACAATTGATGAAAAGGTTACACAGCTCACTGGACGGAGCCCACTTTCTTCTCAAATTTCTAAGTGACTTCACATTTCAATGAAAACCATTCACTAAACCTCCCAACAGCATTTACTAGATTTTTTAATGTCTCAATAAATATAATAAACAGGTCTTAAAACTCCATATCTCATGTGAAGAAAACACTTAAAGGTAAAAAAAAAAAAGGGGGAGGCATGAAGCAATTTCTAAGTGAGCCTTGTAAACTCGAGTTTTGTAAAGAAACCAGACACTGGAAAACCTGCCGGGAAAAAATAACATTGCCCACACTAACCCCAATTTTTGAGAATATTACAAAAATAAACAAATGATTATGGATAAACTTTCTTATGGTAATTAATAGGCCAGTGAAAAAGCTTGTGTCTCCACAAATGAAACCAGAAATGCTACAAAAAAGACCAGGAGTTTGTAATCTACAACTTGTTTGGTAGAAAATTTCATAAGAAAAACACTATCCAGTGGCAGCCCCACAGGGCTGAAGAACTGCTATGTGTGTAGGCTATCAAAATACATGGGAAGAGTTCCCAGAGTTCACAAGGGTATTTCCAGATTTTTAAAGAAGTGTTTTTAATACTTATACTCAGAGCTAGAAACTAGTTTCACTGTCAGTTTAATAATATGTCAAAGCAAGAAACAGAAGCATCTGTCCCTGAATCCACTTCTACTCTTGCTCCTTACAAGATTCACTGTAGCAACAAAGCCAAACTCCCTCCCCCTGCTACCCTCACAAGCCACCCAGAGTCAACAGCGGTACGGGTGGAATATGGCGAGCTCACAGTGCCCAGAGACAATGATTAAGAAACAACAGTTAGGGGAGGGCACCCCCCCCACCCCCGCCGCCACCTTTCAAATTTCCAAACCAAATTGCTCTCCTTGCTGATAAAGTACAGTCCAAAGATATGTCCATGCTCAACTTCTAAGGGCTGCTCATATAAATAATCCTCATATTTATCTCTAGCCAGAAAACAGAGATGGACACAGCCCATTAATAACTCATTATTTCAGTAATAATGACAGAAAACCCAAGCTCCAGAACAATCGAATCTGCCTCAGTTATGCACCCCTTGAACAAGTCTCCCACTTTTCCCCTCTCCTCTGGCTTTCAAATGCCATCAGGAGCAGCTTCTGCATTCCACCCCCTGTGTTGGGGCAGGGGGAGGGGGGAGAGGCTTGTAGCAGAACCTGTTCACAACAACGGAAGGAGGAGTAAGTAACCTTTACGGTCTCTCTCCTCACTGGTTGGCCAGCCTCTGAGTTTCAGGAACCTCCAAAGCCTATTAACACAAGTCATTTCCGAAGAAATGCAGAAAGGCGAGGACAGAATGAATATTGACTATTTACTGTGTGTGTGTGTGTGTGTGTGTTTACAGGAAATAACTCATTTAAACAGCCCTTTCTACTAATGAGGAAACGGAGCCATAGAGATATGAAATAAACTGCCCAGGTTATCACTCAGCTACCCCACAACAGAACGGGGATTCCAGTCTGTCTTAGTCAGCTGGTGCTGCTAACAAAGCTCACAGACTGGGGGTTTAAACAGGAATTTAATGCTCACAGTTCTGGAGGCTGGAACCTGTAAGGACCCTCTTCCTAGTGTGCAGAGCCCGTGGCCTCAGTTCCTTTTCTTAAAGGATGCTAATCTTATCATGGGGGCCACCCTCATGAGCTCATCTAAGCCCGATTATCTCCCAAAGGCTCCCCGTGGTCAGCACAATCACACTGGGGATTAGGGCTTTCAACATACGAATTTGGGACTTGGGGGGGAGACGAACGTTCTGTCCAAAACAAAATCTGAGCAGCATGGCTCTGGAATCAGGCTCTTAATCAAAGCTAGTCTGCACTTAAAAATAAAGGGAAAAGCCAGGAAGTCTAGACAAAAGGAATAAAGAAATAGGCTTAGAGTATGAGTACAAAATGAAAGCAAGCATCCCCAAGGACTTAACCAGGGTGTATATCCCTAAAAACTCTCTGAGCATCAGTAACCTAGAAAAAAGGCACAGAAAGTCCCATGCCCTATGCGTCACAAGCTTTTTACAAGTAATCACAACCTGCTTTTGTTCACTGATAAGCTGAGCCCGACATGCTTTTTCTCTAACAAATTTGTGTATCTTTGCTTGGTTCAATCAAGAACAAGCAACTCCATTAATTAATAATTCCCTTTAAAATCTTTCTCCTCCTTTAATTCATAGCTGTGAAAAAAAATCCGCTTCATTCGCTAAGGAACAGAGTCAATAAGCAAACTGGGGAATTTGTATGAAATGACGAAGGAAGAAATGAAATTTGCCAAATATATTTTCCAGTGCTTTAGTAACTCAAAAAACCAAAACAACTGGTGGCCAGACGTATTGCGCCTTTCGCCAGTTCTCTTTTTGCCTATGTTGCATATTCTCATTAGGAAACACGGGTCCTCATTGTGAAATAAGCTAATACACTGTAGAGAGCAGTGAAGGAGCTGGACACCCATTTTGGTCCTATTAAGGTGAAGCCCCAGGCAGGCTTAATATAAACCTCCATTCCCTGCATTGTATAATGAAAATTAACTCCCTTCTTCTGGACCACTTTACACAGCTACAGGCTTACCTCATTTTATTGTGCTTTGCTTTATTGACTTGAGAGATACTCCATTTTTGTTTTTTGGGTTTTTTTTTTTTTTTTTTTTAACAAATTGAAGGTTTGTGGCAACTTGCTTCAGGCAAGTCTATGGGCACCACTTTTCCAACAGCATTTGCTTACTTCATGTCACTGTGTCACATTTTGCTGATTCTCCCAATACTTCAAACTTTTTCATTATCATTATACTTACTACGGTGATCTGTGCTCAGTGATTATGATCCACTGAAAACTCAGATTGATGGTTAGTATTTTTTAGCCATAAAGTATTTTCTAATTAGGGTATACGATGAGGGAGCAGAAGGCTAGCTGAAGACAAAGCATAAGCTGACACCCTGCAACCTCCCCTTATCCCCCACTCTTGGGTGGGACTTGTGTGACATTCTCCCAGGAATCTCCCTACTAAATGTTAATACCTTGCTAGAGGGGAAAACAACCTTAACTTGACAATGGCAAGACCTCTGGTATCTTGTAGGTCGGTCCTCTTTAGCATATGAAAGTTCCTTTGAAACCTCCCTTGTCCTTACTTCCCCCAACTCTGGAGTACATAATTAGCCATTCCTCAAGACCCAAGTGAAGCAACTCTGTGCCCTCGGGTCCTGTCCCCATGCTTTAATAAACCACCGTTCTGCACCAAAGATGTCTCAAGAATTCTTTCTTGGTGGTTGGCTCCGGACCTCACCCCACCGAACCTCACCTATATTCTAAAACCACATCAGTATATACACGATTTTTTAAAATTCAATGCTACTGTGCACTTAATAGACTATAGTATAGTGTAAACTTAAATTTTATTTGCACTGGAAACCAAAACATTCATTTAACTCAGCTTATTTCGATATTCACCTTATTGCAGTGGTCTGGAACCAAACCCGCAACGTATCTGAGATACACCCGTATTGGCAAATAATAGAAGGAAGGGGGTTGGGGGAGAGGTAAAAATTCAAGCCAATATTTAATTCTGTCTCTTCAGATACTAATAAAAAGACCTGATTATGAAAGAGTATATGTCCTGTTTGTCAAAAGCAATTCTCTTTTTAAATAGCTGCCAACCTAGGTGATTTCTTCCTACACAGTTATCAGGCTAAGGCTTCTGACAACTCTGAGCCCTTGTGAAGGAGGTCAGTGACAGAAGATCAAAAGAACAGCAAGATGACACAGGATCCAATAAGGGATCAGAAATTAGCAGACAGATTTCACTGGAATTTCTGATTTTTTTTGTTTAAAGATTTATTTATTTAAGAGAGAGAGAGAGAACGAGCAGGAAGGGCAGAGGGAGAGAGAATCTCTGGCTGATTCTGTGATGGGTGCAGAGTGCAACACAGGGCTTGGTCTCAGGACCCTGAGATCACGATCTGAGCAGAAACCAAGAGTGGGATGCTTAACAGACTGCACCAGGCACCCCTGGAATTTCTGATTTAAACCTAAAAGCAGGTCATTGCCCTTGTAGGGTATCCTTAACTGCATTTTTTAAAGAGCATTTGAAAAAGCAGTCATTAGGCTTAGACACCAAAGAATAAAAATAACTATCATTTTATTGACCAGGTAGTTTACATAATTATCTTATTTGATGTCAAGACACATGATTTTGACAAATCATGGTTAAAAACAATAGAACTGTCAACAAAGATATAATTTAGTACTTGTTGCCCATGGGCTCACAATACTAGTTGGCTTTAGAAAGGACAGATATTAAAAGGAAGAAAGGAACGAGGGCTGGGATGCCTTGGTGGTTCAGTTTGTTAAGCATCTGCCTTGGGCTGGGGTCATGATCCCAGAGTCCTGGGATTGAGTCCTGCGTTGGGTCTCTGCTCAGCAGGGAGCCTGCTTCTGCCCTTGCCTGCAACTTCCCTTGTTTGTGCTCTCGCTCCCTCTCTCTCTCTCTCTCTCTGTCTGACAAAGAAGTAAATAAAACCTTAAAAAAAAAAAAAAGGAAAGAAAGAAAGGAACAAGGGTCAATACTTTGGACTGGACAATGCTGGAAGGTTAGCAAAACTTATTTCTATGTGTGAGATCATTAAATACATCTTAGGTATCTCTTGCTATAGTATCTTTAATCTATTTTAAAACATGTATACTGAGGGAATGTAATAGTGTATATGAGCCAGTTAAAGCTTCAACTTTAGGGGCAGTCAACTGTCCTAATACCTATACCTCAGGGATGGTAAGACAGCACTATGTAAGAAAGGCCATACTTCCTCAATTTCTTTCATAAGTATTCTGTAGTTTTTAGAGTACAGATCCTTTACCTCTTTGGTTAGGTTTATTTCTAGGTATCGTATGGTTTTGGGTGCAATTGTAAATAGGATCTATTCCTTAATTTGTCTTTCTCCTGTTTCATTGTTTGTGTATAGAAATGCAACTGATTTCTGTGCATTGCTTTTATATCCTGCCATGTTGCAGAATTCCTGATCATAGGGGAAGGGAGGGAAAACTGAATGGGAAGTAATCAGAGAGGGAGAAAAACCATGAGAGTCTCTTGACTATAGGAAACAAACTGAGGGTTGCTAGAGGGGAGGTGGTAGGGGAATGGGGTAACTGGGTGACGGGCATTAAGGAGGGCACGTGATGTGATAAGCACTGAGTGTTATATGCAATTGATGAATAACTGAACTCTACATCTGAAACTAATGATGTACTATATGTTGACTAATTGAATTTAAATATAGAAAAAGAGGCCATACTTCAGGGGCAGTTATTACAAGTTACTAGATCAGTAACTAAGGCTTTGCTAATTAGCATTCTAATATGTCAAGTGGGCATTTACTGGTGAAACTAAAAGGATACAAGACACGTGAGTAGCTAAAATCTCTTAGAGATGCTCCACTCCGCCCCTGTGCACAGACAGCATAAAAACTTAGGGGAATCTATAGCTTGATCTTTAAGGACGCTGCCAGAGGCTTAGTCCCTAACTGGTCCTCGGTCCAGCTACCAGCTGAGTTCGATTTCTAGTTGCCAGCTACAGATTATAAGGGTAACAGATTCCTTCCTCTGTGATGTGTTTGCCTCAAACTGGAACAAATCTTTCAGACAAGATACTGAGGAGAGTCCCAAAAGGACAGAGAGCTAGACAACCTCAGGTTTACAAAGAAGGCTTTTCAAACTAATTCCCTGGCCAATAAATAGTTGTATTATAAACATACATATATGAAGGAGAATGATATCAGAAACTTGTTTCCATTTGATCCGATAGTAGAATTACTCTACTCCTGGTGTGCCAAGCAATATTACTCACAGCACCCCCTTCCACTCTCAAAGGTATCACAGTTTGGATGATAAATTATGTGGATATTCTACCTAGTGGTGAGACTGTAGGGGATAAAACCGAGCCCTATGAAATTTCAAACTGCTCTGCAGCTACTATTTTCTACCAAAACGATCCTGGAGCTGTGACGACCACACTGACTCCCGAAGTACGGATGGAATGCTGTATAGAAACTTCAATCTCTTTTCACCAAACTCAATTACAGAGCTATAGGATACTCTCATCATGAAAATAACAGGCTAGATGACTTGAATCAATCCTCCCATTGAGAGTAATTTAAAATGCGGGATAAAATATATTTATCAAATATCTGAAAAGCATCAAAAAACAGCCAAGAGGGGAATTACCATGCTAAACAAGAGAGAATGCAGAAAAATGAGCCAGTTCAGAAACTGCTTTAGCCCTATCCCAAGGAACCTGAACTTTCTATTGACAGCCTGATGGAGCCAAAGGCCAAACATTAAAGCTGAGGGCCCACACAAAGTAGAGATTCTAGCCTTAGGTGACAATAAACTGGAACTCAAAGGGCTATGCACCCAGGGAAGTCAACTCAGCAATGGATGAGCAGTTAGCATTGCCTCAGGGGATCCCTAGAGCTTGATTTAAGGAGATCCTAAAGGCATAATGACCCTAAGCTCTAGCACACTAGGTAAATCATTTCTGAAAAGCACCTTCATCCTAGACTTTAAATTATTCTAAACCATTGGAGTGTTTCTGTTTTGTTTTGTTTTGTTTTGTTTTTTTTCCAGAGGTGGCACACCACAGTTTCACCCTTCCCGTTGGAAAACTGTGACAATTTACAGGATAGTTTAGAAGATACCAGAACACACTGCCAACTGCATTAGAGCTGCTTACGTCCTCACTGTAACCTTTGTGCGCATGTGCGCACATGCACACTCACCGTTAATTATTTGGGACTGCCTCACCTGTATTGCCACATTAGTGAACTTAGTCAAGAAACCGATCCTTTCTTCCCTCTCTGCCCTTTGACTCAATATGCCACTGAGGACTCTACATGTGCCCATTGCAGAAAATAACCTTTGAGTCTGAGCAGGGTGTGGTGCTCAGCGGACATGGTGGCAAGACCACGATTAGACTTTTGGCACCTCTAATCCAAACCTTCCACGCTAATTACTCTAACATGGCCCTTTAAAAATAGAAACATTACAAAGTAAACTCAACCTTAACCTTTTTTGGAGTTTTGGTGAGAGAAAAAGAGAAAAAAAATTTCTGCTTTGTTACATATACTCTGTTTTCAAGATACCAATGCTGGTTGTAGAAAAAGCACCATCTTGAGAAAGCAGCTCCCGTGAATGAAAAGAACAGGACCAGGGAGTGAAGAGGGCTGGGCCCAAGCTTAGTCTGTTCCACTAACGTGCTTTGCGACCTTGAAAAAGAAACCTAACCACCAAAAAGGTCTTCGTTTGCTCTTCTACAAGATGACACTAGAGGTCTGGATAAATTCTGTGGCTGCTTCTACAACCAAAATCAATGATGTTTATGCTTCTGTGGATTTCTCAGTGGAGGCATATCCTGATAGAAGTCAAGTTTATTCTAGAGGCCACGAGTGACTCTCACATGTAAATCATGGTTCCAGACAACATACTGAGACAAAACAGGACTTTATTCACTGCAAGGCATACCACTTGCTTCTTCAGACTTAAATTTTAAAGCAGCTGTTTTTTAGAAAACCATGTACAGGGTTTCAAAGTGACTCAAGCAATCACTTCACATCCTAATAGGATAAAGTTTATGCATAATTCTGTGTGACCCTTCAACTACTGACGTTCATGCCATGTTATTGTTAGCATTGCATGTTAAACTAGCAAGTTTTCAATGAACTCTCACTGGCTTTACCACAGACACAGATGTTAGGCGGACTCCTTTGTTCATAAGGTTCTCATTATTAACTCAACCCGGGTTGAATATTTGACTGAAGGAAAGGACCATATCATTATTTTCAGATTTCATTCTATGACTTAACTGGGCTACATCTGCCAGCTTTAGAAACGCCAAGTACTTCTTGGCGCCAGCCTTGGCGTCCTGTTCTGTGACTACTACCCTCAATGCTTCAGTTTGAGGAAGTCTCCTCACCATCAAAACAGTTTAATAAAAACTTAAATTATGATTAAGAGTTACTCATCAATTGACAGAACATACCAGGCTTGTGCTATTTATGAATTATTCCACACAGTATTTTAAGGCTAACAAATAGAATCCACATTCATAAAGGGGTAAGCTAGAAAGCCAGTTAAATGTTTTCATGATTTATAAAGTCTGGGTTATACTTGAAACCATATTTCTTTAATAGGTAAACTGGCATTCCATTGGATAAATCAATCTGCTTTAAATCTATTCTAAGGCTCTGGACAGCTTATGAGACGTTCTGAATATAAATATATTTCCTCTATTCACCTTTGGGCAATATCTCTCAGCATACATGTGATAGGAAGATATGGCACAGGAATGCCTGTCAATTATAGGGTGGATTTCAAGTATTTAAAATATTGACACTAAAGCCACTTACAAAACGTTAAAATCAGCCTAACTCTAAACAGGGAGAATATTTTATAAGGCTGGTTAAAGATATAAATTAAAACAACAACATAAAAGAAATAACAAAAGGCCGTGATATGACTGCTTCCATGTGTCTGGATCACCAACAATAATATAAGTGGGCAAGAATCATTTGAAACTATCTTTGATGGTTATTAGAAAAAAATAATTCAATCCCTCTATGCATAGAAAAGCCCAGGGGTTTACATATAGTCATACCAAATGATTGAAAGAAGAGGGACAGTTTTCCACCCTAAAAAGTTATACATAATAAATTTGCTTTTGTGATTCTTTCAGCATCTCATCATATCTGGGGACAGGAGGACTAAGAGAACATGCCCCCTCACCTGTCCAATGCTTTATAGACATCCGCAACAAACGATCATTCAGCCTCTTGAACACTTGAGTTTTCATTTAATTACTATACATGGCAATCCAGTCTACTATTCAACATCTCTAATCATAAAAAGATTCTTAAAATAATAACAATAAAACAAGCATCCATCTAACTCCTACACTGGTTGAAGACAATCTGTTAGAAAATTTATGTTAGCTCATCAAACACTTGAGATTCAAGTCTCAACATATTTATCTCTCCAGTACACTATTTTCAGGTATTTTCAATGGCTGAGACATATCACTATCACTCCTGCTTATCAGTCACTCTTTGAGCATGGCATCCTGAAGTAAATACGTCAGATATAGTCTAATTCACTACAGAGCACAGTGGGACCAGTATTTCTGATGAATTAAAAATGAAATATTTATTAATGCAGACGAAATATGTCACACGAGAATCAGGCCTTTAGCAAAATATAGAAACAACATAAAAGTCAAGTTACTAGTAACCCCTCCAGAAACAATCATGGTAGAAAGTTTGGTAGCACTTACAGGAAACATACTAATCTCAAAAACTCTAAAATAACTTTACCACCAAACAGCACATCTGTCACCCCAAATCTGGGTATTCAAAAGCTGAATTTTTATGTTTATACTCACCATGTTGTATATCTTTCATATCTAAATGAAGGCTAGACATTAATATTCCAACTGCTTGTGATCTTTTGTTGCTTAATAACTTGACCACCTGCTCAAAGAAAGGAAAAGGGGAAAATGTTAATTTGAATTCCAATGATATACTTGATAATATGTTCTTTTTAATCCTAAATGAAGAACATATAGCTTAACGTCATTACTTTAAGTATTCCAAACTGATCTGGAAAGAAATTTCGTGTTTTATGTCTTCCATCTTTAAAATCCACCATCCTCAGCCATCAGCCTCAACGGCAGGCTCTTTACCAGTTTTTTAAGAGACTGATCTGGGGACACCTGGGTTGCTCAGTCATTAAAAGTCTGCCTTTGGCTCAGGTCATGATCCCAGGGTCCTGGGATCTAGCCCCCCGTCGGGCTCCCCACTCGGCGGGAAGCCTGCTTCTCCCTCTCCCACTCCCCCTGCTTGTGTTCCCTCTCTCGCTGTGTGTCTCTCTCTCTGTGTCAAATAAATAAAATCTTAAATAAATAAATAAATAAATAAGAGACTGATCTGTCAGCGAGTCAAATTTCTAATAGTTTACGATATTAGTTTGGTCTCCATGAAATAACAATTACACATTTGATCATTTGCAGCCTGAGATTTTAAGTGTTCCTTTCATAATGTCGGGCCTTAAAACACTGGTCAACAAGCAAAGGGTAAAGTCTACACACAGAGAATCTGTTAGATCAGACCTGTTTGAGCACAAAAGAGAAAACGTCCTTTGATTCTGGTCCTTCAGAAAGCTCACTGTCTTACTGACAGTCCCTCTCATTCTGCATTTGGCCCACATTTTGTGGGGAACTTTCCAACTAATTAATAGAGGAATACAAGCAGCAAATTCAAAGGGCTATGTCTGCTCAATCTCAAATCTGGCTTTCCAGAGAGTCCTAACGAGTCAGTCAATCCACACACCCCACAAGAAGTTTTCCTAAAATAGAGGTGGGCATGCTGCTTTGGACATACACATTTAAACTATGTTTTCCAGACACTGACACACCACTGATAAATCCTGCTTATGAAACCATTATCCCAGGTCCTGAAGGGCAGCAATTTCTATTTACTGTCATGCTTAGAGGAAGCACTGGAGGAAAAGGGGAAAAAAGGTTATGGTCTGATTATCAGAAGTGATAGCTGCCCTAATATCTATCACATTTGTTGACCTTGTCTTTCTTTTTTGTTTAAGTTGTGCCAGTCAGTAAACTAATAAAATAATCATGTCCAGCTGTCACACAAAGTTTCAGAGTAAAACAATATTCTTAACAGCAATAATAGCATTCTTGGTTCCCCAGCAGGGATGGGGGTAGAGAACAAAACAAACACTTTCAGAAGGACCAACCACAAAAACCTCCACACTCATTTCTGCAAGCTTCTTGTAGAAAGGAATAATACCCCACAAGAGACCGTGCTTCCTCAAAAGAATATATATGTACACACACACATATGTATATAAATTTTGATTCTTAATTTGCTCTTCAAACATTTTATTAAAGTTCAGCTACAATATTACCTTAGAACTTGAATACGAATCCATTCATACCCCAAGTATTTCTATCAATAATGTTATCTTCTTCAGAAGTGAATAGAAACTTAATATCAGAAAAACAAAAGGCATGTATTCTGTCCTCAGAAACATTTTCTAATGTCAGGTAAATACAATCTGGGTCCAATCCGTGGTACTCTGACAAAACTAAATGCATTGGCATCCATATGTCAATTGACCTTTCTGCAGTGCTGACAGGCTGATCACACCCTTATAGAAACTCTTTATTCCACAGCTCCTGGCAGCCCTTCTTGGGCCTTTTCAAGGTGAATTATTCTGATTTCACCTTAAATACTGGCATATTTCAGAGTTCTGTTCTGAGTACTTTATTCTGTTGACTTTATGACCTATAATTTCTCTTCTATAGACATACATGCCAACACTTATAAATTCATTCTTATAACTGTAACTTCAACTCTACAGTATCCTACTTTCCTAACAGATATCTGCACATAAATCTCCATTTGACATGTCTAAGACCAAACTCGTCATCAGGTCCACCCCAAAACCTATCCATCTTCTCCTCTTTTATTCCATATGTTGAGATAATGGCACCACCATTTTCCACCCACCTACTAAAGTTAGAAATCTCGAAATCAATCTAGACTCTTCTAGACTAGACTCTACCTCTACTTCATCTGTATACTCTGGTCTGTTAACAAGTCCTGTCAATTGTAACTCCTCTATATTTTTGGAACCCACCCTTCCTCTTCAACTCTATTGTCAGCATTTATTTCTATGTTTTATCTTACATAGATCAATGCAAAAAATTTCTAACTAGCCTCCCAAATCTAGTGCAGTAGCTCTCAACATGTGCTCCCTGGACCAGCAGGCATGATCATCACCTGGGAACTTTTTAAAAATGCAAAATCATGGGCCCTATCACAAACCTACTAACCAGAAAGTGTTGGCAAAAACAGATTTTCCTCAATCTGCACTTCAAAAAACCTTTTAAGTGACTCTAGAATCACTGATAACTCCCACTGCTTCCTGTCCATTCTCCAAACTGATTTCCAAGTACCATCTCTAAGAGTGTTGATATTTGCATGTCCTTCCTTGCTCTTTAAACCTGAGTGGCTCATATTTACATGTTAGTCTTTTAAAAGGTCATACAGACTTCCAGTCCATGAGCATGGAATATCTTTGCATTTGTTTGTGTAATCTTCAATTTCTTTCAGCAATTTTTTTATAGTTCTCAGAGTATAGATTGAAAGAATTAATATTGTTAAAATGTCCATACTACCCAAAGGAATCTAGATTCAATGCAATCCCTATCAAAATACCAATACAATTTTTCATAGAACTAGAACAAATAATCCTAAAATTAGTATGGAACCACAAAAGACCCTGAGTAGCCAAAGCAATCTTGAAAAAGAAGAACAAAACTAGAGGTTATCACAATCCCAGATTTCAAGGCACACCACAAAGCTATAATAATCAAAACAGTATGGTACAAAAACAGACACATAGATCAATGTAACAGAATAGAAAACCCAGAAATAAACCCACAATTATATGGCCAATTAACCTACAACAAAGGGATAAAAATATACAAGACAGTCTCTTCCATAAATGGTGCTGGGAAAACTGGACAGCTACATGCAGAAGAATGAAGCTAGACAACTTTCTTACACCATACACATAAACAAACTCAAAGTGGATTAAAGACCTACATGTGAGACCTGAAGACATAAAACTCCTAGAAAAGCAACATAGGCAGTAATCTCTTTGACATGGGCCTTAGCAACATTTTTCTAGATATGTCTTCTCAGGCAAGGGAAACAAAAGCAAAAATAAATTGTTGGAACTACACCAAAATGAAGAGCTTTTGCATATGAAGGAAACCATCAACAAAATGAAAAGGCAACCTACTGAAAGGGAGAAGATTTTGGTAAATGATATATCCAATAATATATAAAGAACTTATATAATTCAGTACCAATAATAATAATAACCCAATTAAGAAATGGGCAGAAAACCTGAATAGACATTTTTCCAAAGAAGACATACAGATGACCAAGAGGCACACAAAAGGATGCTCAACATCACTAATCATCAAAGAAATGCAAATCAAAACCACAATGAGGTATAACCTCACATCAGTCAGAATGGCTAGTATGAAAAAGACAAGAAATAATAAGTACTGGTGAGGATATGAAGAAAAAGGAACACTCATGCACTGCTGGTGGAATGTAAATTGGTGTGGCCACTGTGGAAAACAGTGTTGAGGTTCCTCAAAAAATTAAAAATAGAAATACCATATGATCTAGTAATTCCACTACTGGGTATTTATCCAAAGGAAATGAAAACACCAATTTGAAAAGACATATGCACCCCAATGTTTACTGCATTATTTACAATAGCCAAGATATGGAAGCAAGCTAAGTGTCCACTGACTGATGAATGGATAAAGAAGATATGGTATATACATACACTGGAATATTACTTACCCATAAAAAAGAATGTAATCTTGCCATTTGTGACAATATGGTTGGACCTATAGGTTATTGTGCTACGTGAAATAAGTCAGAGAAAGACAAATGCCATATAATCTCACTTACATATGGAATCTAAAAAAGAAAACGCATGAACAAACAAACAAACAAAAATAGACCCATAAACAGAGAACAAATTATTGGTTGTCAGAGGGGAAGAAGGTGGGAGGATGGGCAAAATGGGTGAAGAGGAGTGGGAGAGACAGGCTTCCCATTAAGGAATGAATAAATCATAGGAATAAAAAGTATAGCATGAAGAATATAGCCAATGATTCTATAATAGTGACATATGGGGACAGATGGTAGCTACACTTGTGGTGAGCACAGCATAACATATAAAGATGTTGAATCATTATGCTGTACACCTGAAATTAATGTAACACTGTGTGTCAACTATACGTCAATCTAAAAAATAAAATAAAATGTCACATAGACTGTTCACTTGCTTTTCCTGTTATAATTCAAATGAACTTACTATAAACTATTATTTTACATTTAAATCCCTAAGATTATAAGTAGGAATAACTATCCATCACTTTCTAGAAGGCATATACACAGGAAAGGACAGATGTTTAAAAGGATCGACTCTATAGTTCCCTAGAGTAACTCAACTTTTATATTACAAACCATAGTCATTATTTTTCTTTCTTTTAAAAAACACCCTGGATGGGGCACCTGGGTGGCTCAGTCAGTTAAGCAGCTGCCTTCAGCTCAGGTCATGATCTCAGCGTCCTAGGATGGAGTCCTGCATCACTTCTCCCTCTGCCGCTCTCCCTGCTTGTTCTCTCTCTCCCTCTCTCTTTCTCTCTGACAAATAAATAAATAAAATCTTTAAAAAAGAAACACCCTGGATAACAAGAACCTGAAATTATCAAACTAGAACATTCTTAGAATCCAGGTACTACAGGTGCAACGGAGAGGAGAGAGTTGACTCTTAGAAATTGATCTCAGAAAACTTAGTTGAAAAATGGAAAATGCAGAATCAACAAATTTGAAATCTACAAAAATTAGAACATATAACCAGAAAAAAAGGACTATTTGAATTTATCTAACTTCACATATTAGATTCAGCTAATATTCTTAATAAAGTTTTTATCTTAGATTAACCAAGGAGGCAGGACTCTGTAGGGATTATGAACATGGACTCTGGAAAATAAACCATTACTTTTCAAACTTTAATATGCACATGAGTTATCTGGGATCTTTTTAAAATGCAGATTCTGATTCTTAGGTCTGGGGAGAGCTTTCGGGAAAAGTTACTCCAACATCCTAAAGACTTAGTTCCCTTATTTAAAAAAAAATAACAGCACCATCGACTTCAAAAAGCCATAGTGGGTATTCAGCATAATGCACTTGACACTCTTGGGAATATACCTAGCAAAAAGTGTATTCACGGGCGCCTGGGTGGCTCAGTTGCTTAAGCGACTGCCTTCGGCTCAGGTCGTGATCCTGGAGTCCCGGGATCGAGTCCCGCATCGGGCTCCCAGCTCAGCAGGGAGTCTGCTTCTCCCTCTGACCCTCCCCCCTCTCATGCTCTCTCTAGCTCATTCTCTCTCAAATAAATAAATAAAATCTTTAAAAAAAAGTGTATTCACTTTGATAGTAATAGCTATACGAAGTAATAGCTATACTTAGGGAAGCATTTTAAATGGTTTCTCAAAAATAAAATCTCTGTCAACTTTTCATTATTCAGTTTAAGTCTACTAAAGAATTAATAATCTCACCATCCGCTCATGTAATTTCCTAGGAAATCTGGACCTTTATTAGTTCAGAGTAGTTTTCCAGTGGTTGCAAATGACTTCTCCCTTAATTCTCTTCCTGGCATCCAACATGACCAATGGCATGTCTGCTTTAACCAGGTGCAATTTTAGGCCATAGAAAGAAAACAAAACTGTACATATGGCCCCAGTCAAACTTTTACAATCCTAATATAGTTAATATAATTAGGCTGCATAACTAGAAATGTGTTTCAAATTAACGTTAACTAATTTGTGGCTTGAATGATTACTGTATCAAGGAGATATACTTGGTCTATTTCCACTGTCCATACTTTTTTTTTTTTTTTCTTCATTTAATTATAAACTAAGCAAGTGCTTGAAACTTATAGTAGAATTATTATGGTAGAAGCTGCAAAGATAACAAGGATGTATTCAGGGCGCCTGGGTGGCTCAGTCAGTTAAGCGTCTGCCTTCAGCTCAAGTCATGATCCCAGGGTCCTAGGATTGAGTCCTGCATTGGGCTCCCTGCTTGGCAGGGCGTCTGCTTCTCCCTCTGCCTTCCACTCCCCTTGCTTGTGCTCTCTCTCTCTGTCAAATAAATAAATAAAATCTCAAAAAAAAAAAAAAACACAACAAGGATGTATTCACACATTTTTGTAGATTGTTAAATATTAATGTTTCTGTGTTATTTTAAAAACCTGCTACCTGGCTGACTGTATGGACATTTCTAATAATGGGAGTCCCAGGACAGTACACACTAATTAAATAGGTACATCAAAAGCTTAAGATGGAGCACAACTTGCAACTAGAAATTTTGAAAACTACCAATTTTCACTAACTTGAGTTTTGTTTTCTTTCTAAACTTCAAGCACCATTCTATGAAAATGTACAGTAAAATGACAGAGACAAGACTTAGTCTTCACTTTACCTCTTCTTTCCACTGCCCACTCCCTTATCCTTCTATCCTGGCAAAGGGAAGTAGGGAGAGCATGCGTGAGTCTGACAGGACCATATCCTACATTGTTCAGGCTGTGCTCCACAAAGCACGCAGAGTGAGGGGGGAGCCAGCTCACCCAGGGAAAGGGATACCCTTCCCTAATTCTAACAAAGACTCCTTGTGGGTTAGCTGCAACTCTGGGTCAAAATTCCAGCTCCACTACTGGCACATCCTCGGGCATCTTACTAAATCACTTTGATCCTCCTGTCCTGATCTGAAAAATAGAGGGCATGCTTTATACAGAGGTTTATATGAGGATTACTGCAGATGTAAAAAAGTGTTACCTACTCAAAATGTAGATCATAGGCTGCTGCCAAGTCCTGTGTGTTACCTGTCCAGTAAGAAATAAATATGTACAGAAATTCAGAGCAAGTACTAGGAATTTTATAGCAATATGATGGAGTGACGTTTTATCTATTGAATTTAGATTTGTATGTCTTTCTTTGGGTTCTTCTAATTTCATTTGTGTAGTAATTCATTTATATTGTAGTTTACAAAAGTATCAGAACATAATGGATTGGGGATTTAAAAACTGGTCCTTCTCTAGGACAGATTGAGATGGGAGCACCTGGACAAAGGCCAGGACTTAGGTGCCACAGACTGAATATTTGTGTCCCCCAAAATCTATGTTGAAGCCTCATGCTCAATGTGATGGTATCAGGATGTGGAGCCTCAGGGTATTGATTAGTCATAAGAGCGGAACCCTCAAAAATGGGATTAGTTCATGCTACTCTAGAAACTACAGAACACTTATGAAAGAAATTGAAGAAGACAAAAAAAGATGGAAAACCTTCCATGCTATGGATTGGAAGAATAAACATTGTTAAAATGTCTATGCTGCCCAGAGCAATCTATACTTTCAGTGCCATCCAGATTAAAATACCAATGGCATTTTTCAAAGAGCTGGAACAAACAATCCTAAAATTTGTATAGAACCCAAAAAGACCCTGAATCGCCAAGGGAATGTTGAAAAAGAAAAACAAACCTGGGGCATCACGTTGCCTGATTTCAAGCTATATTACAAAGCTGTGATCACCAAGACAGCATGGTACTGGCACAAAAACAGACACATAGATCAGTGGAACAGAATAGGGACCCCAGAAATTGACCCTCAACTCTATGGTCAACTAATCTTCGACAAATCAGGAAAGAATATTCAATGGAAAAAAAGACAGTCTCTTCAATAAATGGTGCTGGGAAAATTGGACAGCCACATGCAGAAGAATGAAACTGGACCATTCTTACAGCATAAACAAAGATAAACTCAAAATGGATGGAAGACCTCAATGTGAGACAGGAATCCATCAAAATCCTAGAGGAGAACATAGGCAGTAACTTCTTCAACATCGTCCACAGCAACTTCTTTCAAGACACGTCACCAAAGACAAGGGAAACAAAAGCAAAAATGAACTTTTAGGACTTCATCAAGATAAAAAGCTTCTGCACAGCAAAGGAAACAGCCAACAAAACTAAGAGGCAACCCATGGAATGGGAGAAGATATTTGCAAATGACATTATAGATAAAAGGCTGGTATCCAAGATCTATAAAAAACTTCTCAAACTCAACACCCTAAAAACAAATAATCAAGTCAAAAAATGGGCAGAAGACATGAACAGACATATCTCCAAAGAAGACATACGAATAGCTAACAGACACATGAAAAGATGTTCAACATCATTAGCCATCAGGGAAATTCAAATCAAAACCACATTGAGACACCACCTTACACCAGTTAGAATGGCAAAAATTAACAAGGCAGGAAAACAACAAATGTTGGAGAGGATGTGGAGAAAGGGGAACTTTCTTACATTTGGTGGGAATGCAAATTGGTACAGCCACTTTGGAAAACAGTATGGAGGTTCCTCAAAAAGTTAAAAATAGAGCTACCCTATGACCCCACAATTGCATTACTAGGTATTTACAACAAAGATACGGATGTAGTGAAAAGAAGGGCCACCTGCACCCCAGTGTTCATAGCAGCAATGTCCACAATAGCCAAACTGTGGAAGGAGCTGAGATGCTCTTCAACAGACGAATGGATAAAGAAGATGTGGTCCATCTATACAATGGAATATTACTCGGCCATCAAAGAGGATTAATACCCACCATTTGCATCGACATGGATAGAACTGGAGGGGATTATTCTAAGTGAAATAAGTCAAGCAGAGAAAGACAATTATCATATGGTTTCATTTCTATGTGGAACATAAGGAATAGCATGGAGCACATTAGGAGAAGAAAGGGAAAAATGAAGGGGGTGAATCAGAGGGGGAGATGAACCATGAGAGACTCTGGACTCTGGGAAACAAACTGAGGGTTTCAGAGGGGAGGCTGGTGGGGGATATGGGTTAGCCTGGTGATGGGTATTAAGGAGGGCATGTATTGCAATGAGCACTGGGTGTTATACGCAAACAGTGAATCATGGAACACTACATCAAAAACTAATGAAGTACTGTATGGTGACTAACATAATAAAAAATTAAATTAATAAATACATAAATACATACATCAATCAATCAATCAATAATGGGATTAGTGTCCTTATAAAAGAGGCCCCAAAGAGACCCTTCGTCCCTTCTGCCATGTGAGGACACCGCAAAAAGATGGCTATCAGGAAGAAGGCTCCAATCCAGATACTGAATCTACCAGTGCCTTGATCTTGGACTTCCCACCCTCCACAACTGTGAGAAATAGATCTCTGTTGTTCATTAGCCACCAAGTCTGTGACATTCTGTTATAGCAGCCTGAACAGACTAAGGCACTGGGGAAAGAAGGCGAGAATGATAAGGAAGACATTGACTCAAAATCTACCCATAATTCCCCGTACCTTTCCTTACAACCTCAGGGTAAAGACAGCAGCAGAACTCTCAGTGAGACTGCAGGACCCCAGTGGTTCCCAGATGAAGAACATTTTACTTTGCTGCCTCTGCCCACATCATCCTAGGCAAACCCAAATAAATCCATGTGGCTGGTAAAATAACTAGCTGTTTTACTTTTAAGATGCCCAAGTTGAAAAGTAAAAGCAACAGAATACTAATTCACTAAACATTATTATTAGCGTTAGTGCCCAGTATAACTCCTACACTTAAAACTAAGGACAAATCCTTAATGAACTCTTTCATGGTAGACCTCCAATCAACAGACCTATGTCAACATTAGACAAAGAACAAACAACATAAACAAAGAACAAAAGATTATTGATGAATTCTCTAGAACCATGCTGTCCAATACTGAGCAACTAGCTCATATAGCTAGTCAGGCACTTGAAATAAGCAGACTTAAAAGATTTGTTGTTTTTTTTTTTTTTTTTAAGAATTTCATTTTGCCTGTCTCTTTATACTTTTTTTAATGTGGCTACTATAAAATGAAAAATTGTGTATGTGGCTTGCATTATATTTCTACTGGGCAGCAATGAATGAGCAATAAGATCTAACAAATTTAGAATTAGTATTTGGGAACAAATCTGACATGTGTTTTTTTTTCTTTCTTTTTTTTCTGTTTTTGTTTTAGCTTGTACCTAGATTTCCTTTTTATTAAGTTCAGAAATAAAGGAAGCTAAAGATGGCATCTGTGTCAGTTTCCTTGGCTGTTGAACAGGCCTCACTTCCGGGTCAGTTAAAACAAAAACGGAAAAAAAAAAAACAAACACATGTCAGATTTGTTCCCAATTAGATAGTGTAAGCAAAACAAGTCAAAAGTATACTTTGACAAATAATACATTATATGTTAAAAAAAAAGAAGAAGAAGAAGGTAGCGGGAGGGGAAGAATGAAGCAGGGGAAATCGGAGGGGTAGATGAACCATGAGAGACGATGGACTCTGAAAAACAAACAGGGTTCTAGAGCAGAGGGGGGTGGGAGGATGGGTTAGCCTGGTGGTGGGTATTGAGGAGGGCACGTTCTGCATGGAGCACTGGGTGTTACACGCAAACAATGAATCATGGATCACTGCATCAAAAACTAATGATGTAATGTATGGTGATTAACATAACATAATAATAAAAAAATAAATAAAAAATAAAAATAAAAAAGTATACTTTGAGGGAATAACGTGACACATATACCAGAATATGAGGCCCCTGAGTGAATTTAGGAGATTCTTCTTTCCACTACAATACTCCAGAGAACTGAAACACCACATATTCAAAATCCTTTCTTTGAGACTGATCTGAACCTTCCGATTGATCAAATGTGGTTCACACTACTTACTGATTATTAAAAAACTAACCTAAATGAAGCTATTTATAGAAATTAAAATAATGTGGGTTTTTTTTTTACTGTTTACAGAAATCATACCTGATCTTTAAGTGTCAGTTTCAGCATCAAAATAGTAGTAAAGAATAAGCCAGCATAGTATCATCCCTCACACACAGTCACACCAACAGTTTCATAGACATATTTCCATACTTTCAATAGAATCTTTCCTTTACTATATGTCTTCTAAACAACATCCTTCTGTGACAGACCAGATTCCCTCTGTAGACTGGCCTATCTGCTCTGAGGCTCTGAATGGAGCCTAATGTTGGCAAGCTACAAATCTTAGCTGAAATTTCTGTTCTGTTCAACAGTCAGCTCTCTCCCCTCATACACTTGCCTTGGCCCCTACATCTTTTATTTTTGTCCTCCTTAATTTTTTATCCTTTCTGCAATATCATTTCATATGTTTCTCTTCCTGCCTCAGGAAACAATATTTTGCAGTATTTTTAGATAGTTATTTCTCCAATTATTTCCCTGGATTCTCTCTCCACTTCCTACCACCAACCTACAAGCACTGCAAGGCCCTTTTGCTGCCTTTCTTTAAAGTGCTTTTCTCTCTAGTCTAAACAGTTCATCCATAGTCTTTAGAAGGGCCTCACAAATTTATATTGTATAGATTGCTCACAGTTCTGACTACAAGTCTATGTCTTCAATTATCTTCTGGGCACTTCCACTTGGAGGCCTTCCCTCCTTCTCCAACTCAGCATTGACCAAATACTAAGCACATTCATTCAACAAAAATAAGGGCCTTTGCAGCAGGTCCCATGTTTAAGAACTTATGCCACAAAATCCTCTTGATTATTCATCAATAGAACTTCTGAGTTTTAGTGGTTATATGGCTGGCCAGCTAACACAGCATTTTTCATAGCCTACTTTATACCTAGATATAGCCATGCGAGCAAGGTACAGACAATAGAATGTAGAGAGCAATACAGCACGGCCACAAAAAGGAATCTCTTTGCTCTCTAATTCCTCTTTCCTTCTTGAATTCTGCTTAAAGACAGAATTATGGAAATAAGCCATCTTCAGCCATAATATACCCTAGGGGCAGTGAAGCAACTGAAGAGCTTGAAAATCAATCTCTGGACAACCTTGTGGAATCGAGCCATCCTATCTCCCTGGACACTTACCTGCCCAGACCCATTTCCATAAAGAGGGAAATTAACTTTCCATCTTTTATAGGTCACAGTGGATACAGCCAAACCAATATTTTAACTAAGGCATCCATTAAGTACAGACATTCTATTAGACATAGGGGCAAATGCACAGAAGACCAAGAAGATGGAGGAATTCTTCATCCTCTGTTCACCTACCTCTATTCCACAACCCCTATATCTCAGCCAGGGGTACCACCAGCCTGACATCGGTATGGAGACCTTTGACCCATTTCTCCTCTTCATTTCCATATCCAGTCACACATCAAAGTCCACCAATGTTTCCTTATCTTCCCTTCCTCTCTTCGACTACCACCACCTTGGTGTAAGTTCTTTTCACCTACTCACAGTGTGGGAGTTTTCTGCCTCTAGGGCCCCAGTCCTGCTCTCAGACCACCATCATTTAAAGGCTGCTTTCACCATGCCATTCCTCTTAACAGACATTTAATGGCCCTGTATTTTTCTGCTCTAATTTCTATTGTCGAAAGGACAAACTCAGACAACTCCCCGGACAGGATGTTCAAGTATCATTCCCCTAGGATGCTTTTCCTGGACCTCCTCCCACCTCTCATACAAGTCTCATCAGGGCTGACTTAGGACCCTCTTCTTTAGTGTCATAAGACTGTACACTCTCCTACTATAATATACACACCATAAAGAATTTGTTGGGGTAATTCTCACTACAATACCAGCACCTTCAGGCTGAAGGTATCCTATTGTGTGCTTCAGTCCCTCCCACAACGATCGATAAGCCATGGGCATGCATTCAGTACATGTCTGCTGAATAAGTGAGCCTTGTCTACATGACTTCGTTTACCTCAGAAGCACTCCCACCCCCATAACCTTCAAAAAATAGTTTTCACCCTTAGCTATACATCAGAATGACCTAGGTGGCTTCTTAAACAAAGGTTCCTACTCTCCACTTTGAAATGTCATTTTTCTCTAGGATAAAGCCCTGGAATATACATTTTCTTAAAAACTCCACAGCTAATGGTGATGCAATTTAGGAAAGTATTCAAAGATTTGCTGACTTAGTTGTGATTCTACAACTAAACTCAAGTCAAAACTGAGAGATAAGAACTTATATAATTTGACAGAGTCATGTCAAGACACAGTAGAAAGCCAATGTGCTCTATATTTATTATGTAACCAAAACCATGTTTAAATGATAATTTAATCAGTCCACAATGGTGTTTGTAGTTAATTCAGAACTTTTAGAAAAGTATATATGTTATCTAGTATTCCATGTGACATAAATAGTTAAGCTGATGCATCAAACGCTAGACATTAAATATCCAACAAACATAACTTGGAAGTTGCAGTTTCTTAAAATCTATTGAAATCGCACACGAAAGAAACTAAATAACTTGCTCACCGTCTAAATGCAGAGTCATGGCAAGGGTTTTGTTTCCTAATTCCTAGTCAGGGAGAGTGCATTGCTTTCTCTTTTCCAATGATTTGGCAGGGTCTTGCTGGAAACTGATATTAGATTAGAGGGATAAATGGCCAGATCCAATAAGGCAAATCCTTCTCTGAGTAGGGTAAGATAAGAAGAGTCAACTACAAAGATTAGGTAGAGGTAAATTCCAAAGCAGAATTATAGAATGTAAAAATTGCTGTTTCTCACACAGATATTTAGAGCACAAGGCAGTATATCAAGTGGTTCGCAACACCCTCAAGGAACAACAGATGCAAAAAGCATCCAAGAACATTCTAACGAGAAAGTAACAAGCGAAAATGAGAAATATGAAACAGTAAAAACTAAACAAAAAGCTTAAGAATAGAAGGAGATGCTGAGAGAGCATAATTCCCAGACTCAGAATTTCTAACAATTTGAATTGTGTGGAGGTAAGAAATCTGTATTTCAGTCCATATCTTTGCCTAAATTAGCAGCTATGTAACTGAACAAGTTCTTTATCCAGTGGATCTCAACTTCCCTATCTATAGAATATAGTTAATAATCTATAAGCAATATTCTACTAATATAAGACAATCAAATATGCAACATGAAATATTTTTAAAGTATAAAACACCTATCAAATGCAAGGCATTGGTGTTAATTTAATAATCCAGTAAGTAGCAGTTATATTCTACAATGTTGTAAAAGCACTTGAGCTTATTCCAAAAAGAGAAAAAACAAGCAATAATAGAAAGTCATAAGGAATAAACCAAATAAAGCTTGGTAAACTCTAGAATTGAGAGAACAACCCACACATTGGCTAATCCCCACCCCCTAGCAAATTTACAAAGTGCTGTTTCTCTAAGAACTCTTTAGATATACCCTTAGTCATCTCATAACTTTGATATGGACTCCGTTTTCTTACTTTGGAAAGATATGGTCGTCTCTAGATTTTTGAGGCAGTGAGTATCAGGAACCAAGAGCCTTCTCTGTACTGTCTGATACTATTTCAAGAAAACAGCAAACATCTTAAATCTTAACTAGTCTGCACTCCAAAGTAAAGAATGTTCGTATGGGATTTTACAGAGCAAGAGGTTATCAGGGATTTTTTCGTCCACGTACACAAGCAAGGAGGACTGCAGTCTTATTTACACTACCACCTTCTCCTATTCCGATTACTGTTAAGCCTCAGGGCAGGGTGGCCGGCCCCACAGGCATCCAACAACATTCCAAGGCACTGCAGACCAGAGGAGGCATTGACACTGAACATGCCCAGGAGTGATATCTCCAGACTATCTGGTTGGCACCAGACAACCCTGTCTACCTGGGCAGCTTCAGCACAATCTGGGAAACAAAACAGGTACAGTTTGCTAATTGGTGAGATATCTGAATCCCTCACTAATTAAGAATCTAGAAGTCAACCTTGCAAATAAAGCATAGTCTATTCTGACAGAGTTTACCTGCTTCTTAGTCCTGGGTGAGTCTCTTGGCATAGGTGTCAAGCTTCTGCTTAGGTGGGAGCTACCTGCTTTGCCCCAGCTGCCCGTGAGTCTGAGTCAACCTCAGAAGGAAACTGATGGCTGTGGAACTGGGTAAGGTTACCAGTAAGAGCCTAGGGGTGTTCTCCTTGTCTGTCAACATCTCTCACTAGGTTGTCCTAATATAAATTTAAGACTTCAGTTTAAAAAGCTGTGTTTCCTGGTTCTAATATAATCTGAGTGTTGTTCCTTGACTAAATGGGTTAACCTCTTCTGGCACCATCTTCTTGGTTCCTGCTTTTATTCTCATTTAGTCCAAGATCCTGACACCAGTCTCCTGGTTCCATAACCCAGATTGTCCCAAGCATGAACTTCCAGTAAGTGCAAAAAGTCTATGGGACATCTTCTTACCAAATAAAAACTACTGTCCACCTGGATCTCCATTGTTTCTCAATAATGATATCATCCCCTGCTATCTTTTGCCATTCATACACCATTATAAATCATTATATCAGAAATCAAGTCAGACACAAAACACATCATTCAAAACAGCAAATGTGTGTTACATAAAGGTCATTTGATAAATTCTAAGAAATATGTGTCATTCCTCATTTTGAGAAAGGTGCTCTCAAATAGAGTGACATCTACCTGGCCTGTAAGATCAGTCACATTTACCCACTCAGTGGTTTGACTCTTCTCTCCTGCACCCTAGAATGCAGGCAGGTAAGGAAAAGGAGCAGAGCCACAGGCAAAGATCCACAACAACGTGGAAGTTCCACTCAGCTCTGCCTGAGCTCACTGGTTCCTCCTGCTCTCAGCCCCTTCAGCCATGCACATGCATGTGCACGTGCACACACACACACACCCCTTACACCACCTTTGACACAGCGGGGCACCAAACACAGCACAAGAATCCACTAACAATAAAACAAGGGAAAATCCTGGGCTTTTTGATATATTTTGTTAAAGGGAGAAATTTAAGAGAATTAGAAATTTAATTCCTGGGACGCCTGAGTGGCTCAGTCAGTTAAGTGTTTGACTCTTGATTTTAGCTCAGGTCATGATCTCGGTGCCCGACTCCATGCTGGGCATGGAGCCTGCTTAAGATTCTCTCTCTCTCTCCCTCTTTCCTTCTGCCCCTCCCCCCACACCCTTCACCCACACTTGGAAGAAAGAAAGAAAGAAAGAAAGAAAGAAAG